>NC_064810.1:33767345-33915049 GCF_023721935.1 Panthera uncia
GTGTGTGTGTGTGTGTGTGTGTGTGTGTGTGTGTGTGTGTGTGTGTGTTTGGGGAGTAGTACGGGACCAGAGGGACTAGCAGTGAGAGCAAAAGTGAAAGTTTTCAGTCTGATATAAAAGAAAGAGACAAATATAAATCAAATAATAATCCACTCTGATAATAATTAACTTTTGTGATTAAGAAATTAATATTCATATCATTTGTTTGTAAATTGCTCTATATTTTTCTGCTTCCTCACAAAGATTGTTACTAAAAGTGATTTTTTCAAAGCATTAATGCCTATAAAATATCCTACTAAAGTTTGGAGAGAACTTAGGACTTTTTCAAAGTAGAGGCTCCAAAAAGTTGAGCAGGTCAAGAAACCAGAAAGCCAAACTAAGTCACTCTCTCTGGTGAAACATAGGTAAGGTATTATGTGAAATTATTACACATCTCATCTGAACAAAACATTGCTCTTCTCCAGAAGAAATCACTATAAATTAGCTAATTATATTTAAATACATATAGACAAAAGTACCTAGATACACACATATCCATGTCTTTCAAACAAGATTAAAAAATCCTCCCTTACTTCTAGAATGAAGCTAATTTCTGCTCCAGATCAAAACAAGTGACAGTGACTTGAACATATATAAATACACATTATTGACAAAGACTAAACCGTAATAGGTAGTCAGCTTTTAAAAACTTATTTTAATAGTAAAAGTTTAGAAACATTAACTGTTCATATGCTTCTGCTTTTTCATTTTTTCCCTTCTAATTGATTTCCTTTTTATTTTATGGTTTATTTATTTATTTTTTGAGAGGGAGGGAGGGAGGGAGAGAGAGAGAGAGAAACGCAGAGACAGGGAAAGAGAGAATCCCAAGCAGGCTCCATGCTGTCAGTGCAGACCCTGATGTGGGGCTCAGTCTCACAAGCCACAAGATCATGATCTGAGCCAAAATAAAAGAGTTGGACACTTAACTGAGCCACCCAGGTGCCCCTAATTGATTTGTTTCTAATAAATTAATATTTAAACAAGCTATTATAATACTTGTATTATACACAAATACATTCCTGAACTTGATAATTTCCCACCATCTATTCAGATTTATAATTAGGTATAAAATACTTGTTTACTTTTATTTAGCCAGTTTCATTTCAAAAGATAGTTTGAGGCAACTTATAGATAAATACATCTGAACAGCATCAAAAATATATGAGAAAAATACAGATGAAAGAGAAGAAAGACCTTGCAGATATATAAGCATAGGCATCTGGCAATTAGTTTTCATTTCCAGTCCAAAATAATTATAATTTCATACATCATAGTGACTACAAGAAGATTTTCCTTGACTATCACCCCCAAATGATGAATATTTTTAGGGCAACATTTGAGGAAAATACTGGTATTGTTTATATAAAGATATAAATATTTATAACACTACGGAAGTTGTTTCCAATATGCAATAATGTACTCTAAGACTAAAAATGGATAAGTAATCCAGATAGGAGGTGAACTGGGGACAGAATTAAGGCAGGGTGCAAAAAGAAAAGTACCTAGTTCCTCAGGAAATGTTGTGTGTGTGTGTGTGTGTGTGTGTGTGTGTGTGTGTGTGTGTTCTGGGGTGGGAAACCAAGTAAAATAGTACAAAGCTGGTTTTAGTCATGTTTAAATTTCAACCATCCTTCCTTCAGCAATTTTCAAATTCGCCTTGAACTTACTAAATAGCAGATAGCTCTCTAATGTGTATTTGTACACATTCTTACAAAGGGAACTGGCTTTTGGTAGGCTGGCTAGAGTAGAATAGAAAGGGGAAATGTAAATATTAAATAGGAAAGAAAAAAGGAATTCAAATTCCCTGAGTCTCTACTGGCTTCCAGACTCCACTTTAATGAGACTATGATATCAAGTATGTTTTATGGCTGAGGAAATGGAAATTTAGAAAAGTTAAATAAAATACTCAGGGTCACGTGGATAACAGGTACAGATGAAACTGAATCTTTTAAGTAAGTCCAAAACCACAATTCTTAAGTATAATCTTATACTACCACATTCAGCATTACCAAGAATATATTAATTCTTGTTTTGGGCAATTTCCTTGGTACATACCCAGTGCTCTAATACACAGTCATATTAATTGAATGAACGTGAACAAGGTATTTAACTTCTCCAGGCCTCAGTTTTTCAACTGTAAAATGGAAGATAATTTTAGCACCCTCCTGAAGGGGATTAAATGAGATAATGGAATGATCATACTATTAGCAATTTGACAATAAGGAATTAAAGAGAGCTTCTATTAGAAAATAAAAAAAAAAATTAAATGTTTATTTGTTTAAATAATAGGTTAACTATAAATTAGAATATGCCAGTGACTTCTAATACTACCTTTTTATATTGAAAATGAATCTTTGGGGCACCTGGGTGGCTCAGTCAGTTAAGTGTCTGACTTCAGCTCAGGTCATAATCTCACAGTTCATGAGTTTGAGCCCAGCTCTGGGCTCTGTGCTGACAGCCCAGAGCCTAGAGCCCACTTCAGATTCTGTGTCTCCCTCTCTGTCCCTCCCCTGCTCACGCTCTGTCTCTTACTCTGTCTCTCAAAAATAAACATTAAAAAAATTAAAAAAAAAAAAAAAAAAAAAAAGGAAATCTTTGTGAAGGTAAGAATGTTTGGGCTAATATCAAAGAAAACAAACCTCACATTTTAATTTGGTATTTATTTTTTTCTCAGGAGTGGTGTAGTATTTACTTATTGATGCATTCAACAATTATTTCTTGAGTATGTACTTTCTGCCAGGCACCATGCTCAGTGCTGGGGTTAGAATCATGAATGAGAAATACACAATACCCATTTTATTGTTTTTTTAATTTTTAAATTTTTTAATGTATTTATTTATTTTGAAAGAGAGAGAGAGAGTGTGAGCAGGGGAAGGGCAGAGAGAGAGAGGAAGAGGGAGAATGCTAAGCAGGCTCCATGCTGTCAGCACAGAGTCCAATGTGGGGTTGATCTCATGAACCTGAGCCAAAATCAAGAGTTAAACACTTAACAAACTGAGCCAAGCGGTGCCCCAACAATACCCATTTTCATGGAGTTTGAAGTCTAAAGGGAGAGACATACGTTTTCTAAGTAATACCAGAAATATATTTATTTACAATAGTGATTAATAATACAGATGGGGCGCCTGGGTGGCTCAGTCGGTTAAGCGGCTGACTTCGGCTCAGGTCATGATCTCGAGGTCCGTGAGTTCGAGCCCCGCGTCGGGCTCTGTGCTGACCGCTCAGAGCCTGGAGCCTGTTTTGGATTCTGTGTCTCCCTCTCTCTGACCCTCCCCCGTTCATGCTCTGTCTCTCTCTGTCTCAAAAATAAATAAACGGTAAAAAAAATTTAAAAAAATAAAATAAAATAATACAGAGAAAAATATGGTAGTATGACACTGTATTTTGAGATGATCTGTTAATCTACTCTTGGGAGGTGAAGCTAGGCTTCTAAGATAGTGGTATTGAAGACTGAGGTTCCATACGATACATTAAACAATATATCGCCCACTCAAATTTATGAGAAATAAGTTAAATTTAGTTCAGAAAAGCTGCCAATCCATGTCTGAGAGACATAGCAGGAATACATTTTATTACTTACTATCAGTTCTCTAGTGTATTATTTTTTATTTATTTATTTATTTTTTTTGCCAGTGTATTATTTAACATAGTGCCTCCTTTAAAAATTGATGCCAATATGTGGCCAACACAATCAGATTTTGTAGAAAGGTATCAAATTAGCCATCAAATAAACAAACAGGTGAGGGTTAAGAAAAAATAAGGTGAACATATTTATGTGATCACTTTGTGACTGACCTCCCCACATAAAGCTCAAGTATTCTTCCCTATTGTAATCATGTTTTTCCAGAATTTTTCTCTTTAAAGAGAATATCTTTGGAATAGTACTCTTTCTAGTAATATACCTTCCTAAGAAAACCCCATTATATGTCATAGCCCCTTTACCTATCAAATTTCACTATTCTCTTGACTCCTACCCCAATTCCTGTCTCCTTCAACCCAGACAGATCTTTCAATCCATCTTGAGACTCTATTCCTTTCCTCTGTTGTTCTCTGGGGCTCCTTCATCCCTAAACTAGCTCTCCGTATGATCTCTTTTTCTTTTCCTTTTCCTTCTCTAATCTCTTCTCCTCTTTTTCTTTTCTCTCTTGTTAGCCTCTTTTCCTCCTAAATCTTCACTGAAGTAGCAAAATTGAAAGCCTATCAAACTAAACCAGCTGCTGTTCGAAATCCATTAAATATATATATATATATATATATATACATATATGAATTTGGAAAATTAAAGAAGCATTTTGAAGCTGGTTTGCAGCATTTTATGAGAAAATCATGCTTACTTTATTTAATGAAAATTAACAAGACATTTGTATTCACAAAGAAACAGCAGTAAATTAGGAGTCAAGAAAACTGTATTCAAGCCAACTTTTTAAAAATCAGTATAAACATATAATTGCCCTGAATCCTAATGTGATAATTTTTAAAAGAGAGTACTACATTATTTGTTTTTATAATTTCATAATTTTTTGTTAAAGTGAAATATTAACTGAAGCTAAAAAAAAATTCTGAGTCTTACGATATATACTAAATAATTTGAATCATTTCACTATAATGCTAACAGAATTCAAACTGAATGATTTATCACATCAAATACTGTTTTTTAGACAATAACACAATTTTGGATGACCTGGAAAAATAAACATCCACATTCAAACACAAAACTAAAACTATCGAGCCTACTACCCCTTCCCAAATCAAATATAAGAATCACTGCTATTTCCTTCCTATCCAAACACTACTCAATATTCAAATCCTGACATGTGCATCATAAAATCTTCCTGACAATTTCTTACATTAGTGCTATATAAAAAACAACAGGAGATAAACTGGTTCATGCAAATAAATCTGGTCTTTCCAATTTAACCATAAATGTCTATGTGGTAGGAACGATGTCCTATATTTTTTTTAAATTAATTTTAAACAAATTGACCTGAACTGAATTAATAGGGTGCACAGAAACCTAAAAAACTCAAATAACAAAAAGTAGCATTTACTTTTAAAAATCCAACATTAAAACACTAAAAAAAACAAACCAAAAGAAACCAAATTAAACTAATACATATTACTTAAGTAATCCCATTTTCAGAGTCATCGAAATAGGAAATGGAAAATAAGAACGACAAACTCTATTTCACTGGAATGACTTAAACAATGATTATACTTTGGACACCTACAAAAGTGCCTCTGTAATTTTTATGATGTAGGCTTTTAGCAACATATTTCCATGAAGAAAACAAATTAAGAAATAATTTACTGGGGTGCCTGGGTGATTCCGTTGGTTGAGCATCTGACTTTGGCTCAGGTCATGATCTCGTGGTTCATGAGTTTGAGCCCCACGTCGTGCTCTGTGCTGACAGCTCAGAGCCTGGAGCCTGCTTCAGATTCTGTGTCTCCCTCTCTTTCTACCCCTTCCCTGCTGGCACTCTGTCTCTCTCTGTCTCTCTGTCTCTCTCAAAAATAAACATTTAAAAAAAAATTGTTGGAATACTCAAATAGAAGATTATCCCCTTCCTTTTCCCCCAGTTTATAATCCTTGTTTAGGGGATTTTACAACATGTTTACCACTATGAAAAGTAAAATTGTTAAATTTTTCATTAATCTTATTGCCTTATCAATGCATGTATTTATTAGAAATTTTAATACACATGGGCATTTATGCAAACATATACCCCAATTAAAAAAAAGAAGTAATTTGTCCAGCCTCTAGTTTAGAGTGGCCTGTCTGTATAGCCTACACTGGAATAAGAATGCTTATGATTAAATATTGAAAATTTCCCCAAATGTTATATAAATCTCTGGTGATGACAACAAAAAGAAGAAACCACAAAAACATCAGTATCCTTAAGGAATCATCTGTTTCTTTTTGTTTGCTCCAGTTATAAATTTTGCATTTGCACATTGCTGCCTAGATTTTCAAAGGATTCTGCAATGACTAATTTAACAATCTACCCAGATTGCTGTAATATATCCAAGGACTTTTACCTGTATATAATTTATAATATCCATATCAAGGACAGATTAGTGGGCAAAATAAAACTTCCAACATCCAGGAGTATTATTAATGCAGAAATGGGCAAGTGTTGCCAAAATACTACTACTTAAAAACAGACTTCTCAGAGTTGGATTGGTATCCCCAAAGATGTACATAAACAAAGATCCATCTTCAGAACAGTCAATTTGGCCTCACAATTTGGAACTCAACAAAATGGATTTTTAAAAATTCTAATAATTACAAATATATATTGAATACTTACTAAATGCCAGACCCTACACTAAGTGTTTTGCATGAAGTGCTCAGAGGCCATAGTTTGTTTGCCTATGTTTGTAATTAAAATTCACATTTTCCCAGTGTCAGTATGCAACTTTCACAGAGCCACAGAGCTGACTAGTGAAGAAGGAAGAATTTGAACTCAGGTCTCTTTCACTGCAGAACCAAAACAGCTTGACTACTAGGAGTATCTGTCTGTTGATAGCAATTTAAATAACTATTTAGGAGTAAAATAAACACAAATATATTTTAGAATAAAAGATAAAACAATAGAAGAACTTAGCATTTGGAATGGATGCAGCCCCTTGGAAATAAAAACTCAGAATATCAGGATATCTGGTGAAAAGTTTGAAAATTTATCCTATGTTTACAAAATGAGCTTTTTAAAAAGAAGTCACAAAATTATTTTCAAGTTTCATGGTATGGTTTAGGATTCCTTTTCCCACATAATGACACAGAATGAACTGTTAAAACCATCCACTTAGAAATACCTATCTATCTATCTATATGTGAAAAAAAATATATATATATCTGATATATATAGTTACAGTTATAGTTACAATATTCTAGTTATTGCTATTAATGCCCAGGCACTTTGCAAATATAGAGTGTGATGCCAGATAGAGAACAATGACACACAGTCGGTCCAAATTCCCGCCTATTCAGAGTGACACTGCCCTATTAAATCAAGTCTCATCTCACTTGGAATAAAATCTAGTCTGTAGAGCTGGCTACAAGATTCAATATGATCTGGCACCAGTCTAATATGACTTCCTTCTCTCCACTAAGAACCAGCTACAGTGGCCTTCTTTTTGTTCCTCAAGGACAATCAAGCTCACATCAGCAATAGGGACTTCACACCTTTGCCTGGAATTCTCTGCCCCGGAATGGGACTCCAGCTTAACTGTCAAGTAGATTTCCCTAATTAGGACATCTGAGAGGCCATCTTTGGATGCCAGGCTACTCTAGCAACAACAACATCCTCATTCTCAAATAATTATGTTTTGCTTACCTTATGTGATACTGTGATCTTTTTTCTGTTTTAGTATTTGAGTTTTTGTTGCTATTGTTGTTGTTCCTTTATTTTCTATGTAGCAATTATATAACAGCATGTAGTTTCAAAATTAATTTATTATTTATCTTTGACATAATACATCTATGCTTCTGAAGTAGAGGTGCCCTGTTTCATTGCTACTGTATCCCCGAGCTTAGCAGAGTGCCTGGCACTTAAGAGACACATGGTAAATATATGTGAAATGAAAGAATAAATGAGAGATGGGAGAGGAAGCCCAGACTTAGACATCAGAACTTCCAGTCCTTTGTTGTGCACATTGTATCACATGGTCCCTCCAGGTTATTTACTCAACCTTGGAGAACCACACATAGGAAAGAGGGCAAAAAGCATCATAGGCCTCATAGAAATTACAGAATTTACGCTATGCTTTAACTCTTTGTAATTAAGTTTCTCAAAAGTGAAGCTTTGTTTTAATTCATTAACTTTTATGATAGACTTTTAATCATTTCTTACTATTATTTTCATATTTGTTACCGTTTTTAGTTTATTGTAGGACAGCACAAGAGTACAGATAAATGGGGATTGCATATAAGAAGAAATTATGTCTTGAGCAAGGAATTTTATAATGCTGTTCATTTATGATTAATTTTGTATTGGCCCCTCAAGTTCCTTAGAATTAAATCTGCTTTTTTTTACCAAAATTAATTCTTGTTGCTAAAAATCACTAAATTGGACACTGGTTGAATATCAGCATGTCATTACAACCACTAACAGTTTTCTGGATCAGTGGTCAACTTTCCACACCAACCATTTATTTCCACTAAGAGGGAATCTGCAACCCATGCACTATGGTTTTCTCCTTTGTAATCACTGGTTATGGGCTATGCCACATAGCATCACCTTTGCACAATACGGAAGTAAAGTAATGGCCTGCGGTATGTAGTTAAATATACTATGCTGCTTCTACTGAATATTGTTCTCAAGAGAACTTTTATTTAAGAAATATAAATGCTGAATGTTATTCTCTGATTAAATGAGACATTTAGGAAAGCTCTTTATTTGGGCTACAGCATCTTTTTCCCTTTCAGAAAAGCCCTCCCAAACTATATTTTCAATACCTTTTTCAACATCATGCACTGAAAGTCACTGAATAGGTTTCTGATATTTGCTTTTTCATTGGCATATATAACTGTCACTGTGAACAGTTCCCACTACATTACTCAATGACCCCCAAACAATAAGCAGGACAAGTAACTGGCAGTCATGATATATTGTGTTAACTCCTGAAGATGATTTCCTCTCCCCTTTGGCTGCTGGCAGTTTGTATGCTGGGGAAACAGAAAGAATAGAAAATGACCCTAAGTTTACTAAGGATCTATAATGGATCAAATGCTTTATCCACTTAATTATATTTAATGTTCTCACTACACTTACAGCAGAGATTATTACACTCTAATTAGAGATGAGGAAACTAAAGAAGAGAGGCTACGTGATTTTCCAAAATCACCTGGGCAGATAGGTGAAAGACTGGGACACTGGTCCATGTCTGTCGGACTTTCCCTCTTCCAAAACAATGTTCACAGACAAAAAATGATGTCAGATTTTCTTCTCAGACACACCAAATATACCAATGATTACAACCCACAGGTTCCCCTGCCACCCAAAGTATTCTGACATTTTGCTTCCTAGGTTTTTTGTTTTGTTTTTATTTTTTGCTGTCTCATGTTATTTTGCTTGTTACGATTACAGACAAAGTTAATACAATTTTAGGTATAATACAGGAAGCCAATGGTGTTTTACCACAATGTGCCATTTTACCAGCCATCCCAACATGCTTTTTCTCGAGGCTTCTTGCTCACAAATGCTTTCTACTAACTTACTTACTACCACCATAATGTATTTCCTTGTTGACACTGTTGATTGCTAATTTTCGAAACTACTTTAGAAATAATTATAATATTAGAGCAGTTTAATGCAGATGTCAGATATTGTAAGCACTAAAATTTCTCACAAATGAGCCTCAAACAGCTAAAATTTGGCATTCTGCCTTTTCACTAACATAAAAATGTGATTTCAATTCATTCATAGTCAGTTACATGAGGGATAAAGGAGGAAAAAAGAGAAAAAAAAGGATGCACAAAGTTAATAAAGATATAAATGTGAGCAGAGAATGAAATAGGCCTGTAAATAAGTGGAAAGGTCAAAAAAAATAATGGCCATACATAGAAATCAGTATTGCTCTCAAGTATTAATTCTTGTGATAATTTACTGATTTTTTTTCAACAATTATGATGTCCTGTGTTACATGTCTACCCCATTAGTTCAAAATGCACCTTCTCTATCACTAGAACAACATCAGTATTAGGCCAGCAAAAGCAAGTCTGAACACGATGTTTCCACATCTCCATTACCATCCTGGGATACAATTCTATGAACTTTGCTTGATATAGCAAGTTAATTAAAGAAATAATTTGAAAGATGCTTTGTTTTATAGTTCCTTGTTAGTCTTTGGCAATGGTTTATTTGATAAAAAGCAGTCTCTTTAAAGATAAAATAGAGGAATATGTAGTTGAAGGCAAATACACTTTTGTGAATAAAATATTTGTCATGTTTATAGATAAAACGCTTGCATTTGTTTCTCGTAATTCCTAACACTTCATAAGCAAAGGCTTCTTTGACGGTTTATGATCTTATTAAGAGAAGAAATAAAAAGTGATTTTGATAAATTGGAGGTGGGATATACATTTCTAATGTGGCTTTTCAGAGACAAAAGTTTGAAAGTGGCCCAGGAACCTCAGAAAGGCTATTGTCACAATGGCTGGCTGAAGCAAAAATAACAATGTCTTGTTGATAACACCTGTGATAGCAGGTGGCTCTACTTGAAAAGAAACTACCACTTTCCTCTTCAGTGGTGACCACTGTGTTCCACAGTGGGTCAGAGGTGACCAGGGTGCTTTCAAGTTCAGTTTTATAATTCTGAAGAACTGGACTGTTAGCACAGACAAGATTTCAATTTAGCCTGTTGAAAACATATACGTGGTCTGCTTTTCCTCTTTTAACATATTACCTTCATTCACTAAGTATAGCAGGGGATTTAATCTAGCGATCTTTTGGAATTCAATTCAAATTAAATGATCGGTTTTAAGATTTTGACTACATATATATTGAGTTGTTTTTTTTTTTAAAAAAGGTAATCTTTACAATATTCTCAGTGGAGATTAAATGAGGTTAAAAAAAAAAAGAAACATTGTCACTAAAGAGTGATTCCCCCCCCTTACCTTGTTTACAAATTATTTAGAAATCTAGAAGACAGAACAGCACCAATTCTTTTATAGGACTAGCGTTTTTGACACAGTTGTAGTTTTGAAGTATAAAGTAAGGGGCAAATAACAAAAATACAAGTTATGCCTGTACTGGGCAATGGCTAAGACAGTCCAGACTAAAATATACTATGATATAGTTACAACTCATCTGGTATGTGACGTTTAGTTTAGAATTCCACATTTAAGAGGGATATATATAAATTTATACTTGCTAAATAAATAAGAACTCAAAACCCTGTAATACAATAGGAAAAACAATTGGGAAGAAAATGGAAATACTTGCTCTGGAAATAGAAAGAACCCCAGTCTATAATATTCAAATATTCAATACACACACTATGTAGAAAAGCAACTATTCAGCAATAAAAAGGAACACTGCATGGTATATACAGCAATTTGAATTAATTTCAAATTAATTCAAATTGCTGTATATACTGGATCTCTTTTGTGAACTTTCATGGGTTACAAGCTGGTAGACAGGTTTTTTAACTCAATATGACAAAAATTTTTTCTATTTGGGAGACTGGTCCAAATATGGAATGGCCTACCTCATGAGATAAGTTTCACACTAAGGAAGACAGGCAAGGGCAAGCAGAATGAAGGATACTGAAGAAAGGACTAAAGATTAAACTATGATGCTGAGGCCTCTTTAAAGTCTTGTGTCTACGAACTTTCTTTTTTTTTCTATTCTATTTTTAAAAATTTTTTTTTTTCAACGTTTTTTAATTTATTTTTGGGACAGAGAGAGACAGAGCATGAACGGGGGAGGGGCAGAGAGAGAGGGAGACACAGAATCGGAAACAGGCTCCAGGCTCCGAGCCATCAGCCCAGAGCCTGACGCGGGGCTCGAACTCACGGACCGCGAGATCGTGACCTGGCTGAAGTCGGACGCCTAACCGACTGCGCCACCCAGGCGCCCCTCTACGAACTTTCTAGTATGAGAATTCTCTACAGTGAGACAGCTCGCAGACTGAGAAAGAAAACATCTCAGAGTAAAATAAATACCAGCATATAATGAATAACATTTGTAAGCGGAAGAAATAAATTTAACTAAGATATAGTTTATAAATAACCACTCCCCTTTTTCTTTTTTGATGAGGAGTTACAGAATACCCAAATACAATCACAGTGACAAGTGTGAATTGTCAAAAACAGCAGGTACTGAGGAATGTGAGAAAAATCTCAAGAAAGTTCATGTATTGAGGAAAGAGCAATGATCTGTATTAGGCCTAGTAAAAGCAAACACTATTACTAATCTTAATATGTATTTAAAAAAATTTTTTTTAATGCTTATTCATTTTTGAGACAGAGCTGAGCTGAAGAGTGTAGAGAGAGAGAGAGGGAGACACAGAATCCGAAGCAGGCTCCAGGCTCCGGGCTGTCAGCAGAGAGCCCGACGCAGGGCTCAAACTCACCAGCTGGGAGATCATGACCTGAGCAGAAGTCGGACACCCAACTGACTGAGCCACCCAGGCACCTCAGTAATATGTATTAATCAGTACTAATCTAGGAGTGGTGGGAAGAAAGGAACGCTAGGTAATGAACCCAACTTTCCAGTTACATAAGGATAATAGCACTTGTTAGACAGGAGTGGTTCATTAGAAATTTACTAAGATTACCCATCTTCTAAGACCATGTTACTATTATAGTGTTAATTCTATGCTCATTTAAGAAACCTTAAAATTACTTATTTGGATTAAAAAACTCTTTGGAACCAAACAAAGGTAACTTGCTTATTGAATACAAGGATCTTGATAACTTTTTAAGGCATACACTCCATCGACTCTTATTAGATCCACATTTGTTTTATAGTTTTCTCTTACAAATTGAGTGTATTTCCTCTCTGGCTCATTCTAGTCTAAGGGGAAAACCTGAGTTTTAAAGTTAAGGATCGGCTTTGAACCACAATGATTTTAATTGGCATTGATGTTCTAAGACTGCATGCACACCAGATGTCTTGATTTCACTAAATTTAAACACAAGTTACTTAAAAAAAATCTATTTGAAAAGTTATCACCTACATCAGTTTTTTTAAAATGAAGCTACTGTGAAGTGCCTATGAGTGGTAATAGTTAAATAACCATTAACATTTTTATATGCTTTCTCCCAGCCACTTTGTTTCTTTTGCAAAGAGGCTTTTAAATTTTTTTCAAGTTTTTATTTAAATTCCAGTTAGTTAATATATGAGGCTTTTAAAATTTTAAATTAAACTTTTGATTTTGAGATAATTGTAGACTACCATATAGTTATAAGAAATAATACAGAGAGATCCTGTATACACTTTATCTGGTTTCCCCAAATGGTAACATTTGGAAAACTGTGGTACAATATCACAGCCAAGGTACTGGCACTGATAGTCAAGATACAGAACAGTTACGTAACTAGAAGTAGCTCACCTGATGCCCTTTTATGCCCTTTTATGATGCCCACTTTCCTCCTGGGTTCCCACCATGATCCTTACCCCCTGGCAAGCACTAACTTATTCTCCATTTCTTTATTCTGTCACTACAAGAATGATATATGAAAGGATATATCATGCATGTGTTAAGGATAGGCTTTTTCCTCTTAGCATAATCCTCTGGAAATTAATTCAAATTGCTGTATATACCATGCAGTGTTCCTTTTTATTGCTGAATAGTATTCCATGGTATGGAGTACAATTTGTTTAACCATTCACCCTTTGAAGCATACCTGGGTTGTATCTGTTTACTGGGCATTATGAAAAAGCTGCTATGAACATTAGTGTAGCTGTTTTTGTGTGTGTGTTGGGGGGGGGGCAATTTCTTTGGGATAAATATTCCAAAGTATGATTGTTGGGTTGTAAGATAGTTGTATATTTAGCTTTACAAGTATCACACTGTTTCACAGAGTGATTATAACATTTAGCATTCCCACTAAGAATGATGTCTCTTGACATCCTTGCTAGCATTTCGTGTTGTCACCATTTTTAATTTTAGCCATTCAGATAGGTATGTGGTGATATCTCATTGTGGTTTTATTTTTCAATTTTTTTAAAGTTTATTTATTTTTGAGAGAGAGGGAGAGAGACAGAATATAAGTGGAGGAGGGGCAGAGAGAGACGGAGACACAGAATCCGAAGCAGACTCCAGGCTCTGAACTGTCAACACAGACCCTCACGCGGGGCTCGAACTCACCAGCCATGAGATCATGACCTGAGCAGAAGTCGGACGCTTAACCAACTGAGCCACTCAGGTGCCCCTCTCATTGTAGTTTTAGTGGCTAATGATATTGAATGCATGAATGCATTCTCATCTGTTTATTAACCAAATATAATATATATATATTTATATATATTTTTTTTTTTTTTTTTTTTTTTTTCTGTCCCTCCACTGATACCACAGTCTTGATTACTGTAACTATATAATAAGTCTTAAAATTGGGAAGCCTGAATCCTCCCATTTTATTCCTCTTTTACAAGACTGTTTTAGCTATTCTAAAACAATTGCTTTGCCTTTTCACATAACTTTAGAATGATCTTTATATGTATAAAAATTCTTCATAAGATTGATAGGATTTTTTTTTTTTAATTTGGGAAGAAATAACATCTTGGCTATGTTGAATCTTCTAATCTATGAGCACAGTATGCATTTCCACTTATTTAGGGTCTTTTTATTTCATTTGTTTTATAGTTTTCAGCATACAGTCCTGTATATATTTTATTAGATTTGTACCTAAATATTTCTTTTACAGGAGAAAAGAGATGGAACACAGGAGGGACAAAGAAAGAGAAGTAAAGATGAAGGAAGGGAGGTAGGAAGGAAGGGAGAGCAATTATAAAGGGCATATTTTTAATTTTTAAAGATCATATTCACTGCTAATATACAGAAAGAGAATGATTTTTTTTTATATATATATTTTTCTTGCATCTTGCAACCTTGCTAAACTTCTTAGATTTTGGAGGATTTTTGTTTGTATGTATACCTTGAGATTTTCTACATATCTTTTGCAAATAGGGACAATATTATTTCTTCTATTCCAATCCATCTTCCCTTCCATTCCTTTTATTCATTGATTAGGACTTCCAACACTATGTTACATAAGAATGATGAGAGCAGACATCCTTGTCTTGTTCCCAAACTTGGGCGTGGAGGGAGCACTTAGTCTTTAGCCATTAATTATATTATTAGATGTGTGGTTTTTAGTAGATACTCTACCAAATTTAGGAAGTCCTCTATTCCCATTTTTCTGAGACATTTCATTATAAGTAGGTATTAAATTTTATAAAAGCCTTTTTCTGTATCAACGAATATGATGATTTTTTTTTTGTTAGTATAATGGACTACATTAATTGATTTTAAGTATTGAAAAGCCTCACATCACTTGAATAAAGCCTCTTGGTTATGGTGTACAATTATTTTTATGTATTGCTGAATTGTATTTGTCAATATTTTGTTAAGAATGTTGGTGTCTACATTTATAAGGAACACTGATCCGTAGTTTCTTTTTTATTATTATCCTTATCTGGTACTGATATCAGGGCAATACCTGCTTCATAAAATGAATTTAGAAGTGTTTCTTCTTTTACTATTTTCTGGAAAAGACTGCAAAATTAGCGTGAATTCTTTTTTTCATTTTTAAAAATGTTATTTTTGAGAGAGAGAGAGAGAGAGAGAGAGAGAGAGCGCGCGCAGGGAAATGGCAGAGAGAGAGAGGGAAATGCAGAATCCAAAGCAGGCTCCGGGCTCTGTCAACCCAGAGCCCTATGCAGGGCTCAAACACATGAACCATGAGATTATGACATGAGGTAGTGTGAATTCTTTAAATGTTTCATAGAACTAACCATTCAAAACAGCTGTACCTGTTGATTTTTTTATGTGCGTGCTTTTAAGTTACAAATCAAATTTCATTAATAGTTATATGCCATTCAAATTATCTTTTTCATAAGGGAGGGGTTGTGATAGTGGTGTTCAAGGAATAGATACATTTCATCTTAGTTTGTAATTTGAGTAAGTAAAGTTGTTCCTTGTATTCCTTTATTACCTTTTTGATGTCTGCAGAGTGACATAACTTAAAAACTAAAGACAAGGAATTTTGTTGTATTGTATTTACCTGCATTTTTTTTTATTTACCCATATTTTTACTTTTTCCATTTTCTTTCTTACTGATATTCCAGTATTCCTTTATCACTCTCCTTTCTGTTTTGAGAACTTCCCTTAGCAATTCTTTTAGGATAGGACTGCTGCCCACACATTCTCTTTCTTCCTCTCTCCCAAAATGTCTAATTTCCCTGTCATTCCTTCAGTGTATTTTCTACTGGTTTCCTGGTAATAATCTTGTGATAAATACCTTTATGTATAAAGTATTTTCTTTTCAGTATATAATAGGTTTATACAGCCTTAGAATAAAATGCCTTAATTGGAATAATTCAGTGATCATGCTATAGCTTTTTAAATATAAGTACTGACAAATTGTTTTCCAAAAGGATTGTAGAAAACTATACACCAAGAAAAATGGTGCATAGATATAATCCCTACTCCTAAAGACAGGGTGGACTAGTTCACATCAGAAGATCCTTACAACTCCACAGTCCATGAATTCAAATGATACCGATGAAAGTCATTTGTTAATTTTTAAACATGACTATATTACTCGAGGTTCTTCGGAGAAACAAAACCAATAAGATATATATGGGCATATATGAGTGCACTTATTATAGGAATTGGCTCATGCAGTTGTGGAGGCAGACAAGTCCCACAATCTGCCTTCTGCCAGCCGGAGAACCAGGAAAGCCAATGATATATATAACTCAGTTCAAGGCGGAGCTGATGGTGTAACTCTCAGCCCCAAGCTGAAGGCCCGAGAACCATGGGGCTACTGCCATGACTCCCAGAGTCCAATGGCCAAGAACTCCAATATCCAAGAGGAGGAAAAGATAGATGTCCCAACACAAGAAGAGAAAGAATTTGCCCTTTCTTCACCATTTTGTTCCATTCAGGTCCTAAAAGTATCGGATCATACCAGGCCCACACCGGCGGACAAACCTCTTTACTCAGTCTGCTAAATCGTATGCCAATCTCTTCCAGAAACACCCTCACAGACATACCCCAAAATAATCTTTACCAGGTATCTGGACATCTCTTAGCTGAGTTAAGTTGATACAAAAATTTAAGCATCAGAATGACAGAGAATAATGAACTTTGAAGAGCAGTGAGAAGTTTTCTTTTGCCTTTGACATTCTCAGTCAACACTGGTTTACTTCCACTCCAGTTCACTTTGATGTTATTGCCTCACTTGTCTCCCATAGCTCAGAAGTTTCACTGATAACATCTCCTACACTGAATTCTCCTTTGTAGAAACAGTTTAGGGATGAGTGTATGCCAAGCTACAATATGTATCTATAGAATACGTCACTGAGAAAGTAAGATTACTTACTTACACACCTACTAGAAAAGTTATGACTAGAGCCAGAGATATTTGTGTTCCATTATTGATTTTTACCTTTTAGTAAACCTACTCATCAAGCACTTTCTGGACCTGAAAAACTGCCACATACTCAGAAACGCCTTACCTAATACACCCTTGAAAATCTTCGAACTTGTATATGAGACACTTTACAAACACTGATTCTTTCAATTATATCAAAATAATATGAATAAAATTATAATCTTAAATAATTTATGATTTTATAACAAATATTAAATATATGAGAAATATATTAATATGAATTATATTAATACAAATATAAATTAATATAAATACATGATATTGACACATTGGGCTCCATCATATAAAAAGCAGCATAAATAACCATTTTATGTAGATGTTGAGCACTGCAGCTGAACTATAACTGTGATATTCCACATCCATACTGAGTTGACTCAAATTTATCCATCTATAGAATAGATATAGATATATGTAATTTTTCAACTTAAACTTAGAATGAACTTAGGGGTTTCATAGTCTTCTGCTATATTTGCCCATGTTGACGTCGGAATAAAGAGAAATGAGAATAATACATCTGACATATATTAAACGTACAATTCTAGGCTACTATGCTAATTAAATAAAATTGACAATTTGATCACTTATTTCTATATTTAAGTGCATATTTCTGTATTTTTATATTTATATAAATTGTTTATAAATAAAAACGATTAATTTGGCAGTTAATTATATGCCATGATAGATATGATAGATAATGGAATGGTAGTTTGGAACTTAAAAATCATTTAATACTTAACATATGTTTCATGGGGGGGTGGGTAAGAGAAGTACTTGATAAAATTATGACTATGTGGAATTGAGAAAAACTGCACAGCAAATAATTATATACATAATTGTTTGAAAATTATCCTCTAGGTCAGAGACATTCACATTTAAAAATTCTTTAGGGACTTAATTAAAATAGAGAGTTATCACTTTTCAAAAATGTGATCAAGAGATTTAATTTTGGCTTTACATGTTTTATTTTGACATTTTTAAATGCATTTTAATGTGAAGAAGCAACGCATCATTTTACATTTAAAATAAAGTTTTTCTATTTGCTTTCTTTTTAGTGGGTCTCTTAGAGTAAAACCTTTCCATCGTAAGTAAAAAACAGTATAGTATTAAAATGTCATGACAATATATATATAAATTTATAAAATAAATTATCTCCACACTTAGGAAGAAATAGACTTTATATATCAGTTGATATATTAAAAATATATCATGATTTCTTATTTTTTAAAAGTTTCATAAATTACTCAGAGCACCCATAAAATTAAAACAGAACGATATAAAATATATCATTTAAAAGTCTATACTGCATGGCAGCATAAGAAGATGAAAATATTTTTGAAATAGAAATAATTTTTAATATCAAAAGCCAAAGGGAATGGGCAGAGCATTTTGCATCAAAATATCTCAAGAAATGTACAGAGTACTACTCTCTCAAGATATATACTTTTATTTTAGCTATGATTCTAGTAGTTAATAAGCATCTGCATTGGAGAACAAACACATGATGTGGAAATAAAGTCAAAAGGCAGGTCACTGGGGGCACCTGGCTGACTCCTGAGCTCAGGGTTGTCAGTTTGAGTCCCATATTGGACGTGGTGCCTACTTTAAAAAACAGAAACAAGGCAGTCCACTGAAGTGACATGTTGTCCAGTACAAAATATTAACATGGGGAGTTTTTCAATGTTACACATTATTAGGCCTATAAATTAAGTATTTAAGAAGGGGAAGTCCAGATTACATCTGTTGAAATGAATAAGGAAGGAGAACAGTTAAGGGGCAGGTACTGAGGTGGTAACGGGAAGGCTTTTATGAAGGTTTCCTATGAGGGGAGATAGATATTTGGTCTTGAAATATAAGATACTTCAGAAAGTAGAGAAGGGAGAGCGTTCCAAAGGAGAAGGAATAATTAGCATGTGTAAGGCACAGACTCAGTGTGTGAGAGGAACTCTACATTGTAGAATTTAGAGAGTTAGTAAGAGGTCAGATATTAATTAATTAGAGCTCCTAGTTTGCCAAGAACCTAGAATTCATCATCTAGTAGAATTACTTTAAATATGTGGTCCTTTCCTCTCTGACATACCTCAGCACTCACCGGATAGGAATCAAGGGGTTGAGAGAGTAGACAGTTGAGCAAACACCCTACCTTGATGCCTCAGGACACAGGAATGACTCATTGCAACTACTGTCTATTGTTTTTAAGATTTGTGTGCTTCTTCCCAGAGACTGGCCAAGGGCATCCATACAATATAGAAGAAATGTCGCCACATCCCTATTACAAGTAACTTTTAAAAATAATGCCACATCTTTTAATATGTGTATTTTCTTAAAATTTAGAATTAGATCCTTTTATCCATCAAAAAGTTGTAATTGAATGTACCCATGAACCTAGTTTCTGACCTGGAGAAAAATCCAAGGAGTTAGGATTCTGTTGGCACACCCCATGTACTATTTCAAACACATGTGCACATGCACATGCACATACACAACCACCAGGCTTTTCCTGACATAGCTGCCAACTGGACAATAGCCATGTGTCGTCTACTACTAACTGCAATTCTAACTACCTAGCGAACAATGGCATTTTTGTGCTCAGGACCATTCGGGCAATCTAAAGGATCCCAGCTTTGGTCAGTGGGACTAGAAACAATAAGGATAATATCTGAGAAATACTTGGAGTCATATTTGATATAGATTAACTGGCATATGAAACGCTGTTTTCTATGTCTCTGGGTCCCATATTTCTATCCTATATGATCAAGTATCCAGCTATGACATAATCTATAAGGAGGAGGCAGCCTCAAGTGTGAGAGATTCTACAAGCGACAGTAGATCTCCATTTTCACCAGAGCTGTTAGCATCCATCTGTTTAGATGGCTATGGCTTACCACACAATGATTTACCTTTGTGAGTCACACACCAAATCTGCATTTGAGAAAGATCACTCCAGTAAAACTATAAAGAATGTACTTGGTGATGAATTGAGTATATTCAAATCACTTGTCTCTCAAGCTTACTTAACTTATAGTTAATTATACCCCCTGCTGTGACTGATTATTTAATAGATCTTACCTGAAAAAACTATGACTCTGTTATTAACTGGAAAAATTAACTCTACGAAAATATAAGGGAAATGGAGAAGGCAAATGTCACTCGAAAATCTATTGAGGGAATCCTAGGAGACTGTGCTTCTCCCAACTTTAAAACAGCCCTCAGAGGGATTTAAGAGAAGGCCCCGAGTCCTAGCAGAACCCTAGCCCTGATCAAATTAACTTTTTTGCTTAGTTCAAACCTGGGTGGGTCCTCAGAATTACTCAGGAATCTCATCATATTTCCTTAATGAAACAACTCCCCCACTCTCTCACATGACAATTCTACACCTCTTCTCACCTGGAATTTCTAGTACCTCTCCCTTAACTTTTCACTTTCAGTGGCTTGTCCAGCTTTTTATATTTAATTGGAAAAATAGAAGCAATTAGAAGATATCATCAAACCCTGATCATATCTACCCCCCTCACTGGTTAAAACCCAAAGACTCTGCCTCCTATTCCATCAGTGAATTGTCCCTGAACTTTTCCAAGAGCAACCCTCCACTGGTACACCAAATCCCATCTTTTCTTCCCTTCTGAAGTGGTTTGCACCTGTAGTTACCCATTCTCTGCTGACTTAGCAATTTCTCCTTCTCTATCAGTTCAATTTCATTGGCTGAAATATTCTTACCTTAAAATAAATTTTCTAATGTTAACCCTCCCTTTTAGCTCCCCGTTAAAGAATAACTCCTCATCAAATTTATCTATACTTGCTGCCTTGATTTTCTCACTTGCCATTCTCTTCTTAACCCATCTGAATCAGAACTTTATTTTTTTTTTAATTTTAATCCCAGGGTACCTTATATTAGTTTCAGGTGTATAGTATAATGATTCAACACTTCTATATATTACTCAGTGCTCATTGAGATAAGTGTACTTTTCCTCCTCATCACCTATTTCACACATCTCCCTACTCACTTCCCTTCTGGTAACCCTCTGTTCTCTATACATAAGAGTCTGTTTCTTGGTTTCTCTCTGTTTTTCCCCATATGTTAATCTGCTTTGTATCTTAAATTAATAAATTAATTTAAATTCCACATATGAGTGAAATCATATGGTAATTGTCTTTCTCTGACTTATTTCACTTAGCATAATACTCTCTAGATCCATCCATGTTGTTGCAAATGGCAAGATTTCTTTCTTTTCTATGGCTGAATAATATTCCATTTTTTATATATACACCACATTTATTCCTCACTGATGGACATTTAGACTACTTCCATAATTTGGCTGTTATAAACAATGCTGCGATAAACACAGGAGTGCTAAATGTAGCCCTTCAAATTAGTGTTTTTGTAATATTTGGGTAAATACCCAGTAGTGTGACTGAATCGGAGTTCTAGCCCAACCATTCCACCAAAACTCTTTTTACTCCAAATAAACGACCATCAGTCCAAATCTGTGGTCCTGGGCCCTGCAGATGCAATTGGCATTGGTGGACTCTACCTCCTATTTCACCTGCGGATCCTTCCCTGTCTTCTTGGCTGCCTTCCGTTTGTCTTCCTGACCTCTGCCTGGGAGAGTAACTCAGAGCTCAGGGGCAGACCATGGCTCTCCTCATCCTCACTCTTTGAGTGCCCTGATACAACCTCATAACTTGAAATAACTTCCATTAGCAGGTAACTTCTAGTTTTAAACTGCCAGCCCACCAACTGCACACTTGCCCCACACCTCTCCACCATCTACTTTATCCTAGAGTGGGCAGAATTACCTTTTCAATATTGTCACACCATTCCCATGATCCAAATCTTTTAGCAGGTTCCCATCACACAGAGAATGAATTGACTAAAATAGAAGAAAATCCAAAATCCTTATAAGGTCTTACAAGGCTCCAGGATCTGAAAACTGCCACCAAACTCTCTGGAGTTTCCTAAAATTCTCTCTTGCTTACCATCCTACATCTCTCTTGCCTTCTCTTGAAGACAGCAAGCCTGTTCATCCCCCCACACAGGGACTTCACAATTGCTTTTCTCCTCACGGTTCACAGTGGATTTTATACTGAATTTTATATTGTACCCTTCCATTCAGCTCTCTGTTTAAATATCACCTCTTTAGAAATAATAACCTTGACCACACTAAAAGACAGCTGCCATGCAACACGATACTGAACCAGCTAGCTTTGGTTTTCTTCATGGAACCCGCCACTATCTGGAAATTTCCTTTATATGGTCCCTTCCCCACAGGCAGGATTCTGAGGACTGGTGTCCTACTGTTTTTTGTTTTGTTTTGTTTTGTTTTTACTGCCTCATTCCCAGGGTTTAGACATGTTGGGTACACAATGTATTCATTGTGTAAGTACTCAATACATCTTTTGCTAAATAAATAACTTAGTTAAATCAGCATTTCAATATGCCAAAAATATTTCTGATAAGTGATTCTCAACAACAAATTACTTAATCATCAACAAGTGTCCAGAAAGTCTCCGGCTCCTAATACTTATTTACTCATTTTAAAAAGCTAAGACACTGAGAAGTTCACTTTATATACATATGTAATATACATATTGAACACACTTATGTTCTCTTAACACATTTAACAGACATTTCTAATACAGAGAAAGCATTTCATATCTATTTTTAAAACAAAACTCCCTTTGCTTTAAAACAAATCCACTTGAACAGCCTAGAAATTTATATTCTATCCTATTTTCTGCCAATCTTAGGGGTGTGGAGATTATGAGCTGTAGTGAAGTGAAAGAAACCAAAATGTTAACTAATCTATGATTAATCTGTATAAACTTTCAGATTTTAGATGCGTATACAAACACACACGTATGTAAATGATGAGAAAACACAGGAAAACAACCTACGGCATATTCATGTGAGCTAGTTAATATCTATGCAGTAATACAATTTATAAGCACATACAAGAATCACCTTTCAACTTTCTCCAGGATGTTAATGCATCCTGCAGAAAAACCTCCCTCAGGTTTGTTCCTGGCATCTCTAAATTACTTAAGTTTAGGGGTGCTTGGGTGGCTCAGTCGGTTGGGCATCTGACTCGGTTTCAGCTCAGGTCATGATCCCACTGTTTGTGGGTTTGAGCCCATGTCGGGCTCACTGACAGAACATATATTAAGGCTTTTAAAAAGAACATAGAGATAATTTTCCTTTGGCTCTTTTGAGAAATTGACAAGCATAAATAAACAATAAAAGTCTTCACTTTTTTTGGCTCTCTTCTTTTAAATATCATAAAGCTGAAATTGCTAAATGTACAGCTGAGATCTATATGGGGGGGGGGGAAATACAATGAAAATAAGGAGAAGAAAGGCAGCTAGACAAACTTTTGATGCGCTGTTGCAGGAAGACTAATACATAGTATTTTCTTAAGTAAGTGCAAATCCTGAAGCAGGTTGTGCTATTATTTTCTGCTTGAGGAAATAATAATAAAGAAGTTTCATTTCTTCAAAACGTACATTATAAATAAAGGATACAACATGTTGATAGGGGTTTGGGAGTGGTAAAGAAGAGATGGAAATATAAAGGTTTCAGTGAAGTAAGTACATAATTAAAAATGATGAGCCCCCCTTGGGAAGGAGCTGCACATAGCCTAGACACAGAAGAGCTTGAATGACAAAGCAAATCTACCCTAATTCCCTCCCCTAACTACCACATGTTACTGTCACTATACCTTTATTGGTTAAAGGATTAGTGAAAATTTTTACTTTATTTCAAGGATACAAATTTCAAGTAGGATATTCTTTACAAAAATATAGACACCATTAACAATGTTTATAATATGGAATTTTCACATGCCCAACTGATACAACGGTATATTTCCTAACTATGAGATCAAAGGAAAAATAGGTAATTTGTAACAATTTTAAAATACAGAATGTGACTATCACAAATTTTAGCCACAGATTATCATAAATAAATGACAGATAAAAAGAAGAAGCCACAAATAAGCATTCCAGGGGAATTTACACTGGTAAAGAAGGGGCTTTTACACTGTGGACTGGAAAACACATAGGAGATAGCCATACAAGGGAAATACTTGAAGCAGAGAGAGAAGCATGTGCAGAGGCCCCGATGCAGGAAAAGCACCAGAGTGGTAAGAGATTAATGAGCAATAGAAAGAATATGTTAAGATGAGAGCAGATACAGGTCCTTCAAAAACCTCTTAAGCCATGTTAAGAATTTTTTAATTTTTTTAATTCTCATCAAAGTGCACTGAAGTACTTCAAGGTCAAAGAAATGTGAGAAATAAAGTATTATTGTATAGCCCTTACTAGGAGGTTCAAAATGCACATTAGCTAATTAAACATCCCAAGAATTTTAACTATAAAGAAATGTGTTGAACTTGATTTAGTTCAAGGTTTTCCAAATTTATTTGAGCACTGAACACTCTTCACGTGACACACATTGATATCCTGCTGAACTTTCTTCCTCAGTGGATCATTTCCCACAGTTATACTGGAACAAAGAGCCAGTGAGAAACCTTGATGCTATTGTTACTTCATGAATTAACTGAAAGACTATTTGCTATTACTGGGAATAAAAGGACCTAAAGTATTACTCTGTAGAGATAATGGGTTTCATTGTTGCTCAGCTGGACAAACATTTGACAGTCTGCTCTGGTACGTTCTGAGAGAGTGTGCTAAACAATAGGGTTATAAGATGGATGAGATCTATATTGTCATTTGGGAACACTAGAAAGCATAAATACATTCATTCATTTATCCATTCAAAAAATTTGTGTCTAAATGAGTCAAGCATTGTTCTAGAGAGAAACAAGGCAAACATTGTCTTTGCCTTGCTGAAGCTTACATTCATGCTTGGTATACAGGAGAAAAGCTAAATTACAACAACATAATTCAATAACTGACATAAATAAAACATATATTTGCAGGTAAGAGAGCAAGGAGTGAAGGTAGATAATCAAATAAAAGCATTTAACTCAGTGCAGGGAGTAGAAAAGACGATCTTGATTTGAAAAATAATTTGGACATACTATAAATAGGAGCTGTAATTGTTAAATGGATACGCATTCAGAGTTTGTATGACACATAAATCTGAGCTCAACAATTTAGTCTGGATGTGGAATAAACCATGGAAGTTTTAAGAAACAAAACTGATTCTTACTCTATTCAGGAACTATGCTAAGAATTTTACATATTTTTAACATTTAAAATCTTCCAGCAGCATCATGAGGTAGATCCCTTTAATCACCACTTTAGAGATGGATGTGGACACTAGAATATTTAAAATTAAGTACGTGGTTTACATTATATTTCTTTTGGACAGTATTATTCTATATGCTCCTCAGTAGGATTGTTGGTTTCTGTTTTGCATGATTATTTAATGTATACCTTGCCTCTCATTTCCCATTTTTCCCACTGACCCTGCCAGCCCGCAGCCTGACAGCAGACACAGCGGCCCTCAATGCTTCTCTCACCACCCCTATGGCCTGAAAGTGTTTGCTACGTTTATCCACTTCATTTCATCACTAAGCTCCCTAAATTCTCTTCTTGTACAGGAGATGTGAGATACCTTACTTCTGGAAAGGTCTGGGAAAAGATGGAGAGATAGACTATTTCTGATAGCCTTTCAAATGTAACCACACAAGTTGGGAGATGAGCTCATGGCAGAAGCAAGAAGGACAAACTGTAGGTCAAGCAAAGCCTATGCTAGCTTATTATAAGGAGACTCTGAATAATAACACTTTGTCAGAGTGCCTGGCTGGCTTAGTCTGTTTTAAGCACCTGACTCTTGATTTCGGCTCAGGTCATGATCTCATGGTTCGTGGGTTCAATCACTTGTCAGGCTCTGTGCTGACAGCTCAGAGACTCCTTGGGATTCTCTCTCTCTCTCTCTCTCTCTCTCTCTCTCTCTGCCCCTCCCCTGCTCACTCTATGCCTCAAAAATAAATAACATTAAAAAATAATAATAACACTTTGTCAGAAAGAAAAAGATCAGGGGTAAATGCTATTCCATACAGGGCACCAAACAACAAGCATAAAGGTATGATCTCCCTACTTATAACCATTGTCACAACATCAATGGCCAGTCAAAACAGAAAGAAAAAAAGGACTGTGGCCCTTCCTGCCTGAATTAATCTAGATACTATTACCAAAAACAGCTTAGCCATTATACTAAAAAACTCCATTACTGGAAAAGAATAAACAATCTGATTTACAATGAACACTCTGAGACTAAAAATCAGAATAGACCACCATACAGTAGTGTCCTAAAAAATATAAACATGGTCCCTGATTTAAAAGTTAATTCAGGGGCACCTGGGTGGCTCAGTCATTTAAGTCAGCTCAGAGCCTGGAGCCTGCTTCGAGTTCTGTGTCTCCCTCTTTCTCTCTGCCGCTCCCCTGCTCATGCTCTGTCTGTCTGTCTGTCTCTCTCACAAATGAATAAACATTAAAAAAAAATTAAAGCATCTTTAAAAACAAAGTTAATTCAATAGCTGTTTCATAAAATGCCTTTTTCACCAGAAAATTTAAAAATAATAGTAAGTAGACAGATGTTTTGCTTATCCCACATTGGAAGGGAAAAAAGCAATACACACAAATGAAGTTTTTACAGTAATCCTCATTAAAAAAAAATTGTTGACAGATAACTTTAATTTAATCCTTACAACAACTTTTAAAATTTTAACAATTTTAATGGAAATACTTTGAAATTGCATTTTCCTTCTTCCTGGCATCTTAAAAGAAAATTTTCGAACATGATAGTTTTTTTAATGACTCACGTTCATTATGATTATTCTACACTGCAGTCTAATGATGCCCAGAGAGACAACTGGAGTGTGGAACTGTTTGCTGCCGCACCTACGTGGCCTTACACTGCCGTGGTTTCACTTCTGGTTTCTGACCTTGATGGGTTTTCTCTCCCTTTAACATTGCTCTTGGCTGTGACTTCTCAACACCGTTAGATGTTGACTATCATTGGTCATTTCCACAAATGTTCCTAATTCTGTGCTTCTACTAAAAACAAAACAAAACAAAAAACAGCTTAATGTGCTTTTAAAAAAACAGTGTGAAACCACACGAACAAACGAACAGACCCACAGAGATTACGGCATGTCCTTTGGCTGATGAAAACAAAATGCTGTTCCTTGTCTTCATGCCTCTGATTCTGTTTCAGAGGATGAGGCTGGCTGGCTAATCTGCCCACAAGAAAATTATGACAATTATATGGTAATAATGGTGACAATGCAATTGTCCCGACTGTAAGTCAGACGTGGGGATAAATGTGTCACTAAACCTTCACAATCACAGGAGTCAGGTACATTTAGAATCTTATTTTATTGGGGCGCCTGGGTGGCTCAGTCGGTTAAGTGTCTGACTTCAGCTCAGGTCACTATCTCGCGGTCTGTGGGTTCGAGCCCCGCGTCGGGCTCTGTGCTGACTGCTCAGAGCCTGGAGCCTGTTTCAGATTCTGTGTCTCCCTCTCTCCCTGACCCTCCCCCGTTCATGCTCTGTCTCTCTCTGTCTCAAAAAATAATAAATAAACGTTAAAAAAAATTAAAAAAAAAAAAAGAATCTTATTTTATAGAGAGGGATATCAAATTTAGAAAGATTCATTAATCTGGCTGTATTTACATGCTAATCAGTGGTACAACTAGTATTTGAGTCTAGGCTTGTAACTAGAGTCAAGACCACTACCCATTCTTTGTATTGCCTCCAAAGGTCAATAACTACATTCACTTTTTTTTTTTTTTTTTTTTTTTAAGAAATCACAACTAAGATACATGGTCTTAAACAAAGGTTACTGCATTTTAACTATGTAGATTTCTTCAATAAATGTACATTGTTTTATTGAGCCAATCTTAAAAGGCACTTATTTATTTTGTTGATTTGTCTGCTACCAAAATCAAGGAGATATTAATGCAATTTTGCTGAATGATAATATCATACAATCAGTTTAAGTTTATGAAATTCTCACTGTTAATAAAAAAAAAGAGTTACAATGTTGTGTTTAATCTATAAAAGTATCATTGTCCTTATCATATTTGATTCACTACCTAATTTACTACTTAATTTTAGAAGTTTGGTAGAATCTGATATTGTCACAGCCCAAGGCATATTTTAGGGTACAGAGATAGCCCTGGTGGCCCAGAGATTATAGCCATCTCAAATGTGTGTTCCTTTGGTCTGGTAATTTCAAAATTTTATATTAATTGCTGTTAGTTTGCAACTTCAGGAGCTTTCTAGGTATGATCTGAAACCTGAATACAGGAAGGGTGGGGAGAGATTATGTAAGAGGCAAGACAAAGACACTTCAGATTGGTAGGTGTCAGTTTTAATAAGCAAGGGAATTTACATATGAAGCTTGTTTTGGGCAGCTGCAAGATGAATAGATTCCCATACCTGCCTACCAGAATCTGAAAATTTTGTATAGAGGCCTTAACTGGCTTCAGGTACATATACTGCTAAGATAGTCTCAACAACACTTTGCTCTCTCAAGGCTTTGTCCTTGGAACAGCTCCTATTGTGGAAATGGTAGGCAGAGTGGACATTCCAAGGACAGACGAGGGGGTGAGGAGCCTCTGATTGCCTGAGTCCAGCTTGGAAGTCAATCAGTGGTTACATTCTCTTGCTTACCTCTTCCAGCAATTGTAGACATTTAAAAATGGAGAGATTTCAAATAAAGTGTGGAATGCTGACTTAAAGAACTGGACGATGTGGCGCCACAGGTTACATTCTCATGTGGAAACTGGCAGGAGCCCTGGGTGGTGGTCCCCTTAGACACAACCTGTTTGCTCCAGATTACCAACAGCACCACCTGGCCTGGCTCCCTCAGTTACCTGCCTGATTTGTGAGCTGAGCCCTGCTTTCCTTCTTTACTAAAACTTGGAAAGTACGTCTCCAAGCTTTCCTTAACAGTCTATATTCTAGTTCACCACACATTTTCAATTACTGTTTAAAATAGTTTGAACATCTGCCCTGTGGCACATAAATAATATCATTATGAGTTCTTTATACATGAAACAGATTCAAGTGCTAACCTACTCAGTTCAAGATCCAAGTCACCTAATTCCAAAACCATCTCTTTCATATTATACCAGATCTTATCTATTTAATTATATATATAAACAATATTATATATTATATACGTATGTAACTATATTATATATCATATATAATTACACATATAACTATATATATGTATGTGTGTATACATCTATATGTATATGTATACATATAGATGTATATGTATAGATGTACATACATCTATATGTACATACATATGTACATACATCTATATGTATATGTATACATACATATAACTATATTTATGTATGTGTGTATACATCTATATGTATGTATGTGTGTATAATCTTTTGTAGGCTCCTCCATTGAATTCAGTTTGAAAGAAAGGCAACCCCACTGAATCAATATGGTACAGTGTCATTTTCATGGAAAACAAATTTGTTTAATTTGTTAATTAATTAATTAAATATTAATTAAAATTAAATTTTAATATTAAAAATTAAAATAAAAAACAATATTTAATTAAAAATTAAAAACAATATTTAGAATGTCACAGAGTGGGTATAAGTACAATGGACAAAAATTAGACATGAAAAGGAGAGAAGGAATGGTGGGGGACGAGAGGAGTCATTTTACTTAATTATTTTTTAATATTTATTTATTTATTTTGAGAGAGAGAGAGAGAGAGAGAGAGAGAAAGAGTGAGAGAGAGAGAGATTGCACAAGCAGAGGGGCAGAGAGAGAGGTGAGAGAGAATCCCAAGCAGGCTCCATTCTGTCAATGGCAGAGCCTGACATGGGGCTGGAACTCACAAACTGTGAGATCCTGACCTAAGCCAAAATCAAGGGATACTTAATGGACTGAGTCACTCAGGTGCTCTTGGAGGAGTCATTTTATATCAGGTAATCACAGAAGGAAGTTCAATAATATATGTAAAGTACCAACTGCCTCCAAATGGAATGTTCCTTAACAATGGCCACCACTGTAATCATCATGATTATCATCAGACAACAAAGACCAGGTGAATACACCTGGACATCCAGTTGGGCCCATTGCTATCCCTAACACAGTACTAGGAAAAGATCTCAAGTTTCAGAACAGTTAGCTATCATGCTGTTTTGTTTCCTGAAGCACTGAGAGAAAATGTTAACTCTAACTGCCCCTGAGTTTTACTGATGCTTTCAGCAGACAGAATTTTGAAAGGCTACACAGGCAAAGGTCTAATCTTTGGGAGGCATATTATTAGCCTGGAAGGAGACAATGAAATCAATCCTGAGGCTGAGGGTTTCTCTTACTAACAATGAAAGGAAAAAAAAAAAAAAAAAAAAAAAAAAAGACAGACTGAAGACCTGAGGTACAACCAAACAGGGATATCTCACCATCACAAAATGTGGAGTGGAAATTCAGGAGTTAGAGAAAAATAGGCCTGATTGGTAATCTAAATGAGTAGGGGGAAAGCTCTCAAAGGTGAATAATCTTTGTAATACTTACAAATGTGTCCTTCCAAAATTATGAGATACCTATATTTTCTGAAAATAATTGGCTCAGTGTAACATGGATTATTTATCTGCAGCTTAATGTTAAGGAAATCATTCATCTAGGAAACCATGAAATACTGCTTTATAACTTCAAAACTGCTAGTCCATTCCCTAGAAAATAGACATGTTTAAACAAGTTGTTTTGTTACACACAGACAGGAAATAGATTTTTTGTCACCTTTTACCTGCTTGTTTATAAAGGTCATTAACAAAACCAGATATTATTATTATAGACTCCATGAAATTTCCACATTTAAATGAATAATCATTGAATAGGGACTTTTAGACCATTTTCACTATCATGGACCATTGTCTTAGGCTAAAGAAGCAGCTTTTAGAGCACAGCATTTTCAAATTTAAGGCAAATTACCAAATAGAACTGTCCTACTTTTAAAGTGAGTTTGGACTTGAAAAAGTGAATGGTACTGGTGAGTAAGACCTAAATACTCAAGATATTTTCACAATATCCCTATGTACCTAAATTTTAGACTTGTGGGGAATAAACGGGGCAGATAATACCTGGAACAAAGTTCATACAAAGACTGTAAATCCTCACCCCTGTGCTGTGCTCTGCATCGACAGAAACCTTTCTGCTAGGCTGAATAATCTCATAAACCCTGTGAGAGAAGCTACATTTCTACTATTCACACTGAAATCCAGACAGATTAGATTGATATAGCAACTTTCTTAATCTTTTTTAAAATAGAGAATTAGCCTGTCTGAATTTTGAATCTCACTCTACTTTCTTTGAAATAGTAGATTTAACCATTTTCCTTAATCAAGCTGAAATAAGGTTCTGGCTTATACAACAAAGAAATACTAAAGGGAAAAGAAAATGTACTATGAAAGAAGAAAACAGTTAAGACTTTTTATGGCATATCCAGCATTCACTGAAGCTATTAACAACAATCTTACTGTGAGATTTTAATGTTCTTAATGAAGAATAGAGTATTATTTGTTTGTTGTTGATTGACTATCTTAGCCATAGTTAGCTGTTTGCTATATCAATGTTCAAAACTGTCTTTTAATCATCTATCATTTGCTTCATACAAATCATTTGTTTGTTTTTTGAAAATTTATAAAGCAAATAGGACAGATATTTGTCTGTCTAAAATGATGATGTGTTACCTCAGTTAAAAAAATATATAAATGTTTGGAAACCGATCCAAAGAAATTAAAAACACATATTTTATTTTAGGGTTTGTGCTACATTTAAATATATTGAAAATATCACGTCTGTAAAGGCATGATGCTTGGTAGATATTTCATGTTTGTTAAATAGTCAATAGAATAAATGAACTATTCAGAAAAAAAGTTAATTTAAAAAAAGTCTATGATGTTAACCTAAAAATAGATTATTTTTTTAAAAAATTGTGATGTTAACCTTAATTTACCTAAAAACTGATCTAATTAACGGATCAGTAAACTTTTTGATTGTGTGCCCTATCAGTGAAAACTTGTCAACATCCCTCCATATATGTATACATCCCTCCATTTATGTATTTCCATATGTATGTATTAGTTATTAATTGCTTTTTTTGTGACACTTTAGTAACATGTTAAGTGCACTGTTAACTCATACACACAAAGAAACTAATTTTAAAATAAAGATAAAATAGTCAAGGGTCTGGTTAAAGTTAAAAGTCACCTTGATATGTGATTTTAATGCTTCTCCTGGCTGTAACAGCTCACTAAAATACATAGATATAAATGAGATAATCAATGGCTGGGATTATTAAATTATAAAAGTTTTTTTTTTCCAACTCCCTCCATCATCTATCATCTTTGCTAAAATTTGACTTGTATATTTCCACTTTCCCTGAAGTTAGGTAACCACAAGAGGATTCATTTATATTTATATTTACATTTTATATCTATATTTATATTTATTTATATTTATATATTTATAACCAATGGGCTTGCAAAATACTAAAACTGAAACCCTTTTAAAAGTTCACCAAAAACTACTTCCAAGATTTATGTGTATGAAAAGAACTTTTTAAAAATATTTATTTATTTTTATTTTAGAGAGAACGCACAAGCAGGGACAAGGGGTGGAGGGAGAGAGAGAGCGAGTGAGCTGAGAGAGAGGGAGAGAGAGAGACTGAGAGAGAGAAGGAGAGAGAGAAAGAATGAATCTCAAGCAGGCTTCACTCTCAGCACAGAGCCCCATGAGGGCCTTAATCCATGACCCTGGGATCATGACCCCTGCCAAAATCAAGGGTCAGATGCTCAACCAACTGAACCACCCAGGCACTCCTGCAAAGAACTTTTATGAATGAAATTGTGGCAATAAAATCACAACAATGGAAATTTTTTTCTTGACATTTTCCCCAAATCCACAGAAATTTCTTTAAAAACCATTATTTCAAATTAATTTTTAAAATATTATCCATACCCTGAAGAGAACGACTTTTTGGTCTATTTTTTCCCAAACTTCTGATTAGCATATGCTCAGGAGTTTCCCAAGCATATATATTTTGCAATGCATCCTAGGACATATGAATCTTTAAATTTTCCAGATAATACCAAACTGTTAGTTGCACACATTAACTTTTCTATGCTATTTTCTGTTATTGTGGCCATTTTTACTACCATAAAAAGAGAAATTATTTCACCCCATGACACATGACTTTTTGATTTTTTTTTTTTTTGCTTTTAAGAAACCACAAAGAAGTACATGCCTTTTAAGTTCCCTTTAAAGTAATAATATTACAAGTTTCTAATCATGTCCTGAATACTTAGCTTTTAAAAGTCTTGCAAATCAAGATACACCATACCATATACTCGTTAGCTAATACATCAATGTACAATAATCCTTAAGATTCATCGTTAAGAACTGATTTGGTCATGGTAAAATATTATATATAAATATACTAAAATTTTGTCTAGAATATGAGCAACTATGTTCACGAGGGTTTACCCCAGGAATGCAAGACTAGCTTAACCTTCAAAATTTAATAAATGGAATTTACTATATTCACAAACTAAAAAAAGAAAAACCATATAAGATACCATAGACCACTTAAGATACAGATATCCATTCTAAACAAGAAAGGCCCCCCCATGAATTTCCTTCCACATTTTAACTTATGGAAAGGACTACCACAATTAAAAACACAATTATTATAGCGTCTGTACTAAGGAGTATTTCATTCCATGTGATTATGACGCTAAAAAGCAAACCGATTTACTTTTGTTCCTAAAAGGAACTCTAGTAACTCAAGATAATAGTAGAATATCTTTCTACCTAATAGTTGTTTCATCATGAACCCATGCTGAAGGAATATGATTACAATACCTTTGTGCCCAAATGTAAATTTCAGAGAAAAAAAGAATATTAGCTCTACTATATTATCTCCTTTGAGATTCAACATCTTATCTCTGAGAGAAATACTCAACAAAGAAAAGGTACTCATTTGAAGCTTTAGTAATAGTTAAGGCACAATTGTTTAAGCTCAACAAATCTGCAGTTATCTTGTTATTTTATCAAGGGCATTTACACAGTGCCAGAGGAATAAGCAAAACAGAATTTAAAACTTGGACCTCTAAATTGTATCCATTATTTCTTAACTCTAGAAACTTCAGAAACTTATGGATGACAAATTTGTCAGAAGGTTCTCTTTAGCAACTAAAGTAAGGACATCCCAACCTCTGTTATGAACTGTCATTAGTAATTTAGCAGGGCTAGAAGGCAGTTCAGCCAAGTAGACAGAAAATTAAAACATGGGCAGCTCTTGATTGGAAATTTATTCATAGCAGGTAATGAAATAGCACAGACAGATCTCTGGTATTACTCGGAGAGATTTAATTCTGATAACTTTGATGATGGCACTTGAATCAGAGAGTATAAACGGTGACAGGTTATGACATATAGATAGGATGAATAAGCATCAGCAACATATCTTTACAGAAGCTGATTCTATATAAGATTAATTTTTTTCAAACAGTAAATATAATTATTTCAAAATTATTACACGTTTTCAAAAAAGAGGCTTAGGCCTTACACAAGCCATGTACCATATTTATATATGCTTTTCCATGGAGTGTAATATTAATCAACGAATCAAAGATAAGCAGGAGAAAAGAACTTGTATTTTAAAATATGTAGCTTCTGATTTTATCTGGGTAAGGAATCAACCCAAAATAACAGGCAGAGTAGCTTTTCCATGGGGAGAGTAATAGGTTTCCATGTGTGTATACATATGTTTAATGAGTTTATAGTCATTAAATGCACTCACGTACAAATAATATTATTTATACTTATTAAGAATAATATTTTTTTTTTATTTTGGAAAACGTGGGTCTTTTTATATTTTCTAATTGACAACAATGACATTATTACTTTCATAATGAAAGGTACATATTTTTTTAAAAAAAATTCTGTTTCAGGGGCACCTGGGTGGCTCAGTCAGTTAAGGATCCGACTTCAGCTCAGGTCATGACCTTGCAGTTCTGAGTTCGAGCCCCACATCGGGCTCTGTGCTGACAGCTCAGAGCCTGGAGCCTGCTTCAGATTCTGTGTCTCCCTCTCCCTGCCCTCCCCCGCCTCACATTCTGTCTCTCAAAAATGAATAAACATTAAAAAACTTTAAAAAAATTTTGCCTATTTCAGACAAAACTCTCTACCACAGAAATACAGCTGAAAAATAATATTTCCACATAGACAAATACTTCAATATATTTTTGAATTTGTCAAGTGGTATGTTCATTGTATGCGGTCAAAACTTGTTATAGATGGGTATTTTAAAACACAGAACTAAAATTCTTTAATGCTTCTGTCCCTTGAATCTATAACTATTCAATCTATATAGTTTAGAGCAGAAATGATGCTGTGTCAGCTTCTAGATCCAGACCATAAGAAATGGCAGCCTGAATGTCATTTGGGAATTCACTATTTTAAGAAAGTCCAAGTAGCTTGTGCAGTGGGCTACAAGAGGCACTGAAGCCCTTTGGCCCACAGCCATGACTGAGCTCCTAGCTGAGAGCCAGCACCAACTGTCAGTCCTGTGAATGAACCATCCTTAAACAAAGTGGATGTTCCACCCTTGAATTAAACCACTCCAATTGACCGGACATGCAGAAAGGAAGAGCATTCCTCTTGATCTATACCCAAATTGCTGGTCTGGAACCATCTCTACACCCAACATGGGGCTCGAGCTCATGACCTGGAAATCAAGAGTCTCATGCTCTACTGGCTGAGCCATCCAGGCGCCCCAACAACTGCTATTATCTGAAGTCACTAAACTTTGAGCTGGTTAAGCAGCAATAAATAACCAAAAGAGCAGGATAAAAATTAAAACATAAATGCTGATTATAAAAAAGGCTTTAGCATTGCAGCAAAGCAATGTTACTGTCACATTGCATATGTTATAACTAATCAGAATAGAAGGAAGAAAATCCTGATAAGTTTCATCAAGCTAATATAAATTTTGTCAATAAAGTTTTTAATCAATTGTATACAGTAGTGAGAAAATAATTCAAAGAGCCCTAGAATCTTTACTATTTTATATATTGAGCAATCTAAGTATTAAAAAATTATTTGTTTAAATTTGGTGATTTAACTTGTTTAAATTGGCCTTGTAGGGTTTTATCTATATTGTATAATGGTGTCATAACCGATAGTATTAACCTATATACAAAATACTAATTCTCTTAAATTGGAAAATGTAGGTACAGTATTGTCAAACAGAACAACATATAGAATAATAAAATGCATTTTACATGGAACTATATTTACAAAGTACTAAGCCTCTACGACATAATGTAGCCAAAAGAATTAGTCATATTAAAAATTATAAGCCAGAATCATGCTATATATTATTTACCAAAAGCAAGCACCTGAGAAAGGTTAATAGTTCCATAACAAAACAAGTATTAAATAAAATGTTAAATATGTCTTAATTTCTATAATAGAAATGTTTCTTAAAAAAGTTATGTATAATCTCTTTTCTTTAGAAAACTGGATGGCTTTTAATGGACCATGGGAGCTCCAGGTATAGAAAAATACACTATAATAAATATTTTAATAAAATAAATAATCGTTTTTGTAACATTTAAAAAATCCACCTAAAGTTTTTTTCTTTAAAGACATAGTTCTACAGAAGAATTGTGTCATAACACAAAAATTTAACTATTTAATGCATTTCTTTCATAAGGCACAGTTCTATAGTACAGAGTCTACTCATTCATCCAGATATGAACCAGAGAGTACAATTAATTGTATCTCTTGCCCACAAACTATTTTTACAAGATTTTCTCAATAGTGGAGTTATATCACAGAATTAGCATGGGTTCAGTCCTTTTTACTTGTTATACATCCATAGTATGAAAAGCAATGTTCAAAAAGGTGACACAGATACAAAATACCTTTACAAAGGGAATTGTATTAGCTCCCAAACTCTGCTTCCTCTTATAATGAAAAACCTGAGAACCAGAATGATTAATCGATTTGTTCCAGACCAAAACTAGGCCTGGAACCCTGCCACCCACTTCTACCTCTTGTGTCTTTTCTAATATGTTATGCTCCTTCATCTGGCATGAGTGATTCCTATACAGTTACGAAATACAAAACAATGTATAACATTCAGGAAAGAGCAAAGCAAAACAATTTCCTCCATATGAAAGTCATCTAATTTATGTTGAAAAATTAGAAACCTTCATTTTGTCAAAGTACTTGCTACAGCAAAATACATCCAGATACATAAACATCCAGATACATGTATGTTTATGTATATATAATGCAGCATACAAAAGAAAATTCGTTAAATTCTTTCAAAAATATTTATTATAAAAAGTTAGTTATATGTTGATACTCTGCTACTTTTTATATTCCTGACACCATATTTTCATTATATTTTCACTTATAATCAATAATGGATACAGAGTATTTTTGATATTTTAAAATATTTTGCCCTATTAAGCTATCTAGATTTAATCACCTAAAACACCCTTCTGTTTAAACAGTAAAAGAAGTCAGAGATGTGTTTAATCTTAACTGTTTCAACAATAAACTTTAGCTTACCTTTATGTAACATGATGCTAACAATAGAACTTACCAGGTGTAAGTAGAGTTGTTACGCAGAATAAGGAAAATAAAATATGTAGCTAATATAGCTAAAACACTTGGCATCATACCTGATATATTACATGCTAATAAATGTTACTTGTTATTAAAGTTATGTTAATTTAGCTGTGATCAGGAATATGGCAATATTATTAAGATAGCAAAATAGGAAGTAACATTTTAAAAAATTGCTTATTTTATACAATATATATTTCTACTAAAAGGAGACTTGCTACAGTTAATTCAACTTCATAAAGTATTATTTTAGATATTAAAGAATTATTCATATAAATCATTTTAAGTGACCATATAACCAATATATTTTAAGTGGCCTAAGATTGGTAAAACTGAAATTTAATGAAACTTACCACAAATACATGGGCTATTCAAAACAAGGAAAGTCTATACATATGGTAAACATTCCTTACATAATTTTTAAAAATCAGCTTAACAAGTTATATACCAGTGAAAGACTACACACACAATGAATTTAGCAATATTCCTTGAAATATTTTTTCAGTAAAAACATTTCCATATTACATATACCTACCTGGAGTAGATAAACAATCGACTGTCCCAAAGATCATGATTCCCTCTAGGTCCAGAATGAAAATAACAGGAATCTGTTCCATCAAACATATTCAATCCATCTTCTGAATTTTTTGAAGCATGGCTATGCACCACATCTAAGAGGACTGTAATACCCATTGAGTGAGCTGTGTCAACCAGTTCTTTCAGCTCTTCAGGCGTTCCATAACGGCTAAAGGTAAGAATAAAGCAGAAACAAAATCATATCATATTTAAATCAAAGAACCATTTACTGTGTATCATTTGTTTTACCAGTGCAGTACTAGGTACTTTAAATATGAAAACGCACTACGACATAATACTTGGGTACAAGTCAAAGTGGAATAGTATTTCTTAGTAAACAAATTTTAAGGCATTCCATAAAAAAATAATTAAAATCCAGCTATTAGACATAGATTCATATCCCAATGAAAATTCACATTTTGAGTTAGTAGGTAGTAAATTATTTTTCTTTTAAGTGTTTATTTATCTTTGAGAGACAGAACATGAGTGACGGAGGGGCGAAGAGAGAGGGAGACACAGAATCTGAAGCAGGCCCCAGGCTCTGAGCTGTCAGCACAGAGCCTGATGCAGGGCTTGAACCCACAAATCATGAGATCAAGAGCTGAGCTGAAGTCGGATGCTTAACCGACTGAGCCACCCAGGCGCCCCAGTAGGTAGTAAACTCCGTTTCTCTAAACTCAGAGTTTCTGACTTTCTTTTCCAAGGCTATTTTGCCTGGGGAGCATGGTAATCCCTGTTCATAAACCTGGCCATTCCTGTGAGTATGTATGCTTGGAATGGCAGTCTCTTGGAGTATTTCTTTCAATGTCCTTGGTATCTTGAGTGAGGTCATCCCTCTTGTACCTACTTATTCCCAAACTGGAATGCCTTCAGGTGCCAGAAGGCCAAGAGGATGGGCCATGTCTGTCACCACCCAAGCAGAAAACATGGGTAGCTCAAAGGCACACATGTTTGTGTTAATAGCAGCTTTCTAGTCTGCATGAAAAAGAAAACAAAAATCACTCCTCTAAGAGGGAAGGCTTTTCTTAACCTATGTAAAATCTCAATATTGGCCTTCCATAGCATCAACTTTACTCTTTAAGTAAATAATCACCCAATCACCCTTGTGATTATTTATTATCTCACTTCCTCACTACATCATATGTCCCTTGAGGGCAGAGGCTCTTACTATCTGGTTTACCATGATGCAGTACAGTGCTTAGTATATCGCAGGTCTCCTGGTAGTCAACTACATTGGGCAGCAAGAACTATCTTTAAAAAATGAAAATGTGATCATTTCATCCTCTACCTGAAGTCATATTTATACTCCCATTGTGCTTAGGATGAAGACTGTGGACATTATCAGGACCTACTGCACTGCCTAATTTGGCTCCTTCCAATAACTTTAGATTTAGGACACTTTACCCCTTTCTCTCCTTATCCCAGCCTTTTTTCTACTCAATGAACAGCGTGTTCAGTAAATAAATAGCCTTAAAATCTCTTTCATTCATTTGTGTTTTCAACAAATACTTATTAAGCCATCTACCATGTGTCACGAAATTGTCTGTGCTCTGAGATTCAGCAGTGAACAAAATAAATATCCCTGCCCTTATGGAATTTATATTCTAGTTTGAGGATTGGAGGACTACAAATAAATAAGCAAAACATGGGGGATGTCAGATAGCATTAACTTCTCTAAAGAAAAAAATGAAGCAAAGCCACTGGTGGAAAGGGCAGGTATGCTATTCTAAACAGGGTTATCAGTGAAAGTTTCATGAAGAAGGCAATGTTCAAGGGAAGACCTGAAAGAAGTAAGGAGCAAGGTGTGTGAATATCTAAAAGATAGGATGTTCAGACATAAAGGGTATTGGGGACAGAGTTAAGCTAATAAGCTAGGAACACTGGAAGAATAGCAAATAGGCTAGTGTAGCCAGAGTGGAATGATCCAGAAAGAGATGAGCCCCGAGAGTCCACCAAGACCCAGAACACATGGGGTCTTATGGACCAATATAAGGCCTTTGACTTTTGCACTGAAAGAGATAGGGAATCGTTAGTGGGTTTTGAGCAAGAGAGGGACATGATCTGACTTTTATTTTAAAGTGGTTAGTCAGGTAACCATGCAGAAAGTAGCCCATGTATATGGAGGAAAGAAGGCTAGGGAAGGGGTGGAAGAACAAGAGGAAACAGAGTGACAAGTTAAAAGGCTATTGAAATAATCCAGGTTATAGATAATGGCAACTTGGAACAGGATGGCAGCAATTGAAGAAGCCAGATTTAGGATATATTTTGAAGTTACAGGTGGTTAGGTTTTATGATAGCTGAGTATAGGCAGGTACAGAAAGGGAAGAGTCCAATATAATGTAAAGTATATTTAAGGCATAAGAATGGATGAGCCTTGATGAGACCCTCAATGTACATCATACATATACAGAAGAGAATGGAACCAAGGGCTGAACCCTGGGAGGTCCAATATTTAGTGGTCAGAAAAAAAGCAAAGCAAATTAAAAAAAAAAAAAAAAAAGCAGCAAAGAGATAGGAAATACACAAACAGGAGAATAATAGTTTCCTGAAAACTAAGGAAAGAAAAATGTCCTAACAAGGTACAAGTAATTAATTGTGCCAAATGCTGACAGTTCAAGTGGGATAATAGCTGATCATTGGACTTAACAGTGTGGAGGTCATCAGTATACTTGACAAAAGCAATTTCAATGAAGAGGAGAAAAGCCTACTCGGAATGAGTTCAAGAAAGGAGAGGAATGAAAGATTTAGAGATCACAAATACAGGTAATTTATTCACTATATTAGAGAATATATAGAGAAACAGGTAAAAGTATCAGTATTTTTTCTCTATGCCAGAAAAACTATCTCCTTATTCCTACTTTACTCCTCCCCCAGTTCACTCTTACTTATGTTTTATATGTCAGTCTCAACATCAGTTCAGATCTAATCTAAACTGATCAGACCCCTCATTCTAGGCTTTTATAGTACCCTGTCATTTTCTTCCTAGCTTTTATTACAGATAGAAATCAGTATGTATGATTATTGGTGTCTATATTAAACCAATATGTATGATTATTGGATTGATGTCTATATGCCACAACAGTGTAAGTTCCATGAGATGGAGACAATGTTGGACATGTTCAGGTCAATACCTCTTCAATTACATAGGACTCTTTGGTGTCTTTCTGCCCAGAGATCCACATTCTTTGGATTTAAGCCCAGAAAGAAGGACAATCCTTCTGTGGGCAGTAATATGTCCTACCAAGAGCCTTCTCAGTAATGTTCCTACATGAGCCAATCTCTTTCCAGTAAAGGATGTGAGCTCTGGCAATAATGACTTCCATGAGGCATGATTTTCTGATTAAGACTTGGGCCTCCAAATGCATGACAATTTCAGCACGTTAACTGGATACTTTTTAACAGAAATCATTTCATGAAAAGCAATGTTGAATCATGGCTAGCCACTAAGCCTTGATGAAAAGAGAGTCTATGATTGTAGTTAAAAAAAAAAAAAAAAATGATAAACTGTTAACCCCCAAATAGATTACAAAACAATATCACATAAAGTGTAAAAATTACTTTTATTTATTTTTTTATTTTTCTCAAATAAAAATGGTTATAATTGAGACTTTCATTTTACCTTGAAGCTGCAAAGAAGCTTGTGATCTGGTAACCAAAACTGGCATAGTAAGCATGCTCCATGATTGCCATCATCTGAATGCAGTTGTATCCTATATAGGCACAGATCAAGTAGAAATTAAAAGCAATATTAAAAAAAAATAAATGAAAAAGAAATTATATATACACACACACACACAGCATCTTTGTTCTAAGGACATTAAATTTTACATACGATCATTTACATACAAAGGATTTGATCACTTTGAAAAGTTCTACTTCTTTAACATCTTTGACTTGTCTGACCTTCTAATACAAAATTGGACAGTTAGTTCTTGAGAGTGGTACTCTAGTTATTTGAAATGTCTTCATTTTAACAAGTAATAAATGATATGCAAATATACTCTTAATTTGACTTTAGAATATTAAAGATGGCAATCTACATATGCTAAACTTCAGTTGCACTTATAATATTCACAATGAAGATTATGAAAGCTAAATAAAAGTAACCAGTTGCATGCCATATACTTTTAATTTTACCTTTTTCTTTATATTTCAATTATTTCTACCATGTAACATAAGATATCCAGTAAATCCATGTTTCCACTAGGCAGCTATTACAAAGCCAGCATTAATTCTTCTACCTATACAATTGCTCCAAAGTTGTATGTGTGCACGAATAGCCACACAGAACCTTAAAAGTATTTACTAATGTGTTTTTAATATAAGCCAATAATCAAAGAAGAAGAAACTTGTGATTTTTAAAATTACAACTAAATGAAATATTTTTTGCATCTTCAAATTTGGCAAAATTTTCAAATATGATTTGACTGGTTTGAAAGCTACATTTCTCTAATATACATAGAAAATACTCTGTCCTCAAAGGCCAATTAATGTCAATATAGCTTCTCATGTACATATATCAGTACATAATTAATTTTGCAACAACTGCAATGTCACATTCCGAATTAGAGATTCATGGTTAAAGAGTAACATAAACTATACTTCATAATCTGCTGAGAAGTTATTATTCCTGGCTTTTTCATTGTGAAAACAACCTCATTTACTTTATCATATTTCCATCATGACAGAAATATGTGTATAAACTGCTGCTCAGATAGCATAAATCAATTATATATCTTACAACAAAATACAGAGTTTGTAGTTTCTCTATTATAAAATAAAAATCATTCTTATGATCAAGCTCCAACTTATAGTTTTTATTATTAATTTTATGGCATTACTCATTCTTCGATTCATTTATGTTCTGAGTACTGGGCTATTCAACTTATGCACAACAATGAGAAGAAGAGAATCCTTGTTCTGTCCAACCTTTTGCAAGATCTGGGTCATAAACAATGTACTACAGTATGAAATGGCAGCACATCTCAAATATAACAATTTAAATATAATATCTATTAAATATAATTAATATTAAATTATTCATACATTTAATTAATTTGGGTTTCACGAATTTGACTTCACTATCACAGACAATTAACAGCAATGTACAACTAAAAACTTTAACAGTGAGTTGCAAACCTTTCTTCTAGCCAAAGTTTAGACTGCCTACCAGAAGCAGAATAATTAAATGTACTTTATCTTCCTGCCTAGCTGTTGGAGCAGGTGCTAATATGCTGTGAAATGATAAAAAGTCATTACCTATAAATAGAAAAATAACAAATTTAAAGCATACTGAATCAATAATTCAGCAGTACACTATTAACTCTCCTGGCTGTTCCCATGAAGACAAGAATCTATGTCATTACAGTCCAACATACAAACATCTAGAACGATGTATCTCAGAAAGATGTACCATAAATATCTGTCAAGTAAGTCATCCTGACTGGAGCTATATATACCTAGATTCTGATACAAAATGAGTTCCAGTAACCTTAAAAAAAAATATATGATTTTTTCCCCTAAAAGACTAAAATGAACATGCTATAATCAATGACCACTTAAATTGATAAAAGTTCTCTCCTGTAGAAAAGTAATTATGCTTACATCTTTATCTACAATTTGGAAGCCATCAGTTCACATTACTTAAAATTGAAATTGGAATAATATCTTGAATTCTTACACTCTATCTTATTCCATTTCTCTTTTCTATGCTATCACTATTACAGGGCAATTTGAGAAGCCTAAAATAAAATGCATTTCTATTACATATTTAATCTCTTAACACAAAAAAAGAGACACTTGTAATTAGCTTTTCTAATAAGAGAACAGACTCATTAAAATTTTATCTGAATAAAAATCACAGTTATTACTTACCAAGGTCTTTGATTCTTGGTAGTACATTGTATGTAAAATGTTTATAAGAAGCTATTTTTCCTTCATAGGAAGAAATTCCCACATGAGATTCATAAATTCTTACACCTCTTGGCTTCTTTGGTCTGGAATGCTTAAACTACAGAATATAAAATTACATAAAGAATTAGATCAGAAATGCAGGTATGATACTATCTGATTTAGCATGTTAAATGGAATGGTGAATCAACTCAGTCAACCAGTTTGGAACTGTTTTTGCATATAAAAGGCATTTGGCTACATCCATTAAATTTTTCTCTTAAAAGTAAATTCCTTTTTAGAACCATATTAGTGGATCTGTTTGAAAAGAGTAATCATGCAATGGCTTATACCTTATCACTGAGCCTTAAAGAAAACATAAGAGCTTAAAATGCATACATAATTATCAAATGCAAAGCATTTATCAACATGCTCCAATAACTTAAAAGACAGAGATGTGAGTTCAAACATACATAGAAACCTTGAAAATAACCCTAAATAATATATTCATGAGGTATCTTCCCTATTCCTTGTTCCTAAGGACATTGATCCTGCTTCTAACTCATGACAATGAGAAATATTACCTCACTGAAGATTCCATGATGAAACAGAAATTGTGGTTTAAAAAAAAAAAAAAAAAAAAAAAAAAAAAAAAAAAAAAAAAAAGCAGTATCCCTTACAGGTCAGTATGTAGAGATTTAGTTTTCTTTTTCCCTCCTCCTAACCTCAGTAACACATGATAAAACAAGAACTCACTACTATATTTTACTGGCTACAGATGATGGACTCTGATAATGTGTAGAGCATATCGGGTACACTATGATGTAAAATATAAAACTGGCAGAGAAGAGAGAAGTTGAACATTACTATAAAAGGTATAAAAATAAAAATTAATTTTCCTAGAAATATTGGAACAAGCATGTATTTAAAGATTTGTTGTTCTCACTTTATATGGGTGTTCTGGATCCCAGTGTATCCAATCATAATTCACATTTTCACCTTCACGAGTCACATACTTCGCCCATGGTGAAATACGATACAAGATCTCTCCACTTTTACTCCTAATAACTACCTAAAAAGAGAATGAGATGTTATTGCTTTAAAATACTTTGAAAGCTCTAAGATAATGCCTAAGTTTATGAGCACTGCTACAATTAAGAAAAGGAGGAATGATCTTAAGAATGTAAACTACCACACTGATGTGTGGCCTTAAAAATGTTTAAATTCCATGGAGTTTACTTTCTCATCTCATCTGTTATAGTATATGATTATTTAAGTAGATTCCAACTTAAATATTTTATGATTCTCTGGCAACTGCCAACATTGCCAACCAACCATTAGAGTGCTTAATTAAAGTAAACATAAAATAGATAGTAAAAAAAAACCAAGAATATTATTTGGAAGCTACTGTCAATAAATTAATCAACAAGAAGAAATAATCTTACTGTATTAAAAAAAAAGTAATGAGCTATATTGCCATCTCTTGCATTTCTTTTTCATAGCAATCATAACATTTTCAAGAAGCTAAAGGAGAAAAATGGATTTTGATTAGCATTTGTATTGTGCACAGGCACATATACATACCTACATACATACATATATACATACACACAGATACCACCCTGCAAATATTTTCCACCATTTTCAACTTCCTCTGCACCCTATTCCAAGTATGCTTTACCATATTAAACCAATAATTTCCCCCTTTAAACATCCATTCCTATATTTGCCAATAGAATCACTATTATTATCACTAATAAAAAAATCAATAAAATGCAAATCCACCCTTTTAGAGAGGATACTAAATAAAGGACCTTGAATTGATCGACAAGGTTAGATAATAAAGTGAGTCACATGAGCAGAGCTTCCAAGTGAATGAAATGGTACCTTTTTAAGAAAGTTTTTTAATTAAACCTTCTAAAAGATGGTATACGATGATGAAAATTGTTCAGATTAGGAGCTATACCATTAGCATTGAGAGAGAATATATTCTTCAGTCTCCTTTAATAGTAAAAAGTCTAGTGTGCATAATTATTAGAAATTAAATATTTGTATAATACTTTACAGTTTAGAAAGGACTTTCATCATCATATCTTACTAGATTCTAGAGAAACTTTATAACCTAAATATTACATGAGATTGAATTGCCAAAAGTCCCAAAGTCACCGAGTAGCAGATCCAAAGCTGAACACAGAGCCTCTGATACTCACTTCCTTACTCTTAACAGGTAACCACTGCACTTCCTACAGATACTAAAAAATAAATAAATAATAAATCCTGATTTATGATGGAGGGGGCAGGTTAGTGGTGAAAAGGAATATCTAACTTAGACGAACAAAATTCTTTCTCCTTCATTATTATTATATCCACTGATTGAAGCCAATGACAGCCAAATATTTCTATCATTCAAATCATTATCACCAAAAAATGAATAGGATTAATCCACTTCAGTAGTAGTTCATCCCAAAAAAATATGTCCCTTGAGCCACATGAATTTCTGGTATAATATATAATAGTAATATGTTTAAAGCATACTACTTTTTTCTCACTCATCAACTGAGTACAAGCTATGGGAAAGTAAAATATTAGAAATCGGTTTTCAATAAATAGCACTTTGCCTAATCCACCCATCTATCTTTTCTCTCTTTTGGAAAATGGCTCCACAGTCCCTGCAAAGGACGATCATGAACCCACAATTATTTGTAAAGGTATCTGTTGGCAGAGAGAATGTTTGAAACTTTAAGTAGCTGACATCAAGAATCTCCTCATGCTAAATATAATTTTCATTCTTTAGAACACTGCTTGTACACATTTAGACAACATCATTAGAACATTGCTTGTACACATGCCTTCAGAGGCTACTGTGTGATGTATGTTGAAAGGAACAGTCCCTCTATGGGTCTCTAATATTCCTACATATTTTGCTGGGTAGGCCAAGAATACAAGGCCCTAACAGTTATTGACAAAAGCCATTTCTCAGAGTTGTGTTTGTAGCATGCTACCCTGAGGAATGAGAAAATGTCTGCCTTGAAGATACAGAATAGGCTTGCTTATTGCTTGCTATAAAAGAATGGATTCCCCAAGATGAATGTTCCTGAGCTATGATGCAAACCAGCTGTGTCAGCAGCATCCATCTGGACCGTGTGGTGTCACCCATGGGATTTGAAAACAAAGATAACCAATGCAAATATGATGCTCATACTGTTTACTCTGCTGTGACTAATAAAATCATTTGTCTCTGACCCAGGAGTCCTGTGCATTCTGCCAGGTTCCATAAAATAATAACAAGTAATAAGCTTGTAGGTAGGGTAAAATCAAACTCTACACCTGACAAAGGATTATTTAATCATTCACTGAGTGACCTCAATATCCTTGTTTCCAAAAGTTCTATTTCTTCCCTAATAGTCTATTAGTATTGTTACTTAGGGTAGAAAATTTTAAATATCCAATTGCCTCTTTCCTTTTTCAGCAACAGAATTATAACCCAGGTACTTCAATGACATGTAAAGCAAAGCTTGTCATCAAATCTGAAACACTTACCTGTGATCATTATGTAAAAGGTAAGTAAAATCTCTTCTTTAGGCCCCTGATTTGGAGGCTTCTTTCTTACAATACTGCAGTTTTTCCTAAGCACTCACCTGTAGAAGCCACCTCACCTTGTTTTTTTTTTTTTTCATTTGCTGTCCTTAAATTGTTGTGGTAATCAGCTAAGAGTATTATAAGAAATCTAAATAAATCTAACTTGAGAGAAGTTCCAACGAATAAGGAATATAATCTTTCTGAACTAAGTTTTGCACACATTTGGGGAGGTGCAATACCTAGATTTTGGCTCTCATGAGTTCAGATTCAGATAAAAACATTTTTAGATGATGAGATAAGATTTTACATCACTTAATTTATAACCTCAAAATAGCATATGGTATATAGCAAACTGAAAAGAGATAGCCAGATTGATCTTTCAAGGATAATAAGTCTAACAGCTGAAGTATAAGAATTCTCTTGAGACTATCAAATTAAAAGGCTTATACACTGCTAGTATAAGTGTAAAACAGTATAAAAGCTCTGAGGAGCAATTTGGCAATATGCCTAAAAAATTTTTTCAAAAATTCTCAATGACTCAGCAATTCTAATTATAGAACTTTGCCATGGAAGTAATCAGAGATGTGTCCAAAGAACTATGTCCTTGTCTACTGACCTTCATGTTACTTTTATTGGCAAAGAATGAATGACTGAAGAATGTATAGCCGTAAAAACTGTAGCAATGAATTATATTGAAGGTTGTAAGAATATTCTTTCAAGTTATGAAAAAAATGGGCTGCATCTTCCAAATGTAAATGCATACAAACGCATGGACTGAAGTATTTAAACAAATAGAAAAAAAAATTAGATAGTTGGCTATGGATAGATTATTAGCAGCTTTTGTTAGCAGTTTCTATATATTACTTCATTTCATTTATATAACTTTGTTGATCAGAAACAAATAAGGACTGTCAATACATTTATACAGCTGCATATACATTTGTAGAGCTGTGCTAGTCAAGTTGCATATTATGTACCTTAAATATATTGACAGTGTCAGAAATAAAACTCCAAAAATATATCAAATTACTTTAAAGGAATATGCTAATGAAGATAATATTGTGATGAAGTTTTTATAGGGCAAATAGATACTTTTAAAAATTATAACATTTTCTTAGATTATAAAATATTAGCAGGCTCATTTTTTAATAAGCCAAATTATCTCTTTGACTTATGGGAAGCTGCTATCAAAAGATGTTACTAAACAAACAAGTGTATAAAAGAAACCTCTACCTGTGCAAAAGTCAAATTGACTTACTGACTATATGCAGTCAAATTTTATTTATAAAATGTCATTTAGAACTGACATAAACAATGTAAGGAAGTTTGGTAAAATAGAAAAGATCTTTAAAAAAAAATGTCGGGCACCTGGGTGGCTCAGTCGGTTAAGCACCCGATTTCAGCTCAGGTCATGATCTTGCAGTCCGTGAGTTCGAGCCCCAGGTCCGGCTCTGTGCTGACAGCTCAGAGCCTGGAGCCTGTTTCACATTCTGTGTCTCCCTCTCTCTCTGATTCTCCCCCGTTCATGCTCTGTCTCTGTCTCAAAAATAAATAAATGTTAAAAAATAAAAATAAAAAAAAAATATTTTAAATGTGTGTGTGTGTGTGTGTGTGTGTTCATTCATTCTAGGAGTATCTGTTGAAATGCTTCTTGCCAGAGAATAATGTTCCTATGGACTGAAGAATTACTGACATAACATGCTCCTCAGGTGGTCAACAATTGCTTATAAAAACAGTGGAAGTGTTAGCATACTCTGGAGAATGGTATTGAATGTAACTCTGGGTTTCATGAATGAATGTGTTGAAGACCAAAAGAAAAGACAGACATGTTGAATATTATAATTCAATTTGCCCAAATTATACTACTAAAATTACAACTATGTGATACATGGTAAAATTTTCCTTAAAAAAAAAAGTGTACAAGGAGGATTAATTTAAAAGATATTTATAAAAATAACCATTTAGTGGGGCACCTGGGTGGCTCAGTTGATTAAATGTCTGACTCTTGTCATTGGCTTAGGTCATGATCTCACACTTCATAAGTTCGAGCCCTGTGTCGTTCTCTGCGTTGACCGTGCAAAAACCTGCTTAGTATTCTGTCCCTCCCTCTCTCTACCCTGCCCCCTCTCCTGCTCTCTTTTGCTCTCTCTTGCTCTCTCAATATAAGTAAATAAAAACTTTAAAAAAATAACTATTTAATGGGGTACAGGTTAAATAACCAAGCAAATTTACAAAGCAATGTTGTCTTCACTTTTAAATTATCTCTAATTTATAGAACATCTAAATTAATACTATATATAAAAATATATAAATATAATAAAATATATTGATATATTACATATTATGTTATGTATTAATATAATATGGAAATATATATTATTATAGTCATACCAATGTGCAATGCTGAATATCAGTATTCTGTCTGCATGTGTTTAAAATGTTACTCAAATATATATATATGTATATATAAATACATATAGTTGTACAGAGAAAGAAAAATGTACATACATAGAAAATATATTGCAATTTATTCTTAAGTAATTTTTAGAAGTGCATGGAATAAAAATAAAAAAGACATTTTTAGAAAAGGTAATCACCATTCATAATTAAGTAGGAAAATAAGTGATATTCCAGAGAAGAATGTGATGATTCTATCAGTGAGCAGAATCCTGAGGAAATGTTTTAATGTATACAAATAATATAGTATAAATACATATCATCTTGGGGCGCCTGGGTGGCTCAGTCGGTTAAGCGGCCAACTTCGGCTCAGGTCATGATCTCGCAGTCTGTGAGTTCGAGCCCCGCGTCGGGCTCTGTGCTGACAACTCAGAGCCTGGAGCCTGTTTCAGATTCTGTGTCTCCCTCTCTCTGACCCTCCCCCATTCATGCTCTGTCTCTCTCTGTCTCAAAAATAAATAACATTAAAAAATAAATAAATAAATAAATAAATAATAAAATATCATCTTAAACAAACACATAGAATTATTAAAACTTTAAAATAGCTGAATATATTTTCAAAAGCAGCTTCTACATCTCATTTTAATTCAACAAAAATTTTACTACTAATCATTGTTGAAAAATGATGTAGGAGTATACATTTTTTTTTTTTTTTCAGTTTTGTTTGTTCTTCCTGCTTGGATCAGTTTTAAGATTCACCAAGATTATATAAGAATGAATCACTTTGCCATTTTGGGAGGTTCAAAAATGGCCCCTCAAAAGATGTTCACAGCCTACGCTCTGGAATCTGTGAATGATACCTTATGTGGCAAAAAAAAAAACCAAAACAAACAAACAAACAAACAAACAAAAAACCAGGATCTTTTCAGATATGATAAAAGGATCTTAAAATGGAGACATTAACCAGATTATCCAAGAAAGAAATCACATTTATCATTATAAGTGGGAAACAGGGATATCTACAAATAGACAGAAGAGAAAAAAGGAATGTGACCAAGGAGGCAGAGACTGGGGTGTTGCAGACACTAGCCAAACAGTGCCAACAGCCACGAAAAGCTGGAAGTGACAAGGAAGAAAGTCTCCCCAAGAGCCTCCAGAGGGAGTGTGGCCATTCCAACACCCTGATTTCAGACCAATGATACTGACTTTGAACTTTTGGCTTCCAAAATTGTGAAAGAAGAAATTTCTACTATTTAAAGCCACCAACTTTGTTCAGCAGCCACAGGAAACTAAATTAGGAAGAAAACATTAGAAGCAATCACAGTTTAAGAATAAAATGGAATGTATTTAAATTTAGCTAAGCTTTGTCAGTGCTAGAAAGAGTTAAAAGATGAAGTTATTTTAATGAATAGTCTAAATAACACATTTTATCTTATTAACTGCTTACTCCCAAAAAATATACCAATGCATTTCAGTAACCTTCACTAAATGAGGTTTAGTCTCCTTGACAATTCCCAGGAAAAGTAAACTCCTTCAGAATAAATGCTGTTGAGTTTCAGAACTGATAGGAGCCCACAAAAAAAAAAAAAAAAAGTAAATTTTTAATACACAGTTTTTATTTCTAGTCTACTCCCATGTAATTATATTCAGAGATTGAATAAAAAGAACTATTCTACATGATGGAAATAAAAGCTCTGAATTCACCACAAGCAAAGGCTACAGAGCTATTTTTTCTACCTTGTATCTGATATATTTGCTTCATTAAACAGAGATGAGACTATTTCAATAATCAGTTGCCAGTAATAATAAAAATATTTATTGAAGAAATTGCATTCTGAATTTTCAATTAGGGATCTTAGAAACACTACCTGATATTAAACGTATTTCATTGTGAATTTTGAGTTTATATTTCAATTAATTGAGGGAAAAAACAAGATATCAATAAAAGTATCAAGGTAGTTTTCCATTTATAATAAACCTGTAATATGCAACTATTTTATAGATGAACCTTCATAAAATTACATATATTTGATTGGTAAAATTATACAAATCAGGGTTATATATGAGCTATAACTGACATTACCATGGTTTATAAACTGAGACCACTATGGGTACCAAATAAACATTAACTTTGTTATTTGAATTTTTAAAAAGATCTTGTTAATTTTATCTGAATATTAAAGTTCATACATGTTAGATATCTCCATTTTTTGTTTGATAATTTATATCATAACTTTATTTAATCAAACAACCTTACATAAGCCATGTGCATACACGATCATCATAAAAATTTATCACATCCTAAAAGACACATGCACATTGAAAGTGAGGGTGTGGAGAAACATTTATGAGGCAAATGGATGTGAAAAGAAAGCTAGAGTAGCAGTACTTACATCAGACAAATACACTTTATTTTTTTGATGTTTTTTAAGTTTATTTATTTTGAGACAGAGACAGAGACAGCATTAGTGGGGGAGGCAAAGAGAGAGGAAGAGAGAGAATCTTAAGAAGGCTCTGCGTATCAGCGCAGAGCCCAAAGAGGGGCTCAAACTCATGAAACCGTGAGATCATGACCTGATCTGAAACCAAGAGTCGAACGTTTAGCCGACTGAGTCATCTAGGTGGCACTCTTTTTTTTTTTCTTTTTCAAAATAGACTTTAAAACAAAGATTGTCACAAGAGACAAAAAGGACACTCACATATACAATTTAAGAAACAAAACAAATGAACGAAGAAAGAGAGACAAACAAAGAAACAGACTCTTGACTACAGAGAACAAACTGATAGTTACCAGAGAGGCTGGTGAGAGATTGGGTAAAATAGGTGAAGGGAATTAAGTGTACTCTCATTTTTATGAGCACTGAGTAATATATGGAACTGCTGAATCACTGTAGTGTCCACCAGAGGCTTGTATAACACAGTATGTCAACTACACCGGAACTGAAATTTAAAAAAAAATAATAACTGAAAAAAATTATCATATCTTTTGATGCACTTTATATCCACATTGTTCAGAGACTGAGGTAAATGGAAAAGAGATTAAATGATTAGATTAAGTCTCGGGCTCTTATGTTATGCAGTATGAGACAATATACAAAAGACAAAAACAAAACAAAACAAAACAAAAAAAAACTGTGATATCCTTTCAAGTAGCTGTACTAAGAAAAAACAGAAATCAGTTGAATTTTGAAAGCAATAACCTACTGTTTAATTTTCATTGACTCTCATTATTTTAGCTTTGTGTGGATTTTGTTATCTTAAAATAATGCATTACAATTCATTTTGTTTTCTTTCATAAGAAACAAGAAATCTTTCCAATGTGGAATCCAGTAACAATGTTTGAGTAGAATCAGTTAAAGTATTTCTGTCAAAAAATGAAGCCACTATTAAAAAAAATGTTTTTAAAAGAAAAGATTAAACATACTAGCTATGGAAAATAAATCTGTAAACTGACACAAAGTAGCATCTGATCAAATTATATCAAACTTTGACATCAATGACACCAATGTACAGAACAAAAAGAGACTATAGTCAAGGCATAACACTAATAGCTACTTTGCTCCTGATTTAGCACCAGCTGTAGAATGACAGAGATATAAACATCCATTTCTGTAACACTTTCACATGGGAGAGAAAAGACCTCAGAATTTTATAAAAAAAGAAATACATGAAGATCAGTAGTTGCTCCTTATAAAAGCAGGTTTTTATTTAGAATGATTTTTAAAGGGACAGATGCTGCTGTACTTAAAACAAGGAGTATTACTCCCAAAGGTTTCCACCCCAGATCCCCAACCTTCTAGTCTAGTTAAGAAGTATTACAACCATAATATTTTTTCTGTCTCTGCCTTTGACTGAGGCAAATCTTTAAAGAAATAAAGAAACAACGAAGTAGAACTGATAAAGTGTTCGCTTCATTTCAAGTACATTACCTGAACAAAAACCTTATAAAGTGAGGTCACTATAAAAAGACAAAATCCAAAGGGATTATGCGAGATTTAGGAAGCAGGCATTGAAAAGGATACCCCTGAGCAAGTGAGAATAACTACTCCTAAGTGAAAAGAATAGGAACAATGCTGAAATGTTGTAATCGGGTAAAGATTGATTAAGTGTCTTAGACTAGAAAACAAATGAATTACACATGATATAAAAATATAGGATTTAAACTTCCAAGATATTGAAAGATCAATAGAGTAATAAAAGAAAAAAGCTATGAAAAGGGGAAAAAATCAGTGAGTTTTCATTACTGAAAAAGTGTGCTTCAAAGAGACTCATCCATGTGCAGTGAAGGCTAGAATTCTATTAAGTAAACAGAGTTATAATCTGGTATAATGCCAATAGAAAAAAATCTGAGAAGTATTTTCAGAAGTGCTAGGATAGGGGAGGGTACTATCATAAGATGAGTTAAAGTTCTCTTTAAAAATATTAAGTATAATTACAAAAGTCTATATGGTAATAAACTGAATCATTTGAAAGAAAATATGATTCTTAAGCCATCACATGAAGTGCTATTGCAATGAGGTAAACTATAAAGTGTGGGAGGAAAAGAGAAATAATTCAGTCTCTAGAAGGTATGTACAGAAATTCCAGAGATATAGATATCTCTGGATAGATATAAAGTTCATAATAGATGATTGATATACATAGATAGATAGATATACAGATAGATATGAAGTTCATAATGGTAAAAATTATAAGATTTGAGAAAACATACAATTATATATTTAATACATATTGAGACAAATATCTCCCAGAATGTAATTGATAACTACTAAGAAAACAGTTAATGATGAAAATAATTCTTCCTGAATATTTAACATTCTTTATATGCTAAGCTATCATAATAGAGATTACAACATTAACAGTCTTTTCTCTCTTTTCACCCACAGAAGACATGTATTTTCCTAGGTACACATGCTATCAGGGGAAGAACAACAAATAAGTATGTATAAATATTGATAAGGAAATAAGTATACCCATCAAGAAATGAGAAAGCAATCAAACAGATGATTAAATGGGGGAATAGAAAACTACACGTGAAATGGAACTCAAGATAAACACTTGGATAATTTCTTGTCAGCCGATTTTATAGCATTTTTAAAGTTTTTATTTCAATTCCAGTTAGTTAACGCACAGTGTAATACTAGTTTCAGGTGTACAATAGTGATTCAACAATTCCATACATCACCCAGTGCTCATCTCAACAAGTGTACTTCTTAATCCCTATCACCTACATAAGCCATCCCCCCAAACGCTTCCATTCTGGTAACCATCAGTTTGCTCTCTATAGTTGAGTCTGTTTCTTGGTTTCTCTCTCTCTCTCTCTCTCTCTCTCTCTCTCTGTCTGTCTGTCTCTGTCTGTCTCTGTCTGTCTCTGTCTCTGTCTTTAATTTTTATTTAATTTCTAGTTAGTTAACATACAGCGCTATATTGGTTTTAGGAGTAGAATTCAGTGATTCATCACTTACATACAAGACCCAGTGCTCACCATAACAACTATCCTCCTTACTACCCATCACCCATCTAGTACATCCTCTACTTACCTCCCTCTGTATTAGTTTGTTTCCTTCTTTCTTTTTCTCCCCCTTCCCATATGTTCATCGATTTTATTTCTTCAATTTTACTGAGTGAAATCATGTGGATTTGTTTTTCTCTGACGGACTTATTTCACTTAGAATTACACTCTCTAGCTCTATCCATGTTGTTGCAAATGGCAAGATTTCATTCATTCATTTTTTGTGGCTTAATAGTATTGTTTTGTTTACATATACCACTTCTTCTTTACCAATTCAGCAGTCGATGGACACTTGGGCTGCTTCCATATCTTGGTTATGGTAAATAATGCTGCAATAGACATTGGGGTGAATGTATCCCTTTGAATTAGGGTTTTTGTATATCTTTCGGTAATTGCTGAATAGGGTAGTTCTATTTTTAACTTTTGGGGCACCCCCATATACTCTTTTCCACAGTGGCTAGACCAGTTTGCATTCTACCAACAGTTTAAGAGGGTTCCTTTTTCTCCACATCCTCGTCAACACTTGTTGTTTCTTGTGCTTTTCATGTTAGCCATTCTGACAAGTGTGAGGTGACATCACACTGTAGTTTTGATTTGCATTTTCCTGATGATGAGTGATGATGAACATCTTTTCCTGTGTTTGTTGACCATCTGGGTGTGTCTTCTTTGGAGAAATGTCTGTTCATGGCTTCTGCCCATTTTTTCATTGGATTGTTTTTTGGGTGTTGAGCTCTGTAAGTTCTTTACATGTTTTGGATACTAACCCTTTATCGGATATGTCATTTGCAAATATCTTCTCCCATTCTGTAGGTTGTCTTTTAGTTTTGTTGACTGTTTCCTTTGCTGTGCAGAAGCTTTTTATTTTGATACAGTCCCACTGGTTTAATTTTGCTTTTATTTCCCTTGTCTCAGGGGACCTATCTAGGAAAAAGTTGCTATGGCTGATGTCAGAGAAGTGACTGCCTGTGCTCTCTTCAAGGATTTTTATGGTTTCAGATCTCACAGCTAGATCTTTAATCCATTTTGAATTATTTAAGTGTATGGTGTAAGAAAATGGCCCAGTTTGATTTTTTGCATGTAGCTGTCCAATTTTCCCCATATCATTTATTGAAGAGACTGTGTTTTTCCCATTGGATATTCTTTCCTGCTTCATTGAAGATTAATTGGCCATATAATTGTGGGATCATTTCTGGGCTCGCCATTCTGTTCTATTGGTCTCCGTGTCTATTTTTGTGCCATTAGCATAATGTCTTGATTACTGCCACTTTGTAATATAACTTACAGTCTGGAATTGTCATACCCCCAGTTTTGTTTTTCTTTTTCAAAATTACTTTGGCTATTCGAGCTCTTTTGTGGTTCCACACAAATTTTAGGATTTTTCATTCCAGTTCTATGAAAAATGCTGTTGGTATAATGGATTGCATTATATACATAGATTCCTTTGGGTAGTACAGACATTTAGAAAAATTTTGTTTTCATAATCCATGATCATGGACTATCTTTCCATTTGTTTGTGTCATCTTCCATTTCTTTCATCAATGCTTTATAGTTTTCGGAGTACAGGTCTTTTACTCCCTTTGTTAAGTTTATTATGAGGTATTTTATTATTTTTTGTATAACTGTAAATGGGATTATTTTCTTAATTTCCCTCTCTGCTGCTTCATTACTGTGTATAGAAAAGCAACAGAATAGGGGCCCCTGAGTGGCTCAGTTGGTTGAGCATCCGACTTTAGCTCAGGTCATGATCTCGTGGTCTGTGAATTTGAGCCCCGCATCAGGCTCTGTGCTGACAGCTCAGAGCCTGGAGCCTGCTTTGGATTCTGTGTCTCCCTCTCTCTCTGCCCCTCCCCTTCCCTCAATCTCTGTCTCTCTCTCTCTCCCGAAAAAAGAAAAAAAAAAAATTACAAAAAAAAAAATAATAATGAAATGCAATGGATTTCTGTAGATTGGTTTTGTGTCCTGCAAGTTTACTGTAGTTTTTTGGTGGAGTCTTTTCACATAGAGTCTCATGTCATCGGCAAATAGTGAAAGTTCTACTTTTCCCTACTGATTTGGATGTCTTTTTTTTTGTTGTCTGATTGCCATGGGTAGGACTTCCAGCACTATGCTGAATAAAGTGGTGAGAGTAGACATCCTGTCTTGTTCCTGACCTTAAAGGAAAACTCTCAATTTTTCCCCATCAAGGTTGATGTTAGCTGTGGGATTTTCAGATATATACCTTTACCTTGTTGAGGTATGTTCCCTCTAAACCATTTATGAAGGATTTTTATCCTGAATGACTATTGTACTTTGTCAAATGCTTTTTCTGTGTCTATTGAAGTGATCATATGGTTCTTATCCTTTCTCTTATTGATGTGATATATCACATTGATTGATTTGCACTTACAACGTTTTGTAGGTCATATAATAAGGCAAAGTATCAAAGCAAAGGTGGTAACAGTAACGATGGGAAGAAGGAGTGGTGAATAATAGGAGTCTTCACAATAGAGCTACTTATATTAAACCTTAGTAGTTCAGGTGTATTTAAATTATTAAACATAGATACTCCCATGTTATGTAGAAAAGACAGGCACAGGGAAGCAAACAAGCCTTGATCTCCAAGTTCTCTTAAGAAGGAGACAAGAGCTCTGGAGAAGCAGGAAACTTCTTTGGCAGCGTAGTCTATAAGGCATAGTTTAGAGAATTGCCCATCTCACATTTTGAGTGAGGCTCAGAGAATATACATGTAGTAAGATACAATGACCTATATTTGAGTATTTAAAAAAATTATCTATCTATCTATCTATCTATCTATATCTGTCCATGAGACTTTTTTTCCCAGTCAGAGCACACTGAGTCACGTGGAGAAATTTATAGTTACTAGCATATTAGCATAGGTAAAGATGAACAGACTGCAGAGTAAAGAAACCAAACAAACAAAAAAAAAACAACAAAGAAACAAAACAAACAAAAAAAATCCCACATTAAATTGAAGAGAATTAAACATAAATGTTGACATTTAACATATATTTGACTGTGCTGCTCAATAAAATAACTTACTTTAAAGGTAAATATTTAAATCATAAAAAGATTATATAGTATGTGCTTTACCATGAGAAAAAGGTTATGTCCTGTAGGCATACCTATATTCACTAATATTTGAAGGCATACTCTGCCAACGTGCAAATACTTCTATTAAATATAACCAAAAATAATACCTACCTTAACAGTCATAAAATGCAATTTCCTTCCTTTTTCTGGCACAGCATTAAGGGATCAAATACTAAATAAAAGCCCTATAAAAAAAACTGATGCCTACATAATTTAGAGGACAAAAGCATGAACTACTTTTATTAAAAAAAAAAAAAATACTCCTAAGGAAAAATGACAGTGTTCAATTCCCCAGACTTTATAATCATATTTAAAATCTAGTATGCCCAGATTGAAGGACAAGAGAAGGTTATAAGTGTAAGATATTTCACAGTACTTGGATATAAGGAAAAGAAAGTCTGCTAATGCATTTAAAGTATTTCTAGAATTAGTGTTGACATAAAGAAAGCAATCAGGCAACAGATATTTATGGACAGTCTGATTTTCTAGATACCTGTGTGATTCACCTTTATAAGCACTAAAACTGAAAGAGGAAAATAATATATATATTTTTAAAGGTAGCTCTCTAAAATGTATTATACATTCCCTTGTGGCTTTAACAGAGGGAATTAAACACTTGTTGAAATTGATTTGTATATGCTGAACTGTGACATGTTTGAAATATGAACATTTTCCTCCTGAATTCAGTAAAGAGAATATTAGACTTTTTTATATGTGTCTTTGGCAGCAGTTTTCAACCCTGGATGTGCAATGAGGACTACCTGAGGAACATTTTAACATAAAGATGACTGAGCCCTATTTATATCCAGTTACCACCACCGCTACCTGTCGCCCTTGATTCTGATTCTGTGGTCTGCAGTCTCATGCCTTAGCAGATAAAAGCCAGACCTGAGAAAGCAAAAAATAAAGTGGATACAAGAACCAGTGTCCCACTGATGAAAGGACAGGTTTTTATTCAAAAACCGAAGGAAAGGAGAAGGGGAGGAAGGAAAACTCACATTAGAGTTATATGGAACGGATTCTCTAAACCTTGATAGTAACGAATACCTTTTACAGATGATAAAATATATTTTGCAATGAAATTTGTCTCAATCTCTATTTTTTAAAAAAAAATAATGTTTTTATTTATTTTTGAGAGAGAGACAGAGAGACAGAGAGACAGAGCACAAGCAGGGGAGGGGCAGAGAGAGAGAGTGAGAGAGACAGAAACTGAAGCAGGCTCCAGGCTCTGAGCTGTCAGCACAGAGCCTGACACAGGGCTCGAACTCATGAACTGTGACATCATGACCTGAGCTGAAGTCGGACACTCACCGACTGAGCCACCCAGGCGCCCCTCAATCTCTCCTTTAAATTTCTAATTTATTTCTTATTCAGTACTAATTTATAATGTTTTCTCATTCTTCATAGTCCAGTCTCCCTACTAGTTTCTTATTCTTATTTTGTAAACTTAATCTCACTTCAATTACTAAAAGCATCCATGCCGGCTCAAAATTTATTCATTTGTGGTCCTGAGAATGTCTATGAATGTCTTCATACCATCTACTTTTCCTATGTTTTCCACTGTAGCTAGGAATGGCTTTATTAAAGGGTATGGTGAACCTATTCAAGTTTCTGATCTTATCCTATAGTTGTTACCCATTATTTAAAATATTTCACAATTTCTCTACCATGTATCCACACAAATCATTTTTGCAAAACAAAATTTATCATTGCTACTTTAAATGTCATTAGTAAAATTGGGTGATTGTCTTTTCAACACTATTTTCTTGGGAATTCTATCTATGATTTTTTTTTTTTTTTTAAGTTGTAGCAGATATTAGCTCTTCAGTCAGTCAAACCCCTTTCTGACATTCCTTCCTGTAACACAGAGGATGTGAAGCTTAAAAATCACATTTTCCACACTCCCTTGCAGCTAGGTTTTTGCACGTAGAAGACACACCTATAGGTGCTTTGGGAAGAAGAAACTAGTGCATGAGATAAATCATGAGAAGATCCATCTTCTTTGACTAAACCCCAAATGATGCTTAAACTAATCAAGTGCCATTTTCTCCATAGGCATGAACAGTGGAAAACTCAAAGGTAATTGACATGCCACAATTAATTAGCTCACACATTCATTATTTTCATTTGTACCTTTCTACACATAATTACATACACATTCAGAATCACCCTGTTGATGAAACACAATCACAAAAAAATGTTTGACCTGGAGGTAGTTCTTTGCTCCCTGCATTTGGTTTCAAAGTTGAAATTTGAAAATTCAGATTTTGTATTCAGACTTGATTATCACATGAAAAGAAACAGATGTTGACAAAACATCAGAATGCTAGGAGGCAGAGAGAGGATTGAAAGGTGGGGATAATCTGTACCTAAACTGGGATTGATGCAGTACTCTTTCTATGAAAAATTAGAGGAGGATGTTCTGACCTAAGACAGGACATGACTTTAAAAGAACACATCAAATTTGGAATATGATACATAGCAGAATCAAAGTAAGTTTGAGAAAATAAGTGGAATAAACAGGCTCATAAGAGGAAAAGTTGGAAGTAGAAATTGGCAACTAGTGGCCTAAAGAATTGGGGAATGGACTAAACTTCAAAATTAGATGGGCAAAAATAGAAAACTCCTAAGATGTGTCAAAAAAGTGCCAGCACTAAGACAAATTTCATAATGGTTCCCAAACCTGGACCTAAGACTGATGCTGCCTGGGCCCCTCTGGCCAACCTGAAGTCTTATAAGTTTTGGCAAGCACCCTTAGCCCACATGATTGATGAACTAAACCTTTTTTTTTTTTTTTTTTTTTTTTTTTTGTATGTTTATAGATCATGCGTTATCTCCTATAAAGAGAAATTTGACATGACACCAGGCTCTCCTGCACCGCCCTGGACACCAAAGAACCAGACCCCCTTGCGCAACCTCTGAGCACCGTGATAAAGTCTATAGCTGGCACCATTGAGGCTGCAAGTAATCAAGAATTGTCACAGACCACTGCACTCCCTTAACCGATTAACTGCCCTAAATCCCTTTCAAAATCTCTGGGCCAGGCAGAAACCTCAGAGTTGGCTTTTGGAGAAAAGTCCACCTTCTCCCCAGGTGGCTAACCTCCTGAATAAAGCTCTTATTCCCTTCCAATCAAAACTCATCTCTTGAATATTGGCCTTTTGAGAGATGGTCAGCCAAACTTGGGTTTCGGTAACAAGAGGACCAAAAAGCTTTGAAAAGAAAAATAAAACACCTACAAGATTAATTTCTTCAGATGTTAAAATTACTTCTGATATAGCCCTGACTCAGGAACAAACGGAATGGGTTGCTCCTCAGCTGAGAAGCAAGCGTTTATGAGACAGCTTATAGCTGTTGCTCAAAGAAAAGACCATGTTTATGGGAAAGCTTCCAGTTGCTTTAATCATCAACCAAATATTTATTAAAAGTAAGCACAGTAAAATTATCTATTTGTTAGAAATAGTGTTTCAAGATTTACAGGTGAATGAGGTGTTACTTTCATGTCTGACTTACAGATTCATTTGAAAGAACAGTATAAATATTCACATGAACAAAGACTTGCAAAAATCACCCACTTGCAATTACCAGTGTAAGACATTATGAATTATTATTTCATTATTACTATTATCACAAACCTCGACATGACTGTTTATGAATGTGACTTCTTAAGTCAATGACATAGAATTAATTGGCCATCATACACTAACAATATTTAGCATAATGATAGAGTAAATCCGGTTTAATTAAAATATGCAAATGTCAATGACATTGTTATTTACAAAGGTAACAAACAAAAGGCATTACCTGTATATTCTTCAACTTAACAGTATTTTATTAAATCCTGATGTGTATAGGAAATCAGGCCTATTCTGAGAGGTTGTTTTTGTTTTTTGTTTTTTTGTTTTTAAGAGTATTTATTTTGAGAGAAAGAGAGAACATGCAAGTGCATGTGCAGGGGAAGAGCAGAGAGAGAATCCCAAGCAAGCTCTGCACTATTAGCACAGAGCCCAGCTCGGGACTCAAATTCATGAACCATGAGATCACAACCTGAGCCAAAACCAAGAGTTGGATGCTTAACTGACTGAGCCACCCAGGCACCCAAAAGTCTTTTTCTCTTAAATTCAGGGGCAGTTTACAATCATGTTTCATTATAGTTATAGGTAACTATAACTATAAATATAAAACTATAACTAGAACTCTCTCTATATATATACAGTTCTGAAAGTTAATTTATGAAAATTAAACAAATGAAAACTATCAAACTGATATTAGACGTGAGACTGTTTTAAAAAAATTTTTTAATGTTTATTTATTTTGAGAGAGCAACCACACATGTGAGGGAGAAACAGAGAAAGGGAGAGAGAGAATCTGCTGTCAGCGCAGAGCCAGAGGTGGGGCTCAATCTCACAACCATGAGATCAAGATCTGAGCCAAAACGAAGAGTCAGACACTTAACAGACTGATCCACCCAGGCGCCCCTAGATGTGAGACTTTTTTAAAGTAAAAGAACCTACTTTGACTCTTGCAAAAATTATCTTTTTACATGACACATAAGCAGTGTTCTTGTGATATGGTAATGGTTAAATGAAAAATCTCTAAACCAGAATCCCTTTATATTTTGTAGGCAGAGTTTCAAAGGAGTACAAAACAAAATCTAAGACCATATCCACCAAGATACTCAGCGCTGGTGAACAATTTACAGGTTAAGTCAGAGCACTTCCTAAAGTGCTGATACGGACAGAAAAGAGTACAGAAAAAAGAAAATGTTCTTGTAAACAATGGTAGTGAAGGTAAAGTATTCATTTTAGTGAAGCACAAAAAAACCACAAAATTATTATAAAATTAGTTTAGCTATTAACCCATACAGATTTGTGTGACATACATTAAGTATATTAATAAGTTTTTATTTTTTTATGATAGTTTGTTATGCCAAGGTAGAATGCTATTAATTTCTAGCTTTAGGCATCACTTCATTAATATGAGTATGGAGTTGATTCAAGTCAGAAAAATACTAATGTACCTTTTCAGATTTGTAAGATATATTGAAGGGGGGGGGTTAAATGGGGGAAAGGAGAAGTAAATTGGAAAACAATAAGCATGGAATAATCATCTATTTATGATAATGCAAAGCATATAAATACAGAGAAGCAGAGTGACAAGCAGAAAGACAGCTTATAAATGCCTAGAAACAGATCAGAAACAACACCCACAAAACCTAAAACAGTAGACGATAGGAGATGAGCGATTTTGCTGTTTTCTTTCTCCATTTCTTGTTGTTTTAAGTTCTGTTTCTTAACAGACATTATAAATCATGTTTAATAATTTTGCTTTAACAAAAAAGTAAAATCAACTCTCTAAGTAAAAATGAAAACATTTCAAATATGAAAATAAAGTTTCCCTGGATGCAAACACATATCATCAAAAGGTCTATAGTTCTCAAGCTTAAACGAATAAATATATGTGCATGTGCAAACAGAAGTTTAACTTTTTTATAAATGTTATAAAATTCCAAAAGAAAACTATTCCAAAGAAAAATATTATTTTTACAACTATATGCTCAGAAAATTTTGTAAACTGAAAATCTATAAAGAATAATTTAATTGCAATTAAATGCCATGCCTTAACTTTCCAAAAGAGGGAGATATAACTCCATTTGCCACAAATGTATCTATTTGATACATAAATGATATATTCAAAGACACAACTTATTGAGTTACTTAAAAAAATAATTTTAAGAAAAAACTTTAAATTATGTGTTTATTTTAGCCTTATGATTTTAATTGCCTAAAGAGCACAGTTAAATCTATGAAAAATATCATGATCCACAATAATAAAATGGAAGCTGTTCCAACTCTCTTATAAAACTCTCCATAAGAGGTTTTTGTAGAATAAAAACAAGACAGAAATCTTATACTGTCTGTAATTTGAAAAAAACACAAATTCAGAGACCACGGATGTTATAGTTATTAAAAATTGTGAGTTCTTATTGTTATTTGAAAATAAGATTTATTATTCAGAAGAACCAGAGACAGAATGCTGTTTCCTGTAGTTGTTATTAAAAATATGAACATTAAATGCTGTACCTGGGGGCTTCCTCCTGAAAACAATGTTCACAAAATTTACTTTATAAATTAAATCAAATCTTTAAAAAAGGCACTGCATCTTTTGAAAAAAAAAAATAAAAAGAAGAACCTAGTTTATAACCTAGTTTCTAAATCAAGAAAAGTAAAATCAGCCAATGAATTAAAAAACTCAAAGTAAAAAAATATTTGAGTTATATTATAACCAAGAAGACATGACAGTGATGTCAGAAAGGATATTAGCATTAAATCGCAGATATTCAACTTGATAACAGCAACAGTATCACTTTCTGAAAAAAAAAAAAAAATTCTAAAAAGAATGTGAAATTGTTCCAGGTTATACACACACACATATACATTCAAATAAGAAATGTAAGTAAGTAAAAACAGTTGAAACAGGGCACCTATTTATTCAGAATGCTATTTACCATATTTCTTTATTTCATCCACTTTCTATGTAATTACAGTTAAAAATAAATGGTTTGTTTCTCTTGATCAGCATGTGGCCAAATCACCAAGTTTCCACACAATTAAAATAAAGTTTGAGCTAGCTGATTACTATCACTCTCCCAACTTCAACATAAGTCAGTATATTGCAGAGGAGAGACTAGAAGATTAACATTTCGGTTTGATTATTGTTTCAGCCACTTATGACATTGGACAAGAAACTTAATCTAGCTAACATCCACTTTCTTCAGCTAAAACTGGGAATAATTATAGTATCTATACCTCATAGGACTGTTAAATAAGGGCTATACACCAGAACAAGCTGTTAAGCAAATAAAATGCTTAAAATAGTACCTTTAACATACTGAATACTCAAAATGATACTTTTCAAAATTCCAACTAAAATACTCTAACAATTTAAACTCATAAAGGAATAATGGTATCCATTAGAAGACCATTCACGGTCAGGAAACATACTGTAAATAAAAGTAACCATACTGATAATATTTTCTTATTTATACTTTAAGCAACAACAGACAATCTATTTTATGATGAGTATGAGCTGGTATTTTGTAGGCACAGACCTTACTAACATGAAGAGGTGCATGATTTTGCGCAAGTTATAACTTCTCTGAAATTCAATTTTCCTAACTAAATCAAGCATATTTGACGAAGATGACCTCAAAGTTTCCTTCTTGTTTGCAAGCTCTAGGATGCTCATTACAAAGAGAAAGTAATACTGTGTGTATGTGCACACACAGATTTACATGTATACAGATAAATAGAGAAAAACAGGATAATGAGAGTAATAAAAGCAGAATCTGTAAGTTCTGAGGTTATGTAAATAGGTGTTTACTCATAAGGGTTATTTCATTAAAGAAGGGACTTCTAAGCCATTTTGAAGGAGGAAATGGATGTGGAAAGGCAGAAACAAAGAAAATGGGCCATGGAAATGGAAATGAATAAAATAAAATAGGAAATGAATAAAAGGAAATGAATAAAATAAAACAGATATTCAAAGGTGGAAACAAATTCAATGAGAATAACAAAATGTGATTCTAGAAGATTACACAAACCTCCAAATAAAAAACTGGCAAGCTGAACACAAGAAAGTTTAAAACAGCAACAATTAATTAATTAATGAAGAAAATTGAAATGCCATACTGAAGAGTTTAGGATTGAGTAACAGCTAAATAAGTACTTATGTTTCCTAAGTAATCCTTCAGAAACCAATAGTATGATATAAATAATAATGACAGATCATTAGATCATTTTTATCTTTTAAAGGTATCTTCACAAAGTCATTAGGTGGGACTGGTAAAATATATTGAGCAAATAAACTGGGGAACCAAATATAAAATCAAATAGCTAATTACTAATAGTGAAACAATACCCAAAGTGCATGACTGACCCCAGCCCAAAGTTACTTCTAAAAGACCTGTAGTTCCAAACTTGCCACCCACCAAAATCATCCGAAGCTGTTTAAAAATACACATCCCTCTTCCTCTGTGATAGTGATACAAAGCTATCTTTGAAAACTACTGTCTGCTGTGGTGGAAAGGGAAAGCCACTGAAGTAATTCAGACAAAAGGCAATAAAGGCCCAAGCTACAAGTGAAAAGGAACAATAATCCAGAAATCCCACATAGGTAGAATCAGCTAAATTTCTCAACTGATTGAATGTGACAGTAATAGAAAACAAGAAATAACTGTAAATTTACAGTTTTAGGGTATCAGGAGTATGGCAGACTCTTTGAGAATGATAAGGAGACTGGAAGATTATTCTGCCTCACAACTGAAAAAATTAGCTTGTGTCCTTATATTAAATGTCAACTGTATACTTGAATCTCATCAGATTTACCTCACTTAGACAGTTTTGATTCATACATGTAACTGAAAGATATATGTATTTTCGCAATATATTCAGAGATTTTTTTTGTTAATAGTAAGCGACTTAAAGACTGTATGTGCTATATGAATGTTTATGTATGAAAATACTTTGTGAGGGGGCGCCTGGGTGGCGCAGTCGGTTAAGCGTCCGACTTCAGCCAGGTCACGATCTCGCGGTCTGTGAGTTCGAGCCCCGCGTCAGGCTCTGGGCTGATGGCTCAGAGCCTGGAGCCTGTTTCCGATTCTGTGTCTCCCTCTCTCTCTGCCCCTCCCCCGTTCATGCTCTGTCTCTCTCTGTCCCAAAAATAAATAAAAAACGTTGAAAAAAAAAATTTTAGAAAATACTTTGTGTTTATGTATAAGTTTACCTTTCCTCATCCCCCACCCTAGCTCAGAAGAACACAAGCACTGTTAAAATCCAGAGCTAAAAAGTTAAACTATATTAATCTCATTATTTACTCTTCTAGATAAAAATGTTTTTTAGCTAATTAGGCCAGCAAAACAGGGCTGCCTAATAAGTCTAAATTATAAAAATCCTTATTTTCAAGTATTTGTTATTTTCAGAGTTTAGTCTAATTTTAATTAGTATCCTACATGTAAGTCTAGTAGAAGTCTTCTCATAAACAAGTAAGGATCATTTACAAACAATATAAAGCACTTAAAGTAAAGCAAACATTTGCTTGGTAAGTATACAATTTACATGTGTGAACTACTGTTTAATAAAGTTGAATCACATTAAAGCTAAGGATCCTTTTGCAAAGGCATCTTCCTTTTAGAATACATTCCTCATTAGCCTAAGAAATTTGCTTTATCTGTATATTACTTATAAGTTATGATAAATTAAGACAACTTTTATATTTTTAGGCAAATTTCAGTGTGGTTATGTTTGGACAATTACATAAAACACAAAAATTATTGTACTACATGTCAAGTCAATATATAGTTGATAATCTTCAGGAGTTATAAAAGCAGAAACAGCCAAATTTGTTCTTGTGACTTGTTAGAGGTCACTGAAAAGACTAAGGGAATTGTCTTCACCGAAATATGAAAGGCTCTCTTGGTTATCGAATGGACAAAAACGTGTGTGCAATATGAGAACAGTATCCAAATTCATTCCGGTGCTCACAGTTTAATACATTTCCTATGATATGCTTTTTCACATTGATTAGATCTTATTGATCATTCACATCCAGTCCTTGTATTTGATTAGTTTCAAAACAACTAGCTTTTCTCATTTCCAATGGTTCCTTTCTTCATTAAGGATTCTCTATCCATCTTCACTGTGGTAGTTTCATTTTGGTCTCACCGTCTCCTTGATCTCTCCCATAACATTTCATTAAGATTTCTTTTAAAGTTGTACAGAGATTTTATACATAGTTTCAAGATTCTTAAAATGTAAACTTTGAATAAAATGAATGCTCAAAAAGCACATAAAATCCTTTATAGGAATAAGTGCTGGGCAAAGCACGCGCCTTTTACAAACACTCATGAATTTTTAGACATTGGTGGGTGAGCCCATGAACACAACAGCTGAATCTCAGGAAACAGAGCATTTTGTAAGGAGGAAGAACAATGCTGATTTACAGACTCATCAGGTACTGCCTTATTTTAGATTTATAAAATATTTGGCCTGCACTCACAAAATCTGCAAAGATGTTGATTACTGAAATATGGCTCTGAGCACTTGCATGCAAAATACATAGCCGATATTACAGAGAATTAACTTACTACCAAGCATTGTTATAAATGCTTTTATACCCTCATCAAGTCTATGGGGTACTATTATTAATCCCAGTTTAGGGGAAGGAACTGAGATATAAGAATGATTAGCTGAAGGTACCGCCATTAGTAGGTGCTGGAAACAAGTGAACACAAGCAGTTTGGCTGGAGTCCATATTTATGTGCATTATGCTTTTACCATGACTCAAGAGAACATGGAGAAATTTATCCTCTGAAATATAGGTAGTACTGGCATGGATGTAAAGCCCGAACCATCTAATAGGCAGAGTTCACAGGAGTAATGTCACATGGTATCAGCACGCAGATGTATTTGGGTATTCAGGTGAGACATGGTACTATGATGAATAATGTTATTGGGCAGTATACTCAAAAAGATGATTTGTTCTATAGATGGATTATGAAAGGACAAAAATTTAAATAATTAAATATGTACCTTAAGAGAATAAAAACAATCACCATATTTCCCATTTATTATAAATACAAATTAAAAAAAACACAGAAAACTGACATCTACTTGAGTACCATTTATGTGAAAAATTTTTGAAATACAAGTTACATTTTTTTAATGCAAACTTGGGAATACCCAAACGGCTCAGATCTGTAACTTGCTCAAAGCCATAAATGGCATATAATAAACTTATATATTTCAAAGTCCTTTATCCCACCTCTATATAAAATAATTCATCATGACACCTAGTTAACAAAATAGTAAATGAACTCTTAGTAAACACTGACTTAGTTATTCCAACTTCCTCCCAGATGCTTTGCTTTTAAGAAAACTGCTATAGCAGGGCTCCCAGCACTGGCTTAATATAAAGTAACTACATGAATCCATACATCCTAATCTTGTATTATGGGAAAATGGCTGAGGAATTCTACAACTGTGATTATATAAGTGTCACCAATTAGCGTCATTTGACATGGAGCAGTGAAAGAGCATACTTTGGGTAGTAAGAAAAATAGGGATTTAATGGAGAGTTTCCCTGCTCAACAAAATAAAATAAAAATTCTGTTCAAGCATTCTCTTATCACCCCTCACCCATATTCTTCAAAATCATAATTAAAACAGTTGTATATAACTAATCCAAAAAAAAAAAATCACATTTTTTTAAGGGACTTTGAGATCTACAAACAAACACAAAAAAAGAAAGACAAATAAGATTTGAGGATGCAATCCTGTTTTTTAAAGCAATATCAACTAGAGGCAAATGCTACACAGTAACAGAGTCCTTTGAGCAGTTCTCAGTGTGGGCCTCACACTAGCAGCACCGGCATCATCTGGGAACTTGGCCATTGCAAATTGTCAAGTTCATCCCAGATCTACTGAATCAGACAACCTGGGCAGTGTCTTTTAACAAGCCCATGCTAACATTTGAGAACCAGTGCTTTAGGGTACTGTTACACAGGTTGTTGTGAACATGGCAGATAGATGGCATGGAATTGGGGAGTGGAGAGTTTATGGGGGGAGACAGTATTTGCAGTGTGATCACCATGGTACCCACCCACTGACAGCCATGCAATTGAGGGGAGTGAGTTGAGAGAAGGGTAAGACCACTGAGCAGAGGAGGTGAAGGAACTGAGAGGCCAGTAGGCTAACAGGTCTCCTAGGAGGGTACTGAAATCACCAAAATTATTTTTCTTTAAAATATTCTCTCAGGGCACCCGGGTGGCTCAGTCAGTTAAGTGTCCAACTCTTGATCTCAGCTCAGGTCATGATCTCATGGTAGTCGAGCCCCACATGGGGCTCTGTGCTAACAGTATGGAGCCTATTTGGGATTCTCTCTCTCCCTCTCTCTTTGCCCCTCCCCTACTCTCTCTCTCTCTCTCTCACTTTCTCTCTCTCTCAAAATAAATAAATAAACTTAAAATACAAAAATAAAATATTCTCTCATGGGTACAACTGAACCATTTTAAAGTGTTTCTGTCCTATTTTATGATTTTTCCCTGAAATATCTTTTAGTAGATCAATTTAAGACTATAACTCTTTCTTTAGTAAGATTCAGTTTACTAATGGTTGCCTTTAAAATATTTAACCAGTATTAAATTAAAAAAAAAAAAAAAACTTGACCTTTAAAAAAATAATAATAAAATGTTTAACCAATTTACCAGTTCTAAAAAGCAGTTTTCTTTCTAAAGCTCTAACACTATGTAAAAAAAAAATTAAGTCCTTTCATTAATTACAATAATTTTACAGATAAAGGCTGACTCATACATTTTCCTTCTAATCTGATGTTCCTACAAATTTATTTCAGAAAAGGATGAATTCAATATGTATATTTAAAAATGCTCACCACCAAAACAAAAAAGAAATGATTAGAGCCAATACCTATTTAGGTTTGTTAACAAGGGAAGGGAAATGATTCTTCTTAAAGATTAAATTGTAGGTATCTCAAATGTACCCATCCAGCTGTCCTATGAATCCTCCATTATAGAGGCAGTCAGCTTACATGCTCAATTTTGCTATTCGAGAAAACGAGGTTAGAGCCTGGTTGCTGCCCAGTTGGAAAATCTGCTCAGTATGCTTTTACATCCCACACTGCTATATTTACATGCAGTGTTTTCATTAAAATCCTACTCTTGTTCAGAAGTTGTTGTCAAATTAAAAATAGCACAGCATTAAAAGTGAGACTAACAATTCATGATAATTTGGACATCCTTCAAAAAGTGGAAGTATTTTAAGCCCCACATAGTATTGTCTAACAAATTCCAGATCGCTTTAGGATTTTACTTTCACTTTATTTGTTTAATGTTGGAGTTTACAATGATCTAAAGTATGTCATTATAGTTGTACACTATTAATACTAGTTATATCCTTGAGTGTATATTATTATCAGCTGTACCCTGTAAATTCTTTTTTTACTATTAAGAACACCATTCTTTTTCTAAATTATAATGATTGAACTCATGAAAGTTTTAAAACTTTTTTTAAGTCTTAAAGGATAACATTATTTACAGTTGATCTGGGAAGTATAAAAAAATAAAAAGTAAAAACTAAAATAAAATAAGATAGTAAATAAAAGTTTCTAGCACAAGGTTAATTCTTCCATTTCCTTAAAAAGTTCCTTTTAAATGGCTATGACAGTAAATGCTAATTGCATTGCAAAATCAATGCTCCATTTTTTTCTTGAAGACAGAACCTGCTGAATTTTAGCTGGACAAATGGCCCTCAAGCTAAAACCACATTTTCCAACATTCCTTGTAGCTAGGATGGCCAACGAAACTAAGATCTGACCAAAGGGATGTGTATAGAAATGATGTGTTCACAACCTTAAATGGGAATGCCTTGACCTGTTTTCCTCTTTCTGTGGGAAACACAGAGATGGCAAATATTTTTTATCGTGTGAGTAACACCCCTGGCAACAGAAGACCGATAGGATGTAACAAGGAAACCCATCACAGACTATCCATAGAACACCTACTGACCTGAACTTTTACTTTAAAGAGAAATGAAATCATCTATTTTGATTAAGACACTGCTATCTTGGTGCTTGACAAAGCCAAATAACCAATATCTTACCTAATATTATAGCTGAGAAAGATTCCTATGTCCCACTGAACCAAACCTTAATAAAGTCAACCCAGTGTAGTGCTGGACCAGCAAAACACATTACAATTAAAAATAAATAAATAAAAAGCAACAGCATGGTGGAACCTCACTCACCATAGCCGGCTCACATCACACCTTATTCTGTTTCTTTAATCACATTAATTACAGACTTCTCCAACCATACTCTGTCTACCCACACCAGCTTTATAAACGACTGGGTTTCTTTCATGCTCTATCCTCAGCTTTTCTTGGTAGATATATTAGTCTCTTTGTTTTTTGACTCTATAACGACACTGATGGCCTTCCAGGTACCATGTATAGTCTCACCCAACCACCAGATCCTTGCTTTCTGAAACTTGTCCCTTCATCAGAGCCCAAGCTGACAGGTCTAGCCAGAGAGGTATGACATGGATGTATGTTCACACCAGGTATAGGACTAGTCTAGATTTAAAAAGGACAAAGTAAAATCCACCTTACTTTAGAATGTTTTGGCTTACATAGCTATAAAACCAACTACACACACACCTACCAACACACATCTACACACACGCGCGCGCGCGCGCACATGCATATGTACCCAGTGGCTAGCAACATCATAAGATGAAACCGTTTCAATTTGTGTGCCTATCTTCCTTTGAAAATCTTCATTGTAAGCTGCCCTCACTTTGACATCATGGTGTCATCTATTAGTAGTCATGATTCCATCAAATACCTAACTTGCAGGGCCCCTGGGTGGCTCAGTTGGTTGGGCCAATGACTTCAGCTCAGGTCATGATCTTGCAGTTTGTGAGTTCGAGCCCTGTATCAGGCCCTGTGCTGACAGCTCAGAGCCTGGAGCCTACTTCAGATTCTATGTCTCCCCCTCTCTCTACCCCTACTCTGCTCACGCTCTGTGTCTCTCTGTCTCTCAATAATAAATAAATGTTAAAAAAATTTAAAAAAAAATACCTAACTTGAAATGTATATATATTATATATAAATACATGTATATGACTAATAGCATAAGTTCTATTGAATGTTCCTAACAATTAAAAAAAGATATGATTGTTTTTTTTTGTTCTCCCAAATTTATTACAGTCATTGCCACTTGCTCATAGAAAAACATGTACTGTAAAAACATATCAGAATTTGCAAAGGTTTATTATTAAAGCCAAGGGTTATGCTTGGTAGTATTTTCAAGTCAAGTTCTCAAGGAGTCACAGGAAGTATAATTAAACTAGCAAATTATAGCAGCATAGCATAATGGTTAAGAACACAACCTCTACAGTCAGCCTTCCTGGGTTTGAATCCCAGCTGTACCAACTATCAGCTAGCTATGTGACTGGGCAAGTTATGTAATCTCTGTGCCTCATTTTCCTCATCTGAAAAATGGGAATAATGATTATAGGACATTCCTGATAGGGCTGCTATGAGAAATGAATGAATTAATATTTATAAAGTGTTTAACACCTGGCACACAGTAAGTTCTATAAAATAAATAAAGGAATCTTTTTATAAAGAAACAAACTGATTATAGCCTAGCTTAGGCTATAAATTCTTTACAATCAATCACTGCATATATTAAATTATGAAATAATTGTTTTACATATTGAATTCTTAGAAGGAAGAGTAAAACATAGGAGAAAATGAAAAAAAATCAACAGGTTTATAAGATTCTTTCTCTTGTGCTTGTCTCTGAAGGTGACCTTTTTGGGAAAACGTATGTTATTTGTTCTCTGAGCTGTGTATGATTAGTTTCTTCATCATACACAGACAAATTAGAAAGGCTGCTGTGGTGCCCAGAAATCATCCGTTAAACAAAGTCAAAATTAATGATAAAATTGAGTTCCCTTTGTGTTTGATTTTCATCTATCTGCACTCAATTATAAACGAGCTACCAAAGAACGCTACCCATTAGCTGTTAATTCATAATGACTTCAGAAAGCAATCCCTATACTGCCAGTAACAGCTCACCAACCACCTCGTCCTCTACAAGCTCCCTTTAGCTTGAAAATGAAAAGGGAAAACAAAACTACATCATCCACGCTGCTCCTCATCCCGCCATGGAAAACTCCAATGCACAGAAATCAGGCTTAATGCAAACAAGCTGTAGTAAGATTTCATCTATATATCTAAAAAAGAAAACAGAACTAGTTTGATAATTTATTATAGCTTAAGCAAAATAGACAGAGATATAGTAATAGTACATCCCACATTTCTATTTCATTGTATCAAAAGTAAATATTCCTCAAGGTTAGAAAAAGTTTTCAATGAGGAAAATGTCTAAAACAGAGACGAGATGTGTCTCGCCAGGAGAGAAATAACATAGAATGATTAGTTTGGGGTACAATAAGAGTGACATTATCCCATAACTGGACTTTTCCCTTTTCGTAGTACTCGTCTAAATATTCGGACCTCTGGCACATCCCATAGTAAATCCATTTTGTAGCCTCCTAACTGGTTCTGAACAATAAGGAAAAAGATTTGGGCACCATCTATTTACTCACAGGTGATGTAAAATGTTAAAACAACATTTTGGGTCTTGACCTGAAATAATTTGAAGCCCTAATTCACAAATTTATATACATTTAATTTTTTCTTACTTCTAAAACAGGAGAAAAAAAACTTAAAATTAAAAAAAAATATGTAATAGTTAAAAACAAAATGAAAACAAAAGAATCAGTAGTTACAATGAAAATGGTCCAAAGGAGAGGGGCGCTTGAGTGTCTCAGTGGGTAAAGTGTCCGAGTTCAGTTCAGGTCATGATCTCATGGTTTGTGGGTTCGAGCCCTGCGTCAGGCTCTGTGCTGACAGCTCAGAGCCTGGACCCTGCTTCAGATTCTGTGTCTCATTCTCTCTCTGCATCTCCCTGACTTGTGCTCTGTCTCTTTGTCTCTCAAAAATAAATAAATGTAAAAAAAAAAAAAAAAAAAAAATTAAAGAAAAGAAAATGGTCAGGAGGAGAGAAAGGTTGGAGGGCAAGAAGGTGAGATAATGGTGTAGGACTCTGGAGTTGGATGGTTATTGCCATTGTATGTTTCACTTAATTTTAAGTTTTCTGACAGACAAGAGAAAAGGGGGAATAATCATGAGATAAAACCAGAGGCCAGGACATGGAGGGCCTTGTATGTCAAGCTAAGGAGTACAGAATTTAAACTAGAGGCCAGTATTGTTCAATTCTCTCAAAACAGAAAAGCTATTAAACATAATCATACATGGGAGCACAACTATAAAACAGAGAAAGGATCTCCTTATTTCAAGTGAGTACTGGGGAATCTGAAAACTCCCCAGGTCAGCTTCTAGACACAGTATAAAAACCCAGGCTATAACCAAATCAAGGACTGGGAGAGTTCATCACAAGTTTAAAGCAGATAATATGAGCAGATTTAAACTCTTAGAATGATGACTGTAGCTATAATATGAAAATGGACTGAGGAAAAAATGAGAACCACGAAGAAGATGAGTTACAAGGATAAGACCATTTCAGGAAAAGAGTAAGAAATAAAACCATGTGTTAACATAGATGGTAGTGGCATTTTTACAATAGCAAGGATATAGAAGAAATCTAAGTGACTACCAGGAGAAAAGGCCAATTACATGCACAGGAATGAGAATAAAATAATCAAGATTTTTATCAGTAACACTGGATATAAGAGAACTGCATCAATGTCTTCAACACGCTAAAAGCAAACCACTTCGATTCTATTTTTTTTTTCTTCAAAATTTTATTTAAGTTCTAGTTAGTTAATATATAGCATAATATTGGTTTCAGGAATAGAATTTCATGATTCATCACTTACATATAACACACAAGTGCCCTCCTTAATACCCATCAGCTATTTGGCCCATCCCACCACCCACCTCCTCTCCATCAACCCTGTTTGTTCTCTATAGTTAAGAGTCTCTTATGGTTTGCTTCCCTCTTTCCCCCCACCTTCCCTTACGTTCATCTAAACAATTCTGAATCTATATGTCCATAAGGAAATTTTAATCCTTAACGAATATAAAATACATAAGACCTCAAGCCATGGCTGAAAGAATTTCTATGGAATGTGCTTAGGAAAAAAGTGTTAACAAGTAAACTACAAAAACAATGACTTATGACAAGTTTTGAGTTGGCAGGTAGTATACAGCAAATGGATGTATTTTTTTCCAACAGAATAACTACAAATGATCCCTCAGAAACTGCAGAAGATTGAGACCCTATCATACGTCATGACACATTTGAAACTCACATCAATTTATATGAAATACTGATACAAATATACAGTTCAAATTATTTCTAATGGTAGAGGAGATTTACATTCTTCATTCATAGGTCTTAAGTTTAAATGTGCCACCACCCAGTTATTTGTACTATTTTATTTTTTATTATTAAGAGTAAGGGAGGATAGAAACCAATGAATGGGATGTGGGGATCTGGAAAGAGCACATGCATATGGCAGTAGGTTCTTCTTTCTAGGAATCCCTACCATACAAGAGAAAAAAGAGAAAATATTCAGGGTCCACTAATAGTGGCAAATTTTTGTTAATTGAAAATGAAGTTATTTTTACATGTTATAGAAGAGAGAGTATGAATATTTATGAGGGAAAAATAAGATCACTAATGGTCAAAATGGGGGGCGGCAGAGTTAAAGAGTAAGTTGGTCATTATTAAAAATTGAGATTTAAAAAATTTTTTTTTAATATTTATTTTTGAGAGAGAGACAGAGTGTGAGTGGGGGAGGGGCAGAGAGAAAGGAAGACAGAATCTAGAACAGGCTCCAGGCTCTGAGCTGTCAGCACAGAGCCCAATGTGGGGCTCGAACTCACAAACCGTGAGATCATGACCTGAGCCGAAGTTGGATGCTTAAACAACTGAGCCACCCAGTTGCCCCCCAAAAATTATTGAGATTTTTAAGAAATGGATTAAAAAAAAAAAAGCAGAATTAAAGAAAAAAAAGCAAAAAAGTTTAGCAGTTATGTTATCCTGCACATTTTCAATGTATAATCTCCTCAAAGAGATTCTCCATTTTTTTTTTTAAGTCTCCCTATACATATGATATTCTCATCAGTCAAACTGGTCACTGTCTCCTATATAGAACTGCTAATTCCTGCTAAATCTTGCTTGACTTCACATACTTTTATTCTCTAATTGACCCCAGGCAACTATTCATTAATCTGTATCTATTAACTCCCACAAGCCCAAACTTAAAATGCATCTCTTCCCATAATCATTCCCTGACTATTAAACCTGTGACCTCTATTCTTCTCCATCTCTCCACTTCCCCCCAAATTTATCTCTAACTCTTTGTCCTCTCTCCCTGTCATGTTCTCTCTTGGGTTCCTTCTTGGCCCCATTCATATTTAGCCAAAAATGAACAGAACTAAACCACTAACAAAGAAAAAAAGAGAAACAACCATATATGCCATTTACTTACTCCTCTTTTACTGCCACGACCATCTCAAAAAAATATAAGCATATTCCTCTACTTCCTTCCCAGCCACAGAATGCTCAAGCCCACCCATTTGTTAATGGAGAGTTTTCTCGAATGGACAATAAACTCAAGGTGCAGGCATTTTATCATTTGTCTCTCCACATACATCTGGAAAGACACTACGTCATGTGCAGAAAACATGAAATAAAATATATGTTAACCAAATATTAAGAAAGAGAAAGAGAAAAATTTGATAAAGAAATTAATGTGGAACAAACTCAAAGTAGAAAAAAATACTCCCACTTTCTACCTCACCCATCTGCTCTAGGCAAGCAGAGTTAGTCTTTAGACAGGCAAACAGACACCTCTGGAAATTTACACATTTATTTTGTGTTTTATATCAACATTTTAGAGAACTTCAGGAAATAAAAAAAAGAAAAGAAAAATGAATCAATTAACAAGTCTTTATTCTCATCTACAGAGGAAGACCATGTCCTGGTATGCTATTTAGGTTTATTAACATTCATATTGTATTTTGAAAACACAAAGAATTAGAATCTTTGTGGTAAGGGAAGGAGTACCTAATTCTAACTATGCATTCTCTCACAAATTAGATGTTTCAGGTTCTTAAAGGTTGATTAAGTTGAACCAGGTAACAAATGAAGTGAGTAGAGGATTTTCTGTGGGTCATAAAGAGGAAAATCTTTATCATGTATAATAATATGTAAAGACATCACAAGCAAGAAATAATCAGTTTGACCAAAATCTTATAATCATGGCACACCATGAGAATATAATGACCCCAAGGCCCCAGAATTATAAAATATTCTTCTATCCAGCAGAAGTACTGTATTCTTCTTTAATTTAAAAAAGGGTGTTTAGAGGTATGAATTAAAAATGACAAGCCTAACAAATGCCTGTTGAAATCACAGCAAAGCAACACAAAAAGTATTAAAAGAGAAGGAGGCAACAAGAGACCAGTAATTTCAACAAAACTTTGAAAGACAGAAAGTAGCTTAAGGGTTAAAAACCAAGGCAAAAAATTAAAATGGGGTATTGCAGAAGAAGAACCTGAATACAGCTGGTCAGCTTGCTTCACAGCACCTCTAGGAGACTCGGCATCTGTGGGCTCCTAATACTATGGAAGTAAGATGCAGTGTTAAATAAGGGGGCCGTGGGCTCTGGAGCACACCTCCCTAACCTGTACAGATAAATGTATATCCCTCCAAAACACCACCTCTTACCCCTCAAACAGGAGACTAGAGGTTCATGCTCTAAAAAACAATGAACTAGGAAGTCTCCAGAAACAATGAGTACAGCAGATGACAGAACTGACTCACATACTGAAAGTAGGAAGATTGTCTCAGTAGCATCTTTCAAGGTGGAACCCTCCTCCACTTTCCCTGTCTTCATCCATGAATGCCTAGAACCAGGTACACTCCACACCCCTTCCATCCACCCCCCCTGTAGGGGACTGGAAGATTCATCTTTGGTTAAGGGGTGAGGAGGGGTGGGAGATCCCATAGAAAAACCACTTACTGTTACCAATTTAAAGGCTGCCTCACTTTCTTACTACCCAACAGTGAAGCTTACCATGAATAAAGCTCTGTTCATGTGCACAGAATTTTCAAAAGTTTTTTCTTGCCTCATTCTAAAATATGATTATATAGCCATGGATCACCAGGCATTTGGAAACAGCCTGCAAAATGAAAGACAGAGACTAGAAGAAACCGAAGAAAATGAAATCGGTGGGGGGGGGGGGGTGGAAATAAGAGAAGAAAGTCAGGAAGTAAGAAGCAAACTTGAGGAAAAAAATAAAACAAAATATCTAATATTATTAAAAAGATACAAGTATACTCGAGGAAAAAATAAAAGAAAATATCTAATATTATCAAAAAGATAAAAGTATATTTGGATATTTAACAATAACAGAATTTATGAAAAAGGGAGGGAACAAAAACATGTTATTAGAAATGTTAAAAATGTGATTATTAAAATGAAAGTAGTTGAAAGCTAAAGTAATTACTCCAAGTGGAACAGAAAGACAAAATGATGGGCAACTTGATAGAAAAAGATAAAAAAACTTAGGAGACTCAGTATCCAGGAATTAGAAATTCCTGAAACAGTGAACAAAGACTGTGGGGACAAGGAAATTGGTAAAGAAATAACACAAGAAAATATTCCAGAAATGAAAGGTAGTCTTTACGAGATTTACCTTCTTCCCTCCCCCACCCCCCACCCAAGGATTTTAGGAGTTGTATGCCAAGAACTGGGACAAAGACTAATAAATACATATTTTTTTATTGTATCGGATAAATAATTCACATTCACCCCTTTAAAGTATTCAGTGGTTTTTAGTATATTCACAAGGTTTCATGGTATGCAAACATCACCATGACTTAACTGCAGAACATTTCCATCACATTAAAAGGAAACCGTATACTCATAGCAGTCAACCCCCATTCTCTCCCAGCTCTTGGCAACCACTAATCTACATTCTGTCTCTACGTTTTTGTCTATTCTGGATGCTCATAAAAACAAAACCATACAAAATTTGGCTTTTGTGACTGGCTTCTTTCACTGAGCATAGCATTTTCAAGGTTCATTCATGTATCAGTACTTCATGGCCAAATAATATACCATCGTCTGTAGATAAGTTGATGGACATTTCTACTTTTTGGCTATTTGAATAATGCAGTGGTGAGCATTCATGCACAAATGAACATTTCCTTCTTAAGCAAATATTCAGATACAAAAAATTTTTCACTAATTTTTCACTAATTTCACACCACATCCTTGCCCCAAACTATTCAATGGCATCCTTCTGTCTAGTAAACTCATTCCAGATCTCAATTATTAGTTTCACTTTACTTAACAAATCTTATATTTTACCCCCTAAAACCCAAACCTTCTACAAATTATGTATCTCCTTTCTATTCTTAGAGAAGATCACTTCAATACTCTCTTTCACAGCATCCTGAAATTGGGGATAATAGTTTCCACACAAAAAAAGCAAATACAAATATAGTATAAGATGATTTGATAAATCTGAGACTCCAGTTTTATTTCCTGTGTATCACTTTTTTTTTTCCTTCTTTTCTCTGTGAACCCTTAGCCTAACAGGCATTGTAACATAATGGTTAAGAGCATGGGCTTTGCTGTGAGACAAGCCTCAATTCAAACCCACAGGTGAGTGTACTTATGTAGGAAATAAGAATATAATAACAATACCTTCTCACATGTTATTACTTTATGAGGATAAAATTAAATATGAATGTAAAGCAATCTCTTTTTTTTTTTCATTGTGTCTTATCTAAGAAAACTGCAAATATAGGTGTTGGGTTTTATTCCCCTTTCTACCAATCATTGTGTAACATCTTAATATAATTAGAAAAGCATTATGATCTGCTTTGAATTGTGCTCCCCTCTAACCTCACATGTTGGAACCCTAATCCCCACTGTGATAGTATTGAAAGATGGAGCATTTGGGAAATAATTAGGTTTAAATGAGGTCATGGCATGGGGTCCCAATGATGGGATTAGAGCCATGTGAGGACACAGCAAGAAGGCAGTCAAATGCAAGCCAGGAAAAGAACTTCCATCAGAACCCAACCCAGATCTGAACTTCCAGCCTCCAGAACTGTGAGAAAATAAAATTCTTTTGGTTAAGCCACCCAGTGTATGGTATTTTGTTCTGACATCCCAAGCTGAATAACACATGAATCCTCTGAAAATATTAAAGGTCTAGGATCAAGAAACTTCTGTTCTAGTTCATTTTGTAACGGACTGGGAAGTAAAAGTCAAAATACACAAACATCCTAAACACTAAAAAATGAGAAGACAATTCTCATTGCCATTGCTAGTCATTTGAGCATTAATTAGAATGAGAAAAGAAGGGGCATCCCTGTGGCTCAGTTAAGTGTCTGACTTCAGTGGCTCATATCGTGGTTCATGAGTTTAAGCCGCACATCAGGCTGGCTGCTGTCCACAGAGTCTGATTTGGATCCTATGTCCCCCTTTCTCTGACCCTCTAACACTTGCGCATGTGCTCGCTCATTCTCTCTCTCAAAAATAATTTTTTTTAATTAAAAAAAAAAAAGGAATGAGAAAAGAAAATGAGAATCAGAAGAAAAGAACAAGAACTCTTCACTGGAACCCATCTTCCAGAATTACTTTCCCTGATCTCTCATTTTATCCTGACCTGAGGTCTTTACTGACCTCCTGAAATACTTTTTACTAGTATGGACAGATCCACTTCTCACCTAGCTCTCTGCCCCAGGATGCTGACTCATGTGGACCATATTCTCCAGAATACTGGTTTCTCATTGGGTTTGGTCAATGTGTAGCCCCAGTTAAGAGGTCAGAGAGAAGGAGAAGAATGAGACATGAGCGTATTTGTTTCCTTATTCCCTGGCTCCTTCCCTGTAAGGTTGCCATGAATAAACTATGTGTCTCACCAAAGCTCAGTGCTTCTCTCAAGATGGCCAACTCTTTTTCTGTGTTCCAGTAACCGATTCCTTATTCCTTATGGCTTAGGCAGAGTTGTTACCTGGCTGTTACTTTGGATGCTACTAGGCCCCCTCACCCCACTCTCCTTTGAACTCTGGAGTGAATCCCCTGTACGCTCAACTTTGAAAACAGCCTTTTGGAAAAATAAACAAACAAACAAAAAACATTGTTCAGGAGTGTAGTCTTCTACTCTTTCCTTATATCTCTAGAGTCTTGAAAGTTTAATTAGCCTTATATTAATTTTTTTTAAATTTTTTGTAATGTTTATTTATTTTTGAGAGAGAGAGAGAGACAGAGTATGAGCAGGGGAGGTGCAGAGAAAGAAGGAGACACAGCATCTGAAGCAGGCTCCAGGCTCTGAGCTGTCAGCACAGAGCCCAATGCAGGGCTCGAACTCATGGACCATGAGATCATGACCTGAGCTGAAGTTGGATGCTCAACCGACTGAGCCACCCAGGCGCCCCAGCCTTATATATATATTTTTAAATATTTTCTATTTGGTAAATTCACAAACATAGAAAGGAGACATTTACATGACCACATAAGCAGTTAGTATTTTCTTCCAAAGCATTCAATTGAAAAATGTTTTACAGAGAAAACAAAGCTATTATCTCAATGGTAGGTAACATTTCTTTTTTGTTAATGGTTACCAGATAATTCATAAGAGAAACATCCTCAAGTGAGTTATAAAGGTCAATCCCTTGTGAACTGAAATAAATTTTCAAGTTCAATTTAAAACAAGAATTTTAATTACCAAGATAGACTATCTAGGGATACTTCAGATAGAAAGGCCAAAAACCTCAAGTTAGTTGATTTTTAATAGAGAACTTAACCCCTCCTCCAAAGAAAATTTGATACATCATTTCCCATAAATAAAAAAACTAATTATATCACCATATTGACATTATAACACCATCTAAATGTTTCCTCACCATTTGAAACATCTAAATACTATGAGTAATATTTTGGACCTAAATTTCTAGTCAATTATCTTCACTGAAATTTTAAGAGAATAATAATGAAGAAAGATTCCACAACAGTTTACTTGATACTTGTTGAACATTTATTTACATTAGATGCTGATTTTCAAAGCCAAGCGAAAAGGTAAAAGCTACTTTTATTTATTTATTTTTGAGAGAGAGAGAGAGACACAGAGAGAGAGCACATGCACACAAGCAACGCAGGGGCAGAGAGAAAGGGAGACAGAGAATCCCAAGCAGGCTCTGTACTGACAGCTCAGAGACTGACAAGGGTTTGAACCCATGAACCAGGAGATCATGACTTGAGCTAAAATCAAGAGTCCAATGCTTAACTGACTGAGCCACCCAGGTACCTCTACAATTGTTTTTTTTTTTTTTAATCATAGGATCATTTCATCTCATCAAAGTCAATTAAATTTTTGAAAGAAAGAATAGTATAGTACATAGCATCCTGGACAAAGCATCCTAACCTGCTTCGGCTGCTATAGCAAAATACCACAGACTGGGTGGCCTACACCTAAGAGAAATAGAATCCTCACAGTTCTGGAAGTTGGAAGTTTGAGATCAGGGTGTCAGGCTGGACGGGTGAGGGCTGTCTTTAGGGTTGCAGACTTCCTACATCTTCACATGATGGAAGGACTAGGGATCTCTCTGGAGCCCCTTTCATAAGGACAGTAATCCCATTCAGAGGGCTGCCCCCTCATGACTGAAGCACCTCCAAAGCCCCACTGACTAGTACCATCACATCAATCATTAGGATTTCAACATATGTTTTCTTGGGAGGATACAGACATTCAGATCATAGCAAAAAGTATAACGGATTTGGAGCTGGATGGGAAAGGCAAATGTTTACCATTTATTGCTTGTATGTACCAATAATCATTCATTCTCGGTAATCAATCACTTTTCCCCACGTATAAAAACGACTTGTCAAAATTAATTCAGTCACCATTTAACACAAGAAGTAGGTAAGGTGTCAGAACTCATAAAGTTTTCAAATTTAAGAGGGCAACAAATTTAAAAAGGAAAAAAAAAATTAGTAAGTTCAGTTCTTAAAAATAAAAAACAAATGTCCATAGGACCTAAAGTGACAATGACACCAGTATAACAGTTGCCTTGCCTCAGAGTTTTCTAAAATCAGGCCACATAACTATACAGGAATCAAACTCTTTGGCTTATTCTTTCAAGGACTGGGCCTAAAAGTGGCTCTAATATTTAATAAATACTTCTTGAGTGTTTGCTCTGTGCCAAGCACTGTTCCAAGAATTAAGAATAGACAGTATTAGGAAACAAAACAGCATAGGCCCCTATTCTTGTGGAGTTTATACTGACTTAGAAGGGATTATTTATATTAAATGTAAATCCCTCTTATTGTATACAGTAGCTACTTTGTCTCCTTTTCACTATAGATTAAGAAGAACCTTGGCTGCTATCCCATGTTAAAAAGTCTCTTTATTCCAGGCAATACACTCTTCTGGTAACTATATTATGTGTGGCAATATTTCAGTAATTTTCTGATATGCTTACAATTTCATGATTTGTAAGAGAAATAAAATAAAAAGACGACCAAAAAACCAAACCAAACCAAAACTGCAAAACAACTACACAATACATTTTGGTTTTACTTTAACTGAGTTAATATTGTTAAATAACGAACACCAATAAAAATAATAATTTAGTCATAGGATTTGTCATGATAAATGCTTTGAATGCAATCATATGTCCAAAGAAGGGAAAGAAATAAGGGGACATGGAAACATTATATAATTTTATTAGCATGGGATAAACTCAAGTAAATGTTAGAGGAGTTACGTAACCAAATGCCTGAAATCTGTAATCCAGGCTATCAGACCCATCCTTCCAGCTTCCCTTGAGGCGACAAGAGAGGAGAGCTGTGTGGGTTCTGTAAACCCTGAATACAGAAACATACAGTTAGGCAAAGCAGTGGGTATGTGGAGGACGCTCAGTCTGCCTCTGACAAGGAGGTCCCTAGGCCAATCCAGGTAACCTTAATACAGAAGAACAGGAGAAACAAGAGCCTTGATGTTCAAGACCAGAAAGAAGAACCACCAGGAAAATCATGTCCCCCCAAATGCATAGATCTCCAACACACAGGATTGCCTCCCACATTCATGTGGCTCATCATAAAATCAATTTTATCAAGACTCTCTTTACAGGTAAAAATTCTCTACATTTGCTGCTTTGAAGACAGTTTTCATTTTTGTATCAAATTTTCTTTTTTTTAAGTTAGACTTCTGTAATTATTCAATCACTCCTTATATATAGTTTCCAAAGTTGATAATAATAGTTAATAAGTTTAGTACCTTACCAAACATACAGTTCCAATATAACACAATTTGTTGATGACTTCTCATAAATTTTCCTCTATTTGAATATTTAGACTGTTTCTCCCATAATTATCATGCATCAGTTTACATTCTAATATTTTCAATCAAACTTTGAAAACAGAACAAAAAGAAAGTAAGTTCACATAAAAACAGGAGGGTAGAAAGTACCTTTAATTTGGATCCATGAGGTACAAGTTGAGATTTATTCTGCTTTGGTGGGATATAAAGCTCCCACTTTCCATAATCCAGTTTCTTGTATGGATATGAAAATGGATTCCAATCATCTAAAAAAAATAAATAAAATAAAGAAGATCAGTTAGCAACAGCATGGTAAGACTAATATTTAATGGATTTCAAACAAAGCATAATATGCTGCCTACTTATACAGAAATTAAATTGCCTAAAAAATGTTAAGTTTTCTAAGGTGTTAAGCAAAATACTCACTAACCTTTTAGAAAAAAGCAGGTTATTTTTAATTTATTTTTAAGAAATGTATTTGAAAGTTTCCCTTTTGCATCTTAAAATTAAAGATTACAACTTTTTCAATTGTTCTTCCAATTCTATCAATAAATAGAATGTAAAAGAAAATGATGGGATCTTTTTTTAAGAAAAACCATCAACAAAGGGAGTTAACATGGAAAAACAGAAATGCATTCTTGGTGATTAGACAAGATACATATTATAGCGAATAAAAATGATGAAAAATAATTAAAATCATATTACATATGTCCAAATCCACAAGTGTATGACAGAATTGAGTTTAAAAGGTTGCAAAATATAGGGGGCAGAAGAAAGGTAGATTGCTGATCCTGGAAGAAAGTCAAAATGAACAACAACAGACCCATGCACACATGGAAACAAAATCAGTAACTAAAGGACACACTGTTCAGTAAGTGGTACTGGGACAATTGGCTATCCTTATGAAAAAAAAAAAAAAGAAAAAGAAAAATAGATCTCTACCTAATATTATGCCCAAGAATCATTTGAGCACGGGTTGATATTTCAACATGATAGGCAAAACTGCAAAATGCTTACAAGAAAATACAGAAAAATATATTTATAATCTCAGGTTTAAAAACTGTTTTTGTAAACAATATACAAAAAAACCCATTAAGAACAAGCCTGATAAATTCAACCAGCAAAATTATAAATGTATCTTCACAGACGGATGGATAGACAGAATGAAAAGACAAACTGCCAACTGGGAGAATACTTTTATAATGAATATACCAAGAAAAAGAGAACATTCAAAGTATAAGAAAAATGTCTATAACTCTCTAAATGTCTATAAAAATGACAAAAACACTCAGCAGAGGACACACAACAGGCCAAGAAACATGTAATAATGCTCAAGCTCACTCATAATTAGGGAAACACAAATTAAAAGAACAGTGAGACGCCATTTACCACCCACCGGATTAGCAAAACTTAAGAGTTTGAAAATAACAGATAGTCAGCAAGGATATAAAATAATGCTGCAACTGAGAGTATAAATTGGTAAACAACTTGGCATTATACAGCAAAGTTGAAGATACGTTCACTTAAAAGTCCAGCAATCCTACCCCCACCTAGGTAATAGCTTAGAGAAATATGCACGAGATAGCATTCACAAATGTTCAGTGAAGAACTGTTTAGAATAGCAAAAAATGGAAGCTATCAAAATGTAAGTCAGACATAGAATGAGTAAATATGTTGTTATAATTAAACAATGAAATGCTATACAACAATATAAACTAAATGGAACAGAGCAAATATATATAGCAAATAAAGCATAAAAATTAATTTTAAAATGGTATGAAAGAATGGCATTTAAATGAAGTTCAAAAATACGCAGAAGAGTATTATATAACATTTATAGATACATGTGCGTATAAAAAAATATCAAAAGGGGGCGCCTGGGTGGCTCAGTCGGTTAAGCGTCCGACTTCGGCTCAGGTCATGGTCTCGCGATCCGTGAGTTCAAGCCCCGCGTCGGGGTCTGTGCTGACAGCTCAGAGCCTGGAGCCTGTTTCAGATTCTGTGTCTCCCTCTCTCTCTGACCCTCCCCGTTCATGCTCTGTCTCTCTCTGTCTCAAAAATAAATAAATGTTAAAAAAAATTAAAAAAATATATATATCAAAAGGAAAATGAGAATGTTAAACATCAAATTCTACGGGGGATTTCCACTGGGTAAAGAAAAGTGAACACAGCAAGCTTCAATAATATCTGTAACATTCTATATCTTAAGGTAGGTGGTATATAAAGAGATGCTTATTATATTATTTCCTATTTGTTTCTATCTAAATTATTTCATAGTTCTAAAAAAAAAAAATAAGCAGCACTGTGATGCCATGCACTGTGGTGCGAGGACATTAGATTCTCAAGAAGGTAATAAAAACATCAGGAAGCTTGTTTTATGCCATGATTTCCTTCTCTACAACACCAACGCTTTTACCACAACAGTTCTAAATATCTTCACCTCCAGCCAGTCTGAATGTTGGTTGGGGATAGAGTGGGTGTAAGAAACAGTGTTTAAATAAAGATCTTTCTAAACATTCCCCTACTTCTCATCATGAACACATTCTGAAAATGTCTTAAGGTCGTTTATAATTAAAAAAAACAGCTCAACAGGCTCTGTGTTCTTATAGTTTCCTGTTCTTAAAATCTCAAATCCATCTGAACTACATACAGTGTGACATTCCTTTACCAAAGCAAAGAATTCAGGGCATAATTCGGGAAAAAAAAAAAAAAAGCTTGAAATATGAATATCTGGGTACTGTAACACTTCACACATTTACTGAATTTCTTTTTAAGCTAATCACTAAAGACAATTAATAAACTTAAGACAAGCAGATCTTTTCCTGGTTAGTTAGATCTGAAAATAAAGGGTACAGTTCATTAGTTCATTCATTCATTCCTTAAATTTGAACTGAATGCTTAATATCGTCCCCGCTCAATGCCAAACTCAAAATTAGTGTTCAGAATGACAGTCATATCTCAAGAAAAAGTTAAATTAAGTAAGAGTACACCAAAATGAATAATAGAATTTACAATAGAGAGTCACTAAAAACTCAACTACAAATAAGATTTTATAATTTTGAAAGTGAATCTTCAATTATATGGGTAATTTACAAATGCAGATTTATGTAAAAGCTGTTTTTAGCACTGTGAAAATCAATGTGCTTTTGAATATTACTTTTTGAATTTCCGTTGAACTAGTTCTTCAACTTGCACTCAAGTTTTAAGATCTCATTAAACAAGTATTAATATTTGTATAAAGAAAAATACTTTTACTGATACACATTTTCCTTATATAGTATCTTAGAGATATAAATCTTCTAAAGCACATGCTGATTATTTGTAATTCTACATTGTGAAAAAAAAAAACTTGTTCTGTCATCTTCAATAGAGATATAAATCTTCTAAAGCACATGCTGATTATTTGTAATTCTCCATTGTGAAAAAAAAAAAAAAAAACTTGTTCTGTCATCTTCAAGGGTTTCATGTTATTAGCACCCCTCCAACTCATGGAAACTCAGGTGCTTATTTTATTGCAGTTACATTTTTCTTGCCAAACCCACTTCAAAGCAAAATTTAGAGCATCTTCACATATGCCCCCAAAGAAAATCCATGCCACCAACCGCCATAAGCAATGTAGAATATATCTAAACATTTCATATGGGAAAGAGAGGAAAGTTTACAAAGCATGGATGCATGAAACAACTTGAGATGTTTTCATCAGACAATTCTCCACACAAATCCCTCTTGCGCCACACCACTGAGTCAGATGAGTCTGTCATTTTCTTGACTCTTTCTCCAGTTACTGTTAGCCCTGAATTTTCCTCACTCATCTCCTTCATTAGTGTGGCTTCTTTTCCATTGGAAACATGGACACCAATAATACTTCCCACTTCCATACTATAACACGCATATGAAAGACTGTTACTCCCTAAAATGGGTTTTCCAAAATAGTAATAAGATGCTTTTCTCCAGAAATAGATCTAAGGCCAAGAAAAAGAATAATAAAAAAAATGGATTTGGACCTGACACTTAGTTAAGAAAGAAGGAACCAACATTAAGGTACATCTAGGAATAACTGAAGGAACCAACTGTGAAAGTACACAAATTAAAAATAAATTAATTAAAAAATTAAAATAAATAAATAAAATTAAAAGTAAATAAATAAAAAGTAAATATCAAATGACCAATATAAAAACTTTAAATAAAATTGAATATTTTATTTGTAAATTGAATTTGCTTCACAAAAATACAGAAGGCAAAAATAACAGAGGCTGGAAGACAAATTTTAGGAAAATATTTCCTTTCGTGAAATGAGTCAGGAGACTTTATTCCTAAACATAACTGAAAATAATAGCAACAACAAGAATGATAAATGATTCTAAGCCACACCAGAGATAGTTTTAGAACCAGATTACTCAAACTTTTCTCATTTTAATCTTGCAAGGTTTATATTCGGAGTACACAAGATGGAATCAACTTTATTTAAGCAAATGGTTTGTATCCCTATGTAGGCCTCAGGATAGGACCAAAAATATCCTATTACCACATTCGACAATTATTTGCTACTCTATCAAGCACAGAACTAACTTTGAGAGTTCTGCGGTTCAGTGATTCAGTGGTTCTCAAACTTTAGCTCATAACTAGAATAACCTGGGCTTATTAAAACAGAGTTTTTGACTCAGTAGATTTGAAGTATGGCCTAATACTTTGTATTTCCAACGAGTTCCCAGGTGATGTTGATGCTACTGGCTTAGGGACTATATTCAAAACAACTGCCTGGTTCAGTAGGTATGTTCAGTTATGCTCCACTCCTAGCTTTGTGAGTGATTTTCTACATTAAATTAAGTTTATGGACTACCAAATAATGCTCTAAATCAATAGGTCAAGGAAATTCTGAAATAGGAAATGTCATTAATAATCCTTCAAAGTTAGTATTACTCACATGAAATTTAGGATTTAAGATTTGGAAATAAATAGGGTTGTAAAGCCCAGAAAGAAGACTAGTGAGATAAAAATTATAGAACAGAGCTAACATATTAAGGACTTTAAAAAAAATTTTTTTTTTAAGTTTATTCAGTTTTGAGGGAGAGAGAGACAGAGTGTGAGCAGGGGAGGGGCAGAGAGAGCCGGAGACAAAATGCAAAGGAGGCTCCAGGCTCTGAGCTGTCAGCACAGAGCCCGACGTGGGGCTCGAACTCACAAACTGTGAGATTGTGACTTGAGCTGAAGTCAAACGCTCAACCAACTGAGCCATCCAGGCGCCCCTAACATATTAAGGAATTTTAATGTATTAATGTCAGGGAACAAAAATTAACAAATTTAAATGTGAAAAGATAACATATATTAAGACCATTATTCAATATACTGTTATTAATGTCTACATATAATGTTTTTTAGAATATTCTCATCAAGAGATTACTTGGTTAAAATGTTTGCCCCACTGTTCACTGACCATGAATAAAAATTTGGAATCTTTTATCTAGAAAAGTAGCATTAAAATTTTAAAATGCTAACATATTAACTCATTTTTCTTTCTATGCCTCATTTCCTTCCATAATGTAGACAGACACTGCCAAGTTCAAGGATTAGAAACACCCAAAACAATTTGTTTAATTGTTCTAATTTTGGTAAAATTTTAAGATCATGTTTCCTGCCTGCATAAATTATTGCATTATAACATTTTCTAGGACACTTAATATTTATCAAGTTATGATAACCTGACACATTTTTAAAGCAAACAGTTTAATAGGTATTTTATTATTAACTGGCTAAAATTTACCATCATATTTGATAATGCAAAAGATTCTATTTGTCCATAGACTCAAAACAAGCAGACTAAATTTAAATCGAGATATGGAAAAGAAACAATGTGTGATGCATAGTTTAATATGAACTGCAAACACACGTTCGGCACAGGCAGCCAAACATTAACTTAAGGTCACTGCATCAGGCTCACTAACTCTATATTTATCTCAAAGCCAACAACCTTTCTTTTTCTGATGTAATAATCCTCACATAAAATTCTTAAATGTCAACCTCCCTCAAATATTCCCAACTCTTTAACCCACAGTAAAGTATTTCTCTTCATCAGCACTTATGCACCTCATTGCTATAGAGTTCTTGAGTTTCACACAAAATTTCCTTATGCATGGTTGAAATCATTCCAACTTACCGTGTAGAGCCTTACACCTTTGATGCGGATGTCAGTGTGCTGAAGAACATGGTCCACATTTAGGCCAATCCCTGATGCATAGACTTCACACAGCAGTGACTTAAGATCCCTAGTGAATGCAGCAGGTAAAGCTAATACAAAGCCACTACTGACCTGTATGGCAGATTTCAGTCACTTCCCATCTGAGTGCATAACAGTTACACACTTACGTCATTACAGTTGTTCAATATTTGGAATATGACCTCCTTAAAGCAACTAAACACTCTTCATCATCATACAATGTTATTTAATTATTTCAAGCTTCATATCATGCAAACTTTATGTAGATTTATGCAAAGTTAGTTTGTCAAATGGAAGTTCCAGGGACTTCTCTCATGCCAACAAAGCATCTACTATGTTCCCAAGAAGTCATAATGTTGAGAACTGAAACTTCCCATGGCATTGCCTTTACCTAGGATTATGAGAGGAACACACAGCCTCTGTAGGTGGAAGACAGTAGTCCTTTCTGACATACACCCCTGTCAAATCTCCTTTGAGATCTCCTCTCCTTTGTTTTTTTCTCCTCCAGGAGATCTCCTTTGTTTTTTTCTCCTCCAGGTAATTCTTCCCTTAGTTGGGTAGCTGGGAATCATCATTCTTCAAATTCTGCTTGCAGCTGGTACCCTGGGAATAATCTTATTAAGACCTCCAGCATTTATTTCTTAGAAGAAATGTTCTTAACACATATTAGTTTAGGTTACCTGTGCTTTTCAAAAACAAAATCTAGAGTAAGTCAGAATGCCTCTAACTTCAGAACCAATTGCATATTAATACCTTATTATAAGGAACAATGTTCAGTCCTGTGGAGCTTTCTGGAAATTAGAGAACAAATCAAATAATCTAGAGCTTCACTCACTGAACTGTTTTTAAAGGTATGCACAGAAGAAAAGGGCTCCATAATCAAAACATGCATGACAAAAGTGACTTCATTAATCATGTTTCTTTAATTCTAATTACAGGAAAGGTATATTATGACACATTTTGTGAAAGAAAGAGGATGATAAAACTGAATATGTGTAGTTTCTTGTGATTTTCAAAAGTATGAAAATATAATCCCAAAAAATGAATAGAAGCGATTATGTATATGGGAAGGAATAATACTGATGAGTAGTTTACAGTATTATATTTTTGACTACAAAATGAGGTAAGCAACTCAAATAATTAAAAAACTTATTGTCAAAAAGAAGGATAATAAGAAAAAATCCCTTAAAGTAGAAACTGAAATAAATGAACCTATGTACTGGTATTTGGAGGTGGGGCCTTGGGAAGGTAACTAGGCCATGAGGGTAGAGCCTTCATCGATGGGTTTAGTACCTTTATAAAAGAGGCACTAAACACCAAATCTGTTGATGTCTTGATCTTGGACTACCCAGCATCCAGAACTATGAGAAATAAATTTCTGTTGTTTACAAGCCACTCAGTCTATTCTGTTGCAGCAGCCCAAGAGACTAAGACAAAGCTTATCTTTACTTTTCTATATACCAAGAAATTTCCATAGTAAAAATTTAAAAACTAATGGTGTAAAGTTTCTGTGCACAAATACTTGCCTAAATCTCTTTCCTTGTTGTCAATTATGAAAAGTGATCTTATCAAACAATGGGGTATAAGTATTTTATTTATTTATGGTTCTAAATTAGATTAATAAAAACTACTTTCTAGATAGACATTTCCAGTTCATATTTCCACCAGCAGCATATGAGTATGCTTAACTACTCCTATCCTCACCAACACTTGGGATTATAATTTTAACAAGGCATGCCAGCCTCACTCAGGCAGGGATTACTAAGAGAATGAGGCCCTAATGCCCAAAGGATCCACTGTATATAACAAACTAATTTCTCTTCAATACATCTGGAATAGTACTCATTATGACCATACTCAGGAGAATTTAGAAAATAAGCATTTGAATCATTTTCTGTGTTCTGTGGATCAGATGAGGAACAGGCATGAGAAAAGTTGCCTCTCACAATTGTCCTAGCTACAACAGATAGCTTTTGATACAGTGTTTTCATTTCTTTTAAAAATAGGCTGTAATTAAAACTTTTGATTATTCTCTTCTCTTATTGTTATTTGGGAGGAACTGAGTGGTAGGTGTTATATTTTCTTTCAAGCTTTTTCATTTATTTCTAGTTTTATTGAAATGAAATAATGCGGTGTACTTTATGGCCTAATACAGTGGTAATCACTCCAGTGATTTATTTACCAATCTACTTATTTTTAGTAATATAAACCACTCAGTTACCTCAAAATAGATTTTATGGAAAACTCCATGAAAACTACATAAAACATGTGAAAGCAAAGTTGCTCTGCTTGAAGTTCCCCTGCCTAGCTCAGCTGGGTCCCCTCCTCACCAATTACTGCTTCGCTTAGAGCCCACCACTCAAGTTCTAAAAACACTCAGTTCTAAAAAGTGTTCTGATATATGTTCTACCTTTGTTTATATTCCATATCCTTGAAAATATGTAATTTAAGATTTCAATTTATTTTTGGTTTACTTGATTCTGTACAAATTAAGAGTACACTGAATTCTATCATGGCAATTGGGTTTGAAAACCTATTCAATTTCTAGCAACTCTTGCCATCTATACTTGACCAAGAATAATTGTTACTTGGGACGTAAGGGTAATGGCATTTATCTTTGCTCTGACTCCTATTATTGATTTCTATGCCATTTTACCTGGGTTTGGTTTTGGTCTGGACTTGACTATCCTTTTATTTTATAATCTTTAAGTGATACTAAAGCAGGGAGACATTAATAGTTAAATAGCTAAAGCTATGAAGTGGTACAATATTTGCTTAAGAAAGAACATAGAAAAGACAAAATATCACCTGGGTGCTCATTGGGATGAGCACTGGGTGCCAATATATGGAAGCCAATTTGACAATAAATTTCATATTAAAAAAGAAAAGAAAAAAAAAGACAAAATAGGAAAGGGAAATAATGGAAGAAAAATACTAATGCAATATGATCAATCATCAGAGGCAGCAACAGCATTCCATGGGCCAAGAATGGTCCTCAATTATGTTTTAATTGACCAGTATATTGAACTGTATCCCTCCATGTCAACAAATATCGGAAGCCGAGTAGGGAGGCTCTCATAGAACACACACTCCAGCTCACTTTTATATGCTTATCACTATGGGTCACAACTTCATCCATTTCTGACTTCCCTGGCTTCAGCACAGATTTGAATTTAGGAATCTCCTCTACACCTTAAAATATAATCTTTTATCTTAAGATATTCTACCTAAACTGGACTCTGGGCAGTGGGGGAGTACACGTCAGAGGTCTACAGTAATCAGACAAGCAATTCTAAAGTTTTCCTCTGAACCCTATAACCACCTATGAAAATACACCAGTGAATGTAAAATAATATTTACTAATATAGCTAGCAATGTTACAACCCAGGTGTCTGTGATCAACTGATTTTTGACAAAGGAGACTAAGATCATTCAAAGAAAAAAGAATAGTCTTTTCAATGGATAGTACTAGGACAACTGCATCTCTACACACAATAGAATATATTTGGACCCCTACTCGAAAACATGCACAAAACTAATTCAAAATGAATCAAAGACTTAAATATAAGAGTGAAAACTATAAAGTTCATAGAAGAAAACACATGAGTAAATCTTTGTGACCCAGTTCTTAAACATGGCACCACAAGTATGAGTAACAAAAGAAAAAAATGGTAATTTGTATTTCTCCAAAATTAAAAATTTTATGTGTCAAAGGACACTATCAGGAAAGTGAAAAGAAAACTCACAGAAAGGGAGAAAAGATTTGCAAATCATATATCTAACAAGGGACTTAAGTCTAAAATATGCAAAGAATATTTAGAACTTAATAATAAAAAGACAAATAACCAAACTCCTTAAATGCGCAAAGGATATAAATAGATCTTTTTACAAGGAAGGCATAGAAATGGCCAATAAGCACATGTAATGATGTTCAACCTCCTTAGTCATTAGGAAAATGAAAATCAAAACCACAGTAAGATATCACTTCATTCACAGTGGGGTGATGACAGTCAAAACCAAGGATAATATTTATTGGTGAGGGTGTGGGAAAATTGCAAACCCCATTCACTGCTGGTGGAAATGTAAAACAGTTTGAAGGTTCCTCAAAAAGCTAAAGACACAAAGATATAGTTACTATTTGACTCAAAAATTCCACTCATAGTTATATACCCAAGAGAAATAAAAGCATGCATCCATACAAAAACTTGTATATGAAAGTTCAAAGCAGCATTACCCATGATAGTTAAAGGTAAACACACACATATCCATTAACTAATAAATGGATAAAGAAAATTTTGCATATCCATTCAATAGAATGTTACTCGGCCATAAAAAGGAATGAAGTACTTATACATGCGACAACATGTAACCTTGAAAACATTATGCCAAGTGTAAGAAGCCAGTCACAAAAGACCACATATAATTTCCCTTATGTGAAATATCCAGGGTAGGCAAATTTATATAAAGTATTGGTTGCCTGGGGCTAGGGAAGGGATGGGAAGATTGTGAGATGATACCTGTAGGGTATAGAGCTTTTCGGGTGATGAAAATTTTCTAAAATTGCCTGTGGCTATGGTTGCACAACACTATTTTCAATACACTAAAAACCATGGAATTGTATGCTTTAAATAGTTAAGTTGTATAGTATGTGAATTATATCTCAATAAAGCTGTTAAAAATAAGAAAATATTTTATTTTATTTTATTTTATTTTATTTTATTTTTTTTTTTTTAATTTTTGGGACAGAGAGAGACAGAGCATGAACGGGGGAGGGGCAGAGAGAGAGGGAGACACAGAATCGGAAACAGGCTCCAGGCTCCGAGCCATCAGCCCAGAGCCTGACGCGGGGCTCGAACTCACGGACCGCGAGATCGTGACCTGGCTGAAGTCGGACGCTTAACCGACTGCGCCACCCAGGCGCCCCAAGAAAATATTTTAAAGGTCAGGTAGCCTTTATCTGCTCATTTCTACTGAGCTTTTGCCCTACACTAAAATCAGGTTGTATCAGAGATATCGTAAAGGGAAAGACCATGCAGGGAGACATATATAAAAATTTAATGCTGAGAAGATAGCTTGGTCAATAAGTAAAGAGTCAAGCTGGATAGTTGAAGCCTTCTCTGAAGAGAAAATGATTAAATATTTCAAGGCTTTGCAAAGATAAACAACTTGACCATATTAGAAGATGGGAGGGGGGAAATAAGTATATCTTCTCCTGGAGCCCAGACTAGCAGTAGATTTATGGGTGATTACCAACGTAAACATACAAACTGCTGCTGATGTTAGAACTTATGCTGGACTCTAGAAGAGTCCTATAAGGAAAAGAAATCTATAAAACTATCATAAAACCCACTCTCTTAAAAAAAAAAAATGGTTTGAGCAGAGGCTGTCACAAATGATACAGGGATGGAGGGTTTTATTGTGATAGAAGAAGTAATAAAAGTCATTACATTAACAAAAAATAGGATGACTTGGTGACACTGAGGGCAGCAACAGTAGTTATGGGTTGTCCTCAGAGCCTGACATTCAATATATAATTCAATTACCTCAACAGTCCTATAAAGTAGTACAGATTTCATCTGATGGATGAGGAAACAAGCTAAAAAAGAGGGAGAACAATAAAGCCAAAGTCCCACAGCTATTAAATGACAGAGCTAGGATTTGAATCCATGTTAGTTTGACTACTGCTTCTGTGTGTACTCTTACTCTGTAGGACATTCATAAACCATCTGGACCCCGTCCAGCTTGTCTCTCCATTAGAAATCTGCATAACACACATTGCGCTCTTAACTAGATTTTATGTTTGTACTATGCATTAAAGCTATTCTTTTGGAATCTTATGCTTTAAGAAATAACTTCTGCATGTGGATTTTTTAATTAATAGAAAGCTCAACAGTATATGTTTTCAAACCTCGAAACTGTTAGGCAGGTCTGTGGCAGTTATCAGAGAAAGAGATACATCAGTCTGTCAAACACAGGGCACTCTGGACCACAATGCCCAAACAAGTCACCATTCCCAGTCAAGCAACTGATAGAGCACATGATTCAGGCTGCTCTTTAGACTAATTCAATGCTAACTGTCAACAATAATCCTAGCATTACCCTCTGTGTATAGCCATATGGAAGATAACTGTAGAATTAAAAGAGAGTGACAGAGAGAGAGAGAGAGAGAGAGAGAGAGAGATTTTCCCCATGGGGCCTACAAGGTGTGCAGGAGCAGAGAAATCAGACTGTTGGATGCAGATTTACAGGGCAAGTGTGGTAGAAGGCCAGTATTCAAAGAAAAAAGAAACTTTCAGGAAGATAGTGATTGGAGAGCCTAGATCAAGGGGTCCAGAGCAAACATCAAACAGATCTAATCATGTCAGAAAGCATCATGGATCTAGAGGTCTCATTCAGCCTGGAGTAACTTTCATCATGGAGTCAGGAACAGGGAAATGTTGCTATAGCAACCTTGGCACCTTTTTTTTTTCCTTTGCCCCTTTTACACAATGAATTTTGATAATGCTTTGCAACAATTCCCCCGTCCCTCATCAGCAGCCTCATCCCCCACCAAAAAACATCTTGATTGCTACCCCATCATTTTCCCTAAGTATATCTAGACCCCTAAAAACCACAGCCACCCTAGAAAATCCATAAATACATGTGTGACAAATAAATGTTACTGTTGTTACATATCGAATTTGGGATAGTGTGTTACACAGCATTACTATGGCCACAGCTGACTTGTGCACCTAGGAAGAGTGAGCATTACCCCTCTGAACATCCCACAAGTAGCCTAAACGTGTATCTGTTACAGCACTTATTACATGTGTCTATCATTTATTTTTATTTTGCAAGTGAACATAAAGAGAATTCCTTTAATAAGACTTCATTATACACTAAGATTATAAAAAATTATCTCTATTTACCAAGAAATAGAAACGATTCAGAAGCACAAACATCTAAGTAACTCCTTTTTATTAATCTTTTCAAATAATAGGTATCACTAACTAAACTATTAAGAATTAAAAGCAAAATTGTATTAATTAAAAGAAACATGAATGTGTTTACTCGTATTTGAAGAATAGATCTTGATTTTCTCCTTTATGTTCTAAACTCTAAAAATATGTGTAACTTATATAATGAACATATTTCAGAAGATCACATTTTTATGAATGATAATATTTAATTATGTATTAATTATAGATGATATACACATAAAGAGAAAAGTTACAAAACTGTAAGGTTTTAAAAAGTATATATGTGTATATTATATATGTAAAAATATAATTAATCTGAAATATACAATTAAATATCACCATTCAAGGGGCACCTGGCTGACTCACTCAGTACAGCTTGCTCTTGATTTCAGAGTTGTGAGTTCAAGCCCCATGTTGGGTGTAGAGCTTACTTCAAAAAAAGGATCACTGCTTAAAGCTGATTTTCTAAAATGTTCAATAGGCTGTTAATCTGAAGATTCACAAAATGCCTAATTATCCCTATCTACACACAAATAGCATCTAAAATAGACCTCTATGTGTGATATCTACATTTATAACACACATAACACATAATTCATTAGGCTATGCTCCTTCTTTTCTGAAATCCCAAATCCAAGAAAATTGAATCACTTTTAAATGAACCAATGTGTTTATTAGATCTGTGGGGTGTAAGAAAACTTCAATTGCTGCTCTGTGTCATGCTGATATAGGCATAAACTCTCAGGTTAAACTTCCCTCTTTGTAGTACAAGTTTCAATTTGGATTTTAAAAAGCTTGAGGCCATCAATTTTCACATCTTTCCCCACTCCCATTTCAGAAATCAGAGAGCCAATTTCAGGAAAATACTGGCAAGTTATATGGAGGTTTAACATGTTCAAGAATAAATCTGACTTCCATTAAGGCAATTCCATTAAAATAAAGCACATTGAAACCACTTACTATTACCAGGTTTTCTGGCTTCTAATTTAATAGTCATTTATCTAAAGTCAAACAAAGTGAATAATCATGTTTTTTTTTTTTAACTACTGTACTGATCAGCTTCAAAAACTCTAAAATTTGAAACAAAATCATTAAAATGTTTCTGTCACTTTTAACTACCTCCTAACAGAACCTGCAAGGCTCTGCCTTCTTATCCCATTACACTCTTCCCCCATCACTAGAGGGCAAGGCCACTGTACCACTTTTTTATTTTTTTTAACAGACTAAGCTCCCTCCATCCTCTCTTGATCACTGGCCATTTGTCCATATACAAACCCTTTGAATCAGATAGAGAACTATTTGCTTTCTCTGTGCCTGCCCCTGGTCTCTATTCACAGTAAGGAGATCTCCTCATTTATGGAAACTGCTGTCCTACCTTGTACTATGTGGACCCAGTTCTCCGATATCAGGTGGACACTCAGTATCAATGAAGGTCATATGTACATCCCTTCATCCTATCTCTATGTACATGTTTTCTCTCTAAATTCCTCCTATTAAATAGGTTCCCAAAGAAATGAATGAACTAGATCTCATTATCAATCAAGTAAAACAATAAAAGCTAGATACAGAAATAGCAATAAAAAAGTAATAAGGTAGATATCTCTCCAGCTCTAGTAGTGGATCAGGCACATAGGAGAAACTCAATATGTGCATTAAACAAATAGTTACCAAAACTAATCATTGTTTTATAGTTACATTTAACGTGCATTTTTAAAACTACAATAGTGATACTGTTCATCTTAAAGTATGTACTAAATGTTGGTTAATAATTCATTTCTTTAGCCATTATTATTTATCCTAACCGAATGAATATCTCCAAATATTCCACAAGAGTAGCATGATCATAATTTTAAATGATACAATTTTTTTAATCATCTCTGATTAAATCTATGAAATTCATCTATAAGAGCCATCTATGATTCTCTTTATTGTCCTGTTTTCCTGTACTAGATGTTATAATAGTTGTTTGGGTGATTAAGCCCAACTTAAATAACTCAGTTGATACTTACCAAAGACCCCCTCTTTCCCTAAGATAGTACACGCAAAAGTCAGGTTGTTCTTCTTCAATACCTACTACTACTACTACTACTACTACACACACACACACACACACACACACACTTCAGTACATTAATATATACTTCATACACATATATTTATACGTTATTTATTTTTATTTATGGAAACAAAAAGCTGTGTGTGGTGTATATGCTTGTGTGTGTCTTAAAATAAATGACATAATATTGAATGTTATGTCCTGTAACTTGATTTCCACCTTTCCCTCATTCACCATATTCAATCCAGTCATATCACCCAGCAAACTTTTTTTTTTTAATTTTTAATTAATGTTTATTGATTTTTGAGAGGAGAGAGAGAGAAAGAAAAGTGGGGGAGGGGCAGAGAGAGAGGGAGAGAATCCCAAGCAGAGTTCACGCTGTCAGCACAGAGCCTGACATGGGGCTCAATCTTACAAACCATGAGATCCAGACCTGAGCCAACATCAAGAGTCGGGCACTTACCCAACTGAGTCACGCAGGTACCTGGGCCAACAAACACAATTTCTTAAAGCTTTCTTCAAAACTAATTTCAAAATCACCTTGAAAGGTGAAATTCATACAATTAGAAACAATCCAGTGAAACTGTATGTGAAAGATATAGTCAAAGAAGCTGAGATTTTAAAAGTGGCAGCCAAAAATTAAAAATGAAAGTGATCTTAATGATATGAAGTTTGACTCTTCAAATACTTTGAAAAGAAATTAATATGAGTTCTCTTTCAAGTCAGTCAACTTCGAATTTTCTTGTTTCACAACTCAAAGGTAAAGAACATATACTGTTTAATTACTTATACTATCTATTGTCATATATATACACATATATATGGAATTTGGATTCCATATATGTCACACACCCACACACTCATACACTCAACACTGATGTCTTAAAGTTTGTATGTAAAATTATCCCAAAGGTATAAATCAGCTTCTGGAGATATAAATTTCAGAAGTACACCACAGTAGTTATATGTAATTCAAAGGTATGAAATTGGGAGCCTTAATAGAATGATATGGGTAGAATACTGGTAGATAAACCTTTCGAATACTATTTACTACATATGTGACTTTGGGCAGATTATATAACTTCTTGAGTTTGAATTTCCAGGTCTGTAAATTATAGGAAGAACTCTCTGTTAAGCAACATTTCCTACACTACAAAGAAAAACTGCAAATGGAATTCACTTCCCATGAGGTCATGGTGCTCAACCCTTCTCTAGTTCAGTGGTTACATCACAGGAACAAAACGGCTTGAATGCAATCCCATCTCTAGCATAGGTTAGCTTAGTGAGAGTGCCATAGTCTAAGTCTCAGTGTACTCATCTGGATTGGGAGGACAGTAATCATATCTACCTCAATGGGCTATGGGGAAAATTTGTGAAAGTCTTTATTAAGCACTTATTACACAGTTAAGTGTCCACTACATTTTAGGTATTATGAAAATAATACAATAACACTGTATATATCCATCTTTTCCTTGAAAACCCTCTTCTCTTTTTGTGTTATGATAGGACACTCTTCTCCTTCTGTGTTATGGTTGGACACTCTTCTCATTTTCCTACTGCAATTTCGTCTCTCCTGTCTTCATCATCCTTTTACCCCTAACTGTGAGCTTTCCAGGGTTCTATCTTCAACTCGCTATTAATATTGTTCCAAAGACTTCTAATTCTAAGCAAAATACTGAAATATTTGGTGAAGGGATGAATCCAATATCCATAGGAAAGGAATTATCCTGGAGAAACTTAAGAGTAGATTTTACCAGGTACAGTCTACTTATTCCATAGAAAAGAAATGTTATGCTTTCAATTACCACCAATACCACCACCAGTGAGCCTAGCAAGAGAGTCCACAGCTTCAAAATGTAACCCGGCAAGGGCATATTTTGACAAACTAGACAATAATATTCATATTCTTCATTTAAATTGGAAAATGCCAAAGACAAAAATGAGTTAGTGAAGAAATATTTATTGTGAATGTACACAGTGTCAAGCCCTATGCTAAGAGCTCTTACATACACATTTTCATCTGATCTTACTTGCTATACAACACTGTACATAACAGGCTCTTCTTACATGGCTGATGATGAAGGTGTGGGGAAAAAAAAAAAAAACAACAGCAAAGTCTAGATGGGGATAATCTATATGCTTACAACAACAATGAACTCCCATTTTCTGTCTGCCTAACATGGCCATGCTTTCTTACTAAGCCTCTAAGAGTGAATGAATCTTTATCTTCATTGAGAAAAGATTAACGACTATATAATGTGGCAATTACCTTCTGGGTAATAATGTATATTTATAGGAGATTGCAGTTTGTGATTACCTCACCCTGTAGAGAGGAGAAAAAAGGAGAACAAATATGGACTATTTTCTATAGAAGCGTTTCCTTTAAAAAAGAAATGAAAGTTACAGTGAATAGACTTACCTTTTGACAGAGTTTATTTTGATTTAATACGTACAATTAATCTGAGAGACTTTTGTGCTAGTCAGCATGACCTACCTATTTAAAAAAAGTTTTAATTCCCAGGAAGAATAAAGTTATAAAGCATCTGAGTAGATCTATGATAATGCCCCTCTTCTGACTTTGTAACCTTTAGAAAAAAGTTGACTGACAGGAACCACAAGACTGGTGACAGACCAGAGCTGCAGCAATTGGTGTCAGTTCTGTCCCCTATCTCTACTCCTTCTGCTTTTCTCAAGTGAGAGAACCAGCATGGCCCAAAACATAGCCCAAACTTCAGTGTCTGCTCAGAACAAGGGGTAAACAATGTCCTGAAATTAGGGGATGCATTTCCAGGGCTCGGAACCATGGTCGAGATTAGTAGCTGACTACATGTTCGTCTTTATTTAACTTACATTTTTTTTCTAATGCTTTGGATGAAGAATACACAATTAGATAAGACCGAAGGATTGAGCTTGGAGCACTCTAATTTCCTCTAATTAACCTAAAACTGATTCTGTTATCAGGGTTCATAAATCTGGCACAGATATGTATGTATATAAATGTATAAATATGTATATGTGTACATATACACATATATGCTCATTTGCTTTTCTACTTTGGTGACTTCATTCTTCAGATACTATAACTTCTAGAAAAGTATTATCCACTGGGGCGCCTGGGTGGCTCGGTCGGTTGAGCGTCCGACTTCGGGTCAGGTCATGATCTCACGGCCTGTGAGTTCGAGCCCCGCGTCAGGCTCTGTGCTGACCGCTCAGAGCCTGCAGCCTGTTTCAGATTCTGTGTCTCCCTCTCTCTCTGCCCCTCCCCTGTTCATGCTCTGTCTCTCTCTGTCTCAAAATAAATAAACGTTGAAAACAAAAAAATTTAAAAAAAAAGAAAAGTATTATCCACTGAACAGTATTATGGATGAGAAACCAACCCATCAGGTGATAACAATAAAACACTAGAAAATATGATTCATGCTGATTAAGGAGTTGTGTTGATGAGGTATTAGGAGGTTTCAGGAGGCAGAGCCCACTTTTGGTCTCAGTTTTTAGTTTGGTTTGATTAGTTTGGTTACTTTCTCCATCAGCAGAAAAGTAAACCGTACTTTGATCCAATATACAAAGTTATAACATCCTTTCAGAAACTTTCTTTATATGTTCACTGTAATTGTTCAATTAAAATGTACCTTTTTGGGGCTAAATCTTATAAAGAATCCCTATTAAAGGCAAGTCCTGAATACAAGTTAAATACAAACTAACCATAAATTTAATTTAAGATTTTAAACCTATTTCTAACTTAAAGAAAGGTTAAAGCAATCTACTTTTAATTAAATATATCTATGGCAACTTAATTCCAAACCTTAAGGTTCTGCAACCCAATTTCTCATGATAAAAATATTACTAAAACTCATCTGCACTGAATGACAATCTTCCATTCCTCTCGGCTCTCTGAATCCATTATCTCTCTCATGGGAATGAATGCTTTGCTATGACTGATGATGAATAAGATATATAGGACAAATGATGCACTTTTTCATTTAAAAGACTAAAAAGGAAATTCACTTTAGTCTCCTTTCTGCCTAGTTTCATTAAAATCTAAATACAGCTATTCTAAGAGATTTTTTCTAGCTCACTTCAGTTTGACAAAAAATGTCTCATGTATCATTTAAATCAATTACAGATTCTCTGAAAATATACCTCATAAGTTTCATTTTCATACTTTTGGTTTAAAAATACACACAATCACCAAAATAAATAAGCAAAAAAATAAATCCTTTAAAAAAGCCACTATCGTGAAAGAGTACATTATTTATTACTAAATTATATTCTAAGAGCTGTTTCAACTTTAGAAACTGCTTAGGAAAAAAAACTTTATATAATTCTTTATTTCCTAAAATATCTTTATAAAGTGCTATCTTAGAATAATATCAAAATCTCAATTTAATTTTATGACTAGGTGACCTTAGATAATTATTGCTAGTTAAAAGGACACCAGCCATTTCCCCTGCTAGATGAGAAGGTTATGTTCCCCCTTTTGCATTGGTGAATTTCCACTATTTAGCACAGTGTTGCCACATAGAAGGCGTTCAATAAATACTGCTACTTCTGGGGAAGAAAAGTAGGGAGGGAGGAAGGTGAAATTGTTGAATTTCAATTCCACACCCTAACTTAAAGGACTCTAGCAGATATCTTTTTTTTTTAATAAACCTACTTTAAAAAAATCACTATATACTCACATACAACTATGTATTTAGTGAATTGGAATATTATTTGGGAGATTCTACAATGTTAACAAAGTAAGTACCTTATTTTAAGATTATATTCTGTAATTTCAGGGGGAGAAAAAAAGAAAACTTGGATTTTACTTGCCCAAATTTCAGATGTAATGGTAATAGTATAGACTTATTTTTATACTATTTTAGAAGCCTTGGATAAATTGCTACAAAGTTCATTGCTTGCTTTTCAGTAGATTAAGAAATAAAGTTCCACGCTCCTGGGGGGCTCAGTTGGTTGAGTGTCGACTCTTGATTTCAGCTTAGGTCTTGATTTCACGGTTCGGGACCTAGCTCCACATTGTCTCTGTGCTGACAGTGCAGAGCCTGCTTGGGATTCTCTCTCTCCCTTTTCTCTGCTCCTCCCCTATGCACACAAGCACTTTCTCTCTCAAAATAAATAACTAAACATTAAAAAAAAAAAAAAAAAAAGTTCCATCTTCTTTTCCCTAAGAACCCAGACCCTTTTGTAAACCTTCAGCTTCTTAATGTTTAAGTTACTAGCCTTGTTCAGGGTTGTTGATATTAAGGATAGATCCAAGGAATAGAAGGAAGGGAGGGTGGGAAGGAGGGAAGAATGAAAAAAATGGAGGGAGGAGGGGAAGAAAGGAACAAAAGGAGGGACAGGGAAGGTGCAGGCAAGGCAGGAAGGAAGGGAAAAAGAAACCAATGCACAAAAAATGTTTTCTTCTTCTTTGAATGGAAATGTACACAATACACTCTTGTAGTTATTTAAAGAAGATGGGATTACTTAGAAGCAAATAAACTCAGAAATGTCTCTAGTGATTTGAGTTCCCTCTAAATCATATTAAGAGAACTCTGGGTAGCTATATCCTGGTGATTCTCCATTTCTCCATGCTAGGAACAACCTTAAGATCCTTCCGAATTTCTTAGACCTGCTCGAGGCCTTGGAGGCTGACGTTAGTAGATGGCAATTCCGAGACTCCCGTGCACTCCAGCTGCAAGTTGGGACTGGCCAATGGAAGATCTTGGCATAAGAGAAATGAAGATATTTAACACCCACTCCACCCCTGCTTCATTCTGGCCATGGCTGCCTTTTCCCTGGCCACAGATCCCATGATCAGATGCCTCGTTTATGACTCCAGCTCTATGTTCCAGGAACCATCCCCTCCTTTCTCATACCTACGGCAAAAGAGCCAACAGCTTCCAATTCTAGTTGTTCCCTTAACCCTCACCAGCCTTCTGTAAGGAGCCCTTCATGAAACTCTCCAGTGACAACCGAACATACCATCTGTGTCCTGCTCTATGACTGATACAGAGGATAAAATCTTGTGACTCTCCAGAAAAACTCTTAAATAGAAGCAAGTCTATGAATAACTACCACCTAGAGATGATGGCCTTGTTCACTGGAGCCAAGCACACTTATCAGTCAACTGAGATAGCAAGAATAAAGAAAGCAAATTACAGTAGCCTGGGTTAAAAACAAACACGCAAACTTCTATAATGTGCCCAGAGTTGTGAATTCACCTCAGTCCTGATCAAGCTCTGTTGTCACTTATTTCCCCCTAATTAGGATGAATATATTTAATAAACTTCTTCATATATCCATCCATAAAGCAATGTCTAGATTAAGCATGTATGTGCCCAGCATGTCTGTTTCATGTGGTAAATATATCAGATGTATTACACTGATATATGTGTATATATATATATATATATATATATATATCAGTATATATACATGTAACAGTATAAAAATATCTGTTTATCATATAGGCATAATTCATTTACATTTTTAATGAGTAATGTTTAATTACATGGACATGGTTACTCATATAACAATAGCCTTTTAAAAATATCTTCCTAAATGTTGCATTATTATTTTTACAGAAACAATTAAAGCACTAAGTGTTTAGTGATACCTCTGTAGGCTAATTCAGAAGTTAAAAACTAATGAACGTTTCTTAAATTATAGTAAATATTGTTCATTGCAGAGCCAAGTAGAAAATTGGATTAAAGGCTTGCCCACAGTCCCATAACATGACCATGTAAGACTCTTGTTAGTCTGTCTGGCCTGCCGTAACAGGTGGCTTAAACAACAGACCTTTATATCTCATAGTTGTGAAGTCTGAGAAGTTTAGAATCAAAGTGACAGAAGAGGTGGCTCCCAGTGAGGGCCCTCTTCCTGGCTTGTAGACTGCCTTCTCACTGTGTCTTCACATGGGACAAAGTGAGAAAGAGTGCTCTGGTCTCTCTTCCTCTTATTTTAAGGGCACTAATCCCATCATTGGGTCCCCATGACCTCATCTAAATCTAATTACTTCTTAGAGACCTCACCTTCAAACACCATCATACTGGGGGTTAGGGCTTCAACACATATTTTGAGGGTGGTGGGGGAGACACAAAAATTCAATCCTTAACAGCCACCTAAAGAAGACTCTTTCCAGCATCATGTTTAAATTGAGCCTTAATTTTATTTTCTTCTGCTGAAAGCCTTGTTTCATATCCTAAAATTTTCTAACTTTCCAGATGGTTTCTCCATTCTACCATTTTCCTCCCAGGGAACCTCCTCCCAGGAAACATCATGGGGTCTTCTTCACCTGGTCCCTTGCTAATTGTCTATTTAATGACAACTTCTCTTTCCACTTTACTCTTTGCTAAACCTGAGACACTTGTTCCTGCATACCATGTCTTCCTCTTTCTTGATTCATTCCCTCATTTAGTGGGTATCCATACATAATTTCCTAAGGAAGAATGCTTTGAAGATAAACTTTCTGTATCTCTACATATCTGCGAATGCCTCAGCTCTGCCTAGGTATCCAGCTGCAAGTTGGGAGTGGCCAATGGAAGATGCTGGCATAAGAGAAATGAAGATATTTCACACCCACTCTACCCTTGCTTCATTCTGGCTGTGGCTGCCTTTCTCTCTGGCCACAGATCCTGTCATCAGACTCCTCGTTTATGACTCCAGCTCTATGTTCCAGGAACCATCCCCTCCTTTCTCATACCTACACCAAAAGAGCCAACAGCTTCCCATTCTAGTTGTCCCCTTAACCCTCACCAGCCTTCTGTAAAGAGCCCTTCAATAAACTCTCTCCAGTGACAACCAAATTTCCTCCACCCCAGCAATCTGAAATAATTGTTTCATTGTTCCTTACCTTCCACTGTAAGTGACATGCCCATCTGATTCTTTCCTAGGTGACATGTGTTTATCCCTCCTTCTAGAAAATTTTCCTAAATAAAGAATATATAGGTCACTGCTTTTAGGGTGCACATTGCCTACTATGTGCTAGGAAAAGAGAATATATCTGTGACTTCCCCATGAAGATAGAAGGGAAGAGATGAAAAGGAAGAATATAAGATATTACAACAGCCACTAGCATATAAATAATACAAATCCTCAAAAAAGGAGGGCAATGCATCATCAACATTAAACTCTACCCTAAGACTGTGACCCAGAAGATCTGTTATTTACCATGGAATCTTCATTTTACCAACATCCAGGTTACTCTGCTTCAAGTGATATATGGACCACTTACTCAGAAAACTTGTTTGAGACTTAACAAAGCATGATGAAGATGAAATTGATCTCTAGTAGAGGAAACATCAAAATCCTGTTTAAAATAAAGCAAAACTGGGGTGACTGGGTGGCTCAGTTGGTTAAGTGTCTGACTTCAGCTCAGGGCATGATCTCAGGGTTCATGAGTCCGAGCTCCACATTGGGCTCTGTGCTGAAAGGGTGGAGCCTGCAGCCTGCTTCAGATTCTATCTCCTTCTTTCTCTGCCCCTCCCCTGCTTGTGCTCTCTGTCTCTCAAAAATAAATAAATATTTAAAAATGTGAAAAAAATAAAGCATAATGATTTTGCTACAATACAGAGAAAGAATATAATAATATATCTCATTGCTGAGCTTTTTAGAACTTTGAATAAAATAACTGAAATTCTGTAATACATATCTCTTTATCACAAAAAAGACTTAAAAATTCACAAAGTTGGTAAACCTAACTTTTTAAAGAAAATGTTTATTTTTGAGAGAGAGACAAGGAACATGAACAGAGGAGGGGCAGAAAGGGAAGGAAACAGAGGATCCTAAGTGGGCTCCATGCTGACAGCAAAGAGCACAATGCAGGTCTTAAACTCATGAATTGTGAGATCATGACCTGAGCCAAAGTCAGGGCTACTCAGGCGCCCCGGTAAACTTAACTTTCAAAAAAAATTATTGAAAATACTTGAACAGAAACAAAGCCATTGTACTGAACCATGGGGTGCTTTAAAATATCTAATATACAATGTGAAAAGCGTACTGTATATTTGTGTAATTCAGCAGGCCTAATGGAAGAGAAACATTATTCTAGCAATGAGAGGCCAGAGTGGAAACCAAGCTACCGATTTCCAACAAAGAACCTTAATACAGGGAACTGGTTACACAGGAGGTCAAAGAACTAAGAATTCAAATGGAGATTAGCAATAACAGGAATCTGGTAACACCCCTAAGGGAGAGGCAGGATTACTGGAACTCAGAAGCCAGGGCCATCCAACAAAAGGTGGCAATAAGGCAACCCTGCCTGGCAGGAGCTGAGCTCAGGACAGAAAATCAACAAGAGCTACAAGGCATACCTGCTGCATGAGAAACATCCAGCCTCACTTTAGATAGATAGAAGGGTAGGCAAGGGATTGGCGGGGGGGGGGGGGGGGGGGGGCGGCCATTCCTTGGCTTCTCCCTCCTCCCACCCTCAAGCTATCCATTAGTATCTCCCATCAAGCCAACTCAAGAGAAGCAGAGGCCAAGGGAGCTGGGGAAATGTGGTGCAGAGCAGGGTGGGGGAAAGAATCTTCGGGCAAATAATCAAGGCACAGTAAAATATCTGAATTTGGTAAGAACATCAATAACCAAGGCAACTCAAGAGAATTGAAAGCACATATTCATATATAATCTTGTACTCAAATGTTCATAAAAGCATATTCACAATAGCTAAAAAGTAGAAACCACCCAATGTTCTGCCAGTAAGGAATGGATAAATAAAACATGGTGCATCTATACGGTAGAATATTATCCAGCCACAAAAAGGAATAAAGGACTGTTACGTGCTACAAAATTAATGATCCTTGAAATCATTATGCTAAGTAAAAGAAGGTGGAAAGAAAAGGCTACATGTTGCATGATTCAATTTATAGGAAATGTCTGACACAGGCAAATCCACAGAGGCAGGAAAGAGATTAGGTAGTTGCCAGAGAACACAGGCGTAAAAGCATTTGGGACTAACTGCTAACAGTTAGATGTTTCTGTTTAGTAGGATAGAAATGTTCTGGAATCAGACAGTGATAATAGTTGCACAACCTAAAAGGTACACCAAAACCACTGAGGTGTTTACTTTGAAATGGTAAATTTTATGATATGTGAATTATAGCTCAACTTTTAAAATGTTAAAAAAAGAAAGAAAATAACTAAGAAGTGGGAGTATGTAATAAGCCTACAAAATTTCAGCCAAAAGTCATTTAGTCTCCTTCGTTGTTGGGCAGTAGCATTGCACAACTGTATTACTATCCAAGGGCATTGACATTTGCTGAGAAAATGTGGTATTTTCAGGTTCCTAATTTCATAATGCATCTGAGGTGCTTCTCCCACTGATTTATAAGCAACTAAGATGGCTAAGTGACTTTTTCAGGAACGCATGATGAAAGGTGGGTCTCTGTCAGTCAAAATTAAAATTAGTAAGGGCGCCTGGGTGACTCAGTTGGTTAAGCTGCTGACTTTGGCTCAGGTCATGATCTCATGGTTCATGAATTCGAGCCCCACATAGGGCTCTATGCTGACAGCTTGGAGCCTGGAGCCTGCTTCGGATTCTGTGTCTCCCTCTCTCTCTAACCTTCCCCCGCTAGTGTTTGGTGTCTCTTTCTCTCTTTCTCTCTCTCTCTCTCTCTCAAAAATAAACATTATTTTTTTTAATTAAAATTAATATTTTCAGTTTCACATGAAGGACTGCCAAGCAAAGTTTTCCTTGTTAATTTTTTTTAAGATCTATAATACAATTTGAATATAAAATGAATAGTTTAGTTGTGATCAAGAGGCAGAGATGTTGATAGATGTTATCATCGGTCGCACTTGGGGCCACATGTGACTGTTTAAAAAACAAAACAACACTTCTTTAAGGAAATATCTAACTTGATAAAAGAATAATATTAATTATGTCCCTTCCTTTTATGTAAGTGGTGAGTTTAATAAAGTCACATTAATGGATAAAATTATAAAAATTTCAAAAGACAAACACTGAAGAACAATCATAAACCAAGTAATCTTACAAACATTAACTGTAAGGGAAATACCAAAACTGAAACCTAACAAAAAGTATTGTATAACCCAAACAGCATAAATTTTTAACAGGATATTTATGAAAAAGCAAAACGAGGCTAGAAAATTATCATTTATGTCACAGAGCTCAACATCTACCTTTTAGCATTAAGGTCTCTAACAGTATTTTCCTAAAATCCCAGGAGGTAAGGATGCTTCCCTATAAAAATAATCACATCAGACATTATAGCAAAGCTCTCTGATCCAGCACAACTGGGGCAAAAGTTGGTACATATTTTGAAAATATTGGTTAAATCAGAGAATAAAATATGTATATGCATATGTATACACACACATACACACAAACAATAAAATTTTTGTTTTAACTTAAAATAGAAATATAAATATTCACCCATATTCTGATGTAAGATTAAAGGCATATCTTCTTAGGTCCTCTGATTAGGATTCTGTAGTATCTTTCTTAAATGAACCTACACCTACAATGCAACATTTATATTTCCAATTCCCTTTGGATCATAATGGAAAGAAAGCTAAAAGGTACACACAGAGTAATCTGCATATGAAATTGTTAGATTTATATCATTTTCTCACAGTTCACTTGCGCATACTTAATTCAAAATCATTTTTTTCCAACTTGTCCTTGCTGAGATTTTCCCAATACTTAATAATTTTCTTTGCTGTCACACTTACAGTTCATCACTTTATATAATGTTATATTGCAGAATTATAATGAGAAGAATTGGCATTCACAGGATTTGAATGGGGTGGGAAACTGGCTCGCTAACAAGCACTCAAGGTAACTGGCAGCAGAACTGCATACATGTATAGACTACAGTTTACTATCCATGCATGCTCACTATCCTGGGGAAAGTTGTCATTATCATTTACAGTGAGCCTGTCAAGCAGAAGTAAATTCAGTGTGTTTGGTAAGTGGACATCAGCTAAGTAAACCTCTACTCCATGTAAACGGAACAATCTATCCATGAAAACAGATAAAAGGGGTGAGAGTATCAACATCAGGTTGGAAAGCTAGAGAAATTCTTGACAACTTCCTACAAAAAGCCTTGGCTGATTAGTTATTTTAAGTTTAGATATGTCAAAGAGGCCATGTCTCACCATGGTGCTGAATTGGCTAATAGTCCTAAAGCCTTCCACCTCTACCTCATAGTTGCCACCCTTTTGCCAAAATAAACAATATCAAGAGTCCTCAGACCAGAAATTTTCTTTTTAAAAACATCACAAATCTCTAATAAGCCAAACTTAGGAGAAGCCACATAACAAAAATGCACTCACAGAGAACCCCTTGAAGTTCCACTTGAATCCAGAGGTCAGTAGAGATTCCAGAAAAAAACCTTCTCAACAGTCAATGTAGACAAGCCAACTCTACTCTGCTCCAACCCCCCCCCCCAAAAAAAAAAGAGAGCCTTTATGATAACTAGAATATCAAAGAATCTGTAAAATTCTGTAAAATTTACACTTTATGTGTTTGTTTGTTTGTTTGCCATGGGGTCATTCATACTATTATTCCCAAATTTTCATGAGCTTCCATCAATAAAAGAGGATTCTGCTTCCATGCCCTATTGACATAAGGCTGGGCCAAATTATTTAGTTAATGAAATGGAAGTGCAAATCACATTTGTCACTTCTAAACTGAAGCTTTGAAAGCCATAACAGGTTTCCTCCATTGTACTTTCTCTCTGTCAGGAGTTCAGCATGTTCCACACAGGGGCTGCCCCATCACCCTTGATCCTGGGAAGAATTTGACCCTTGGGACTGAGCCACAACTGATAATTATAGCCTTTGTTGTTGCAAAGCATTAAGAGTGTTTTTTTTTTTTGTTTGTTTTGTTTTTTTGTTTTTTTGTAACATGCCACACTACAGTGAAAGCTAACATTTATTTGAAGGAAAAGAATACAAAGGAGGTTGACATCAGAACTATACCTTCTAACCATAAAAGGCTTCTAAACCAATAAATAATCATGAATTTTCAGATGAGTGTTTCCCCAACTGTGATTATGTGAATCAGTGATTATGAATCAGTTACTTAAAATTTTTTTTTCAAATCTATTACAGACCAAATCCTATGTAAAATGTAATACAATGTATTATTAGAAAATCAAAAGAAGACTTTCAAAATTTATGGCCCAATTTTTGTATGACCATTATCAGATTCACCAGAAAAAAAAAAAAAAAAATTACTCAGTCAAACTGCTACTAAAATTTCTAAGTGCTTACAATCCCAATTTCTGGCAATATATCACTGAAAAAGAATTACAGTGCATGGAACCACACTGGCCCACACACTTTGAGTAGCAAACACTGTTTCAGAGCATGTGGAATTAAGAAATATAAAGGCTTTTTGTGATGACGTAAACTTCTGGGGAATTATATAACTGAAAACAAAATTATAGATAAATTTTGTCCAGGAAACAGGAAAAATTCTCCTTAATATCCTCCCTACTCTGTAAAAATATCTGTGGTTCCTTTTTTCTACAGGCATGAAAATCAGGGTTGTTTTTTTTTTTTGTTTTTTTTTTTTTTTAGTCTATCAGTGATAGACATTTAGGTTATTTGAAAAGTGCCTAGCTCCCAGACTTAGTAATTTTAAATGAAATGTTTTCAGTTATAGCAAATAGAACCCAATTATTTTATATTGACATATGTAGTTTACTACCTTTTTCTCTACTTATTATCATCTAGTGACTGGAAAGCACCTAGTTTTCTTCAATTATGTAGCAAGCTGCAATAAACCTGGTTTGGTTCCAAAACTCCAAGTATATTTTAAATCACATTTAATTTTCTAAAGAATGAATCTGTGCTGTATTGAAGATGATTCAAAGTTTTAGAAATTCATCTCGAACCTTTAAAGTAGTTTCTGGCTTGCCCAGAAATACTTTTTTTGGGTGGTAAGACTCCAATCTTGATGAATGTCATTATACATCCACTGTCCTGGGCTGCTGCTGCAGCTGCTTAAAAAGCTAGTTTGTAAAAAATGACTGAAAGGAAGAGAAATGATTGTTTCATTTTCTCTCAAATAAAGAAAAATACATGTAATATATTTAAAGTGAAGTTGCTTTCCAAGTTTTAAAAATGTGGATAGCAAAAGCTAAATCCGCCTTGGTTTGGGCAAAACAGAGACTAAGTCATTTGACTCTTGAAAGAGTCAACTACCATTTGAAATTAGTAGTAATTTGTTTAATAAGAAAAAAAAGACCATTACAAATGGGAGAGGTTTTTTTCAGTCTCATCAATTAACATTTCTATTGCACTGAATAAGGTATAAAATGTTTTCACATTACAATCTAGTTAGTATCTACTGCAACCCAGTTTAAGCAGGTAAGACAAATATCACTTTATCCCCACTGAGCCAAAGGAAGAACCATGTTTCCAGAACTCAATTATAATTTCAAACTCTTTTTTTTTCCTCCATACCAATTCTGGGCAATTTCTTTCTTAAAGATCATCTGTATTTGACTATTCTAAGTAGTTGTACCTAAAATATCGTCAAATCAGTTGGCAAAAAAATACACCAGAAAAACAAATTATTTACCAGCAATTTTTTGAGCAAGACCAGAAAAGGAACGTATAATGTGGTACATTTCTAAAATGATCAGAAGAGGAGAAAAATTCATCATAGTATTTTGATTACAGATATAACTTTTCATAATACAGAATTTAAGTCTAGACATTAATTTTAAATTATTCTGAAAAAATATCAAAAATGTCTAGTCATTCAGACAAAAACTAAATTAAAATTTTCCTTTTCAGGTCAATTTAACCATTAGTAGAAATAAGGTTTTTGTTGCTGGTGTCTGAGCAGTCTGCCTAGTACTGTTTTTCTCATAAACTCTGTTACTTCTGGTACATGATTTTCCAGAACATAAAAGTTTTTCAGAAACACATGGATTACATTACAGCAGAGATACCAGCACCACGTGGAAGCGAAGATTCTACAAAGTCTGTGGTTCTATCTGAAGAGTCAGATACTTTTAATCATTAACTTTCATAGAGTTAAACATATGAACTAGAACAAATCTGTTTCAAGTAAATAAATAAAATAGTACAACTGACTTTAAATCTTTCGAAACACTTACTGAAGTCTCCAGTGAGAAAAACTCCTTCTGCTCCTGGGGCCCATTCTTTGCAGTACAAACCACCATCAGCACATCTGTGGACACCAAACGATTCATAACCTCTGGAAAACTTATCAATACCACCTTCGTTCTCTCCGATGTTGTTCAAAGTCTCATTAAACTTCTTATACCTTTAAAGAAGTGCAAAAGAAGGAAGTTAGAAAATAAAATTGTCTTCCAAGAAAGCTACAATAATTAAGCAAATGTGTTACTCTTATTCAGAAAAAGATTTTAAAAAAAGATATTAAAGAGGAATAACGTGAATAATTTCACTTATTGGTAGCGGTTACCTCAGAGGATAAAATCATTCTTATCTGAAATAAAATGAACGAATCTCACATTTTTGAAATAATTTCATGTATTTTGGTATAAGAGAGAAAATATGACTCTATATTCCATGAAATTTTAAAATCAACATTATAGCAACTTCTACGTCGAAAGAGGATAATGAAGGAAGATCCTTATACGTCTCTCTTCTAACGCCTAAGAAAATAAAAGTAGTCAAAAGCCAGCAAGATAAATAAAATGACCTTCCAGTAGGGTTTGGCACCCTTTTCCTGTTAAGGGGTAGATAGCAAATTGGTCCATTTTGCAATCACTTAACCATCTCTCTGAAGCATGAAAATTGCCGCAGACAATATGTAAATGAATGGGTATGGTGGTGCCAATAACATGTTATTTGTCAAGCAGTTATTGGCGAAATTTAGCCTGTGGGCTGTAGTTTGCTGAGCTCTGCCCTATAGTAACTAAGCATGGAAAGAACATACTACATCAGGTCAAACTGTAAAAGCTAGTGGCCACAAGAAGAAACCGAACATTCCTTCCCAAGCAGGACCAAGAAGAGTACATGCTGGTTCCTGACTCTCTCCCAGGTCCCAAGCCCATAAAGCTATACCAAAAACATGCTGTTATCTTCACTAACACCAACAAACCTAGGGAGAAGCTGGGACAAAACAGGTAAAACTGGAGAAGTGAAACATGTGGTAGGTACTTTCTGTCCGAAGTGAAGTCTCCAGAACAACGAACTGAGCAATTAATAAGCTTCTCTGCACTTCCCCAGACCCTGAGGGGTGAGCAATAGAACCCCAGGAGGATGGCATGAATCCAGGTAGGGGATACACAAGGAATATACAGCATGAGAAGCTGATTAATAAAGGACACTCCAAGTGAGCTGAACAGAAAATGCATCTTTCCAAAGATTTGGAAATTCTTACAAGTATTTCACACTGTATTTCAATTTTAATTAAAAGTGAACTGAAAAAAAAAAAAAAGAGAGAGAGAGAGGGAGAGATGGGGATTATATGATGAAACAATAGAATGAGAATAAAATGAGACTGTAGAGACCTAATGAAACAAAATAAGGAACAAAATCTATCATTGGAAAATAATCAGAATTGGTAAGAACCAAAATGCACACACGGTAAAAATGCAAATTATTCAATGAGTAAATAATTGGAAATTTATATAATTAAATAGAGAAGAAGACAAAGAAATGGAATAAATTAAAGACAAGCTAAGAGATACACAAAATCAACAAAAAATGATCTAAAGAAGGATAGCTAGTATAAGGACTCTGAAGAACAAAACCAAATAAAATGGATGCAAAAAATATAAAGCTGGAAAATTTTTCCTTAAGAATTAAATCTGTGTATCAAAAAGAGCATACTGTGTTTTAAGAAAAATTTGGAAAAAAAGCACACAAACACACAAGTGCAACATCTCCCAATTTAAGCTATTGAAATTCAAAGTATAAACAAACAACTCTTCAGACAACCAGCTACAGAAAAGGAAGCAGAGGGAGGTTTTGGGTTTTGTTTCCTTCTATTTTGTTTTTTCCAAAGGAACATTACATTAAAGAGCAGAAGATAATGCCAAGCCCACACATTTCAGGGAAGGAAAGGGAGTAACCTAAGGGTATTATAGGAGGCAAGTTCCCACTCACACCTAAGGAATTCTTTAAGTAGTGTCAAATTAAAAACTAATCTTAAATTTATGACACTAATGAACTATGGTTGAAGGAGGAAACAAAAACAAAACTAGGCAATTAAAAGATTAAACACACACACACAGAGGAATTAACTGTCATTGCAGCAGTGTTGCTGAACCGAGTCAGTAAATACAGAACGATGGCAAGGTGATTGTGCAAATGTGTGAATGTGATAACAAAAAAAAGAATCTCAAGGGATAAAATAAGTTTTATTATAAAAACAAAAAAAAAAAAAACAAAAAAACAAAACCAAAATGAGTGAAAAGAAAATGGAAGAAAATACAGGAGTAGTCGGACCCCCATTTTAAAAGAGTAATTGATCACTAAAATTAAGGTTGTCTTCATTATAATTTTTAATCTCTTTTTAAAAAGATTTTTAATGTTTATTTATTTTTAAGAAAGAGAGAGACAGAGTGTGAGCAGGGAAAGGGCAGAGAGAGAGGGAGACACAGAATCCATAGCAGGCTCCAGGCTCTGAGCTGTCAGCACAGAGTCGGATGCGGGCCTCAAACCCAGACCCCAAGATCATGACCTGCGCTAAAGTCAGATGCTTACCCGATTGAAGCACCCTGCCACCCACTGGCCACTCTTTATTTTTGTTCAAGTATAATTAACACACAGTGTTATACTAGCTTCAAATGTGTAATACAATCATTCAACAATTCTATACATTACTCCGTGTCCATCACAATAAGTGTACTCTTAAACCCCTTTACTTTACCCATTCCCCGCAACTACCTCTCTGGCAGCCACCAGTTTTTCTCTATATTTAAGAGTCTTTTTATTTGTCTCTTTTCTTCTTTATTCATGTGTTTCTTAAATTCCACATAGGAGTAAAATCATATGGCATTTGTCTTTCCCCGACTCACTTATTTCATTTGGCATTCTAGGTCTCTCCATGTTGTTACAAATGGCAAGATCTCACTCTTTTGTACGGCTGAGTCATGTAATATACATATACATATATATACATAAATGTGTGTGTGTGTGTGTGTATATACATACATAAAATGATATACATATATCACTTTTTATGTATCCACTCAACTATCAAAGGACATTTGGGTTGGATCCAGACCTTGGCTTTCTAAATAATGCTGTAATAAACATAGGGGTGCATATATCTTTTTGAATTAGTGTTTTCATTTCCCTTGGGTAAATAGCCAGTGGTAGAATTACTGGGTCATATGTAACCCTACTTTTAATTTTTTTGGGAAAACCCCATACTGTTTTCCGCAGTGGCTGCACCAGCTGCATTCCCACGAAAAGTGTATAAAGGTTTCTTTTTCTCCACCCCTCACCAACACCTGTTCTTTCTTGTCTTTTGTTTTTAGCCATTCTAACAGGTATGAGCCTTTCTGACAGGTATGACAGGTATCTTATTGAGGTTATGTTTTTCATTTCCCTGAAAAGTGATGCTGAGCATCTTTTCATGTGTTTGTTGGCTATCTGTATGCCATCTTTGGAAAAATGTCCATCCAGGTCCTCCACCTGTTTTTAAATTGCATTTATTTCTTCAGTGTTAAATTGTAGAAGTTCTGCATATATTTTGGTTATTAACCCCTTATCAAATATACCATTTGAAATTCTCTTCTCCAACTCAGGAAGGTTGCCTTATTGTTTTGTTGATGGTTTCCTCTGTTGTGCAAAAGGCTTCTATTTTGGTATAGTCCCAATAGTTTAATTAGGTTTTTGTTACCCTTGCCTGAGAAGACAATATTTAGAAAAATGTTTCCATAGCCAATGTCAAAGAAATTACTGCCTATGCTTTCTTCTAGAAATTTAAGGTTTTAGGTCTCACATTTAAGCCTTTAATCCATTTTGAATTTATTTTTGTGCATGCTATAGAAAAGTGGTCCAATCCGATTATTTTGAATGTAGCTGCCCAGTTTTCCCAACACCATTTGTTGAAGAGACTTTTTCCTACTGTATATTCTTGCCTCCCTTGTCATAGATTAATTGACAGTAAAAGTGTGGCTTTACTTCTGGGCTCTGTATACTGTTCCACTGATCTGTGTCTATTTTTGTGTCAGCACCATACTGTTTTGATTACTACAGTTTTATCTTGAAATCTGGGATTGTGAAACCTCCAGTTTTGTTTTCCTTTTTCAGGACTGCTTTGGCTATTTGGAGTATTTGTGGTTTATACAAATTTTAGGATTATTTGTTCTAGTTCTGTGAAAAACGTTGTTGGTATTTTCACCAACAACATCTTGGAATGTTGTTTCACCAACAACATTTGATGTTTTCACCAACAACATCTTGGGATCAGGGATTGCATCTGTAGATTGCTTTGGATAGTACAGACATTTGAACACTACTGGTTCTCCCAATCCATCAGCACAGAATATCTTTCCATTTTTTTCTGTCACCTTCAATTTGTTTCATCAATGTTTTATAGTTTTCAGAGTACAGGTTTTCACCTCCTTGGTTACATTTATCCTTTAGGTATTTTCTTTTCTTTTCTTTTCTTTTTTTTTTTTTTTGGTACAACTGTAAATAATTTAATCCCTTTGTTGGCCTTAGATGTGAACTCCAGAAAATAACATTTTTGAGTATAAAGACATTGTATATAAATTTCACCCCTTTCTTTCATTTCACTTCAGTTTGTTTCAAATAATTTAACTTAAATTTAACATATGTTTTTCTCATGTTTCATTATATTATTTCTAGCTATCAAGATATTTCTCTGTTCTCCTACATACACATAAGCATATAAAAATATCAGGAATAATGGTCTCCAAATATTAGTGACAACTTTTTTCACATGGTTTCTTTTTACTTTCTCCCTTGCATTGTTCCAATCGTTTATAACAAATGAGCAACATTTAAATAAAAACAAATGAATTTTGGGGCGCCTGGGTGGCTCGGTCGGTTAAGCGTCCGACTTCGGCTCAGGTCATGATCTCGCGGTCCGTGAGTTCGAGCCCCGCGTCAGGCTCTGTGCTGACTGCCCGGAGCCTGGAGCCTGTTTCAGATTCTGTGTCTCCCTCTCTCTCTGCCCCTCCTCTGTTCATGCTCTGTCTCTCTCTGTCTCAAGAATAAATAAACGTTAAAAAAAATAAAAAAATAAAAAAAAAAAACAAACAAACAAAAAAAAAAAACAAATGAATTTTTTTTCTGAAACTCTATAATCTTTACATCATTAAAACATCTACATAATTCTATATAATATTCTTTAGGAATTTTACTTGCATGTACAACTATGTTTATAAAATTGTGGGAATTGAAATTATTTGAAATAGATATATGGAACAAAATCAAGTCCCTGAAATAGCCTTTGGCATATGTAGAAATTAAACATCTAATGAAAGAGTATTTCAAACCAGTAATGAAAGGATCTCTTATCTAATAAAATATTGGAACCTATAATCATTTTTAAAAAGAGGATCTCTGAAACCAAAATAACTTCAAGAGAAATCATGGTTATAAACATTAAATTAAAAACAAATAATACCAGTAGTTCAGAGAAAAAATTACAAATGTCCCAATAAACATATGAAAAGATGTTCAAATTCATACATAACTAAAGAAGTACAAATCCTGACTTAAAAATTGTACTTTCTACCTAAAAAAAAAAAATCAGTAAACATGATAGTCTGTGTGAACAGAGTACAGTGCAGAAAAACATTCTCAAATACGGTTTGGTGGGATATAAATTAGAGAACTATATGGCATCACCTATGAAAATTTCAAAATCACTGAGTAATTCCAGTTTTATGAATTTACCCTATGGATAAATAGAACAAGGAAGCAATGACATCTATGGTGTACAATGATGATAATTATAGCACTATTTATGACACAAAACCATGGAAAATACCCTACCAGATCAACAATTGGGAGACTAGTTGAATAAATTGTGGGACTTCCAAACAAAAAATTACACAAGAGTTATAAAGAAGAATGAGGTAGAGAGAAATGGGCTGATAGGCAAAGGTGCCAAAAATGTACTGTTTAGGGAAAGAAGTTATAGAACGATATTCTGAAAAGCAGTTATTTGCATAAAGAAAATATAGATCTAGCTACAGGGCCTGTTCCTCAGCTCCAGGGGTTGGGGAGAGGCCTTAAGCCTTCCTAACACCACCACAGTAACCACATTTGCCTCAATGACAGAAGTATGCCACATAATCTGATCAGTGGACTGAAGTGGCCTATAGGAGTGGTAGGTGTGGGTGGAATATTTTATATATGACCCCAAATTATATTGTTAACTGAAGTAAATTTGACACAATATTACATTAGTTTCAGGCATACAACGTAGCAATCAGACAGGTCTATGTCATACTATGCTTACCATAAATGTAGCTATCATCTGTCACCATAAAACACTATTGCAATACCACTGACTATATTGCTTATGCTGTAACTTTTATTCCATAACTGGAAGCCTGTACTTCTCACTCCCCTCCATCCATTTTTCTCATCCTACTACTCCTCTCTCCTCTGGCAACCACCAGTTTGTTCTCTGGATTTATGTGTCTGTTTCTGTTTTTTGTTTGTGCATTTGTTTTTTAGCTTCCACATATAAATGAAATCATATGGTATTTGTCTTTTTCTGACTTATTTCACTTAGCTAATACCCTGTAGGTCTATCCATGTTGTAAAGGGCAAGATCTCATCCTTTTTCATGACTAAGTAATATTCTAATGTGCATGTGTATACACAGCACCTCTTCCTTATTCATTTATCTACTGATGGACAATTAGCTTGCTTCCATACCTTAGCTAGTGTAAATAATACTGCAGTAAACATAGGGTACATATCTTTGAATCAGTCTTTTTGTTTTCTTTGGGTAAATATCCAGTAGTGGAATTATTAAGTTGTATGGTATTTCTATTTTTAATTTTTTGAGGAGCCTCATTACTGTTTTCCACAGTGGCTGCACCAATTTGCATTCCCACCAACACTACACAAGGGTTACTTTTTCTCCACATCCTTGTCAACATTTGTTATCTGTCTTTTTGATACTAGACATTCTGACAGGTGTAAGATGATATCTTATGGTTTTGATTTGCATTTCCCTGATGATGAGTGACATTGAGCATCTTTTCATATGTCTGTTGGCTATCCATATATCTTCTTCAGAAAAATTTCTATTCAGGTCCTCTGCCCATTTTTTAATCATTTATATGGGGATTTTTGGTGTCAAGTTGCCCTTCGGTATCGTATATATACTTAACACACTCAAATACACACACACACATGCACACACACACACGTACATGTGCATGCACACACGTCCATGGTTTTATAAATATAAAAATTATATTTAATCCGTGATTTGAAACAAATCAGCTTTTAACAAAATGGCATAAGCCCCATCTTACTGACACCCTTACCCCAGGGGACACAAACTGAACCTCCCTCAGAAACCAGATAGGTATCACATACATGAGGAGTTGCCCCACATAAGAAACATGAAAGCTCAATCCTGATGAGAAAAAATGAAGTTCGCCTTAGAGTACGGAAAACAAAGCAGAAAGGAACTCTGGTGAGATAGTGACTACAAACCCCACTGAAAAACAAAACCTTCTATTTAGTAGCTACAGCCTATTGTTACCATGCATGATTTGCCAGACCAAATAATTGTTCAGGGACCAATAAAAAAAAAAGAGACAGATTTTTCTATGAACTCTCCCTAATTTAAATATTGGCAATGTTTCAAAACTCCTTAAAATACTGACCTGTACAAAACAAACAAACAAACAAATAAACAAGGAAACAAACAAACTAGGTCTATAGATATGATGAGGTACCAGTATGCAAACTCATATTCTTTAAGTCCTGTGAGAAAATGTGTGTGGTGGGGCGGGGGAGGGGGGGGGGGTGTTGTTGTTTGTTTTGTTTTTGGTTCTTACAAACATCATTCAGCCATCATTCTTGGTGTATGAAAATTCTAATCCATATTAAACCACACAGTGACGACATTCAATAAAATGGTCAAACAATTAAGGAGCAATCAACAAAATTAATTTGGAAAATTACTGATTAAAAAAAGACACAAACTTGGGGGAGGGGGGGGTTAAATAAATGTGGTAATAATTTTCTTGTTAATGTGAGTCAAATCTTTTAAAACACACTTTAGATTTATTTAAGGTTTAAGTTTAAAAAATCATTCCTACGAACTTTCATAAGATATGTACAAATGTCCCATTTATTAAGAATTCAACAGAAACAGGATTATAGCGTAATATTACTTTAACTAAATATCTTGACTTCCCTCAAGGTCAGCCCTATAGCTTCTGATACAGAAATACACATTCCACTTTGAAATCGCTGCAGCTCAAAAAAGAAAATGCCTGAGGATACAGCAGACTCATCATACCCGTGCCCTCTGCTACTACACTCATCTCTCTTAATATTTTGCTTGAATTTATAGGATATTTAAAAACTAGGTCAAATTCTTAGTAACCAAAGAACATAAAATAAAGTTAGTATAGCAACTAGCATTCTGTACAGATATAAAATGCTATAAATATCATCAGATTTGATCTCTACATTGATGTTTTTAATGCTTTTTACAAAGGAAGAAACGGAGGCACAAATATGTAGTTGTCCAAGGTCAAGAATGTAACAAGCAATAGAGATGAAATATCATTCATCGCAAAAGGTATACTTAGTAAGAAGACAACAATCTTAAGCTAAGTGTCACATTTTCTTTTTAAAAGAAGTCCTTAAAGTTTCATTCATAAGACTTTTTTTTTTTTTTTTTTTTAATTAAGAGAATCAGCTTAGTCTCTAGAAACAAAGACTAGGTTATATCCAAACCCTGTTACATACCTTGAACAAGTCACCTAACCTCCCTTTTCCTTAATTTCTTTGCGTTAAATTGAGGAAAGGAAACAATGAAATCGCACTGGGAGCCATCCTCACAGTACCCAGAAAGTGCTCAGTAATTGTTGGTTGCAAATTTTCTCCACCTCAGTGAGGGGCAATGCTGTAGGAAACTTTTTTTTTTTTTTTTTTTTTTTTTATTGACAGCACTTGTTTACATTTTAATATACATGTTAATTATTAGAAAACATTAAGGATTTTTCCCTCATATTCTAAAAGTGTTTGAGAATCTTCACCATCTTTTTACTGCTATGAAAAATTACAAATACAGGCATACTACTAACATATAACACACACTAAGTACTCCATATGGACTTGAATACATGGATTATGGAAAGTCTGGGAAAAAAAATAAGTAGGTTGGATTGACTAGCGGTGCGGAGGGGAAGAGTTATTTTACAGAAGTAGCAAGAGATACATTTAGAAAAAAAAAAAAAAATGAAACAAACTGAAATCTTTGCTCTATTGGAAGATAGTTCATCCTAGACCAGTACTGAATTTCTAATTTCAAGCAGAGTTGTGAACATAAGAGATAAGTCAAGGGAGATGGATTGTACCTTATCTAGAAATGTCTAGGATGTAGAATCCTTTCTCACGTGTTTCTGAGTGGTCCTGAAACCTAAGGAACCCAGGAGGGGGAATTCCTTCCCAGCTAGCTTAATTTTCAAGATTTTAGATTGTTGTTTGTTTCCTAGAGGAGACATGGATTAGAGGCAAGAAAAAGCACAGAAGTAAAAGCTCAAGAGGTATTTTTTATTTTTTTTATTTATTTATTCTTTTAATTTTTTTTTTTTTAATGCTTATTTATTTTTGAGACAGAGAGAGACAGAGCATGAACGGGGGAGAGTCAGAGAGAGAGGGAGACATAGAATCAGAAGCAGGCTCCAGGCTCCCAGCTGTCAGCACAGAGCCCCACGCGGGGCTCGAACTCACTGCGAGATCATGACCTGAGCCGAAGTCAGACGCTCAACCGACTGGGCCACCCAGGCGCCCCCAAGAGGTATTTTTTAAAAAATTTTTTTAATGTTTTATTTATTTTTGACACAGAGAGAGACAGAGAATGAGCATGGTAGGGGGAGAGAGAGAGGGAGACACAGAATCCGAAGAAGGCTCCAGGCTCTGAGCTGTCAGCACAGAGCCAGACTCAGGGCTCAAACTCACAAACCACGAGATCATGACCTGAGCCAAAGTCGGACGCTCAACCGACTGAGCCACCCAGGTGCCCCATCAAGAGGTATTTTTAATAGCTAAAAAGAGGAAAAAATAAGGTTAAAAGAGGGAAGGTTGGAATTTTTGAAAGAGAAAAAAATAGCTTCTTGAATCAGCCTTTAAGAAGACTTCAAAGTATTTGGTAGAAACTTCCTTCTCTGGTGAAAACTACCCAGAATATGCAAAATTGTCCATATATTAAAACTATCATATGAATATTCAGGCATCTGAGACTTTAAAGCGAAGAGTTTATGTCTCTTAATCAAGGATAAAAATTCCACAGCCACAAAAAACACAATGTTTTTACTACAGAATAAAAATCTTTATTGTGTGCTAACAATCCAGTTACATAAAACAAAATCCTTCCCTTTAGAAGTCCATCAATCCAATGGAAGAGTGTTTGACTCATGACAGGACTGGGCTGGGATAAACAGGCACTGACAGAAGAATAAGAAAGACAACAGAAGGAACTTGTAGAAAAGGAGGGTAGAGAAGGCTTTAGGGAGTAGCTGGCATTGATGCTGTATCTTGAAAGAGAAGTAGTATATTCTGAAAGCCAGAGACTGACAGAGAAGGACATTACATGTGTAAGAACTAGGAAGTCCTTGCTGATATGACGACTAATAGCTGAGTGCAGCCAGAGTGACAGAATGGGAAGGGATCTAGTGGCCAATCAGGATGGAAAAGACAGTTTTCAGCTAGACAATAAAATAAAAACCATTGAAGACTTTACAAAGGAGATAACTGATACGATCAAACACAGGTTTTAAAGGGAGGAGTTTCAAGGATGAATTTTGGTAGGCAGAGTCCATAGGTTCACGAAATCTTTATTAAATAGACTCAATATTAAAGGCACAGGGATTTGTAGACTCTTCTGTTATACAAGACTGCTCAATGAAAAGAATTTTAAAATTGGTATTATACTACATGTGGTTTCTTATTTTTAAATGTTGTTCCTTATTTTTAAATGTTTAAAATGTCATTGATCAACAAATGTGTAAATTTCCAAAAACTTCCATTTAAAATCTGTCACACTCATAGGGCACCTGGTGGCTCAGTCAGTTAAGTGTGTGACTCTTGATTTCAGCTCAGGTCATGATCTCACAGTTCATGAGTTCAAGCCCTGCATCAGGCTCTGCCTTGACAGTGCAGAGGCTGCTTAGGATTCTGTCTCTCTCTTCCTCTGTCTCTGCCCCTTCCCTGCTCATGTGCTCACTCCCTCTCTCTCAAAATAAATAAAATTTTAAAATTAAAAAAAATAAAATCTCAGTCATATTTCCAAGCTCCATCCAATTTAGTGTATGTTCAACTTCATCTATCAGGAAACACTAGATGATGTTTAAGTAAAGGGGAGGAACAAGGAGTGGTGAAATCCATCTATTTATTCCATATGTATAACTGAACATCTAGTATATATCCAGTGCTATGCTAGTCACTACAAACACAGAGATGAAAGACATCACAAAGCCTATGACTTTAAGACATTATTTGGTATGTGTGTATGAAAAGAGTAAAGCAAAAAACAAAGGGTGAGAAAGCATCACATAAGGCACTATTAAAGGCTTATAACCAGATAACAAAAGTAGCTAGAATATAAATTCCACAAAGACAGGGAAAATTATGTTTTGCATAATGATGTAACCGAGCCCCTAAAATATTAGCACATAGTAAGCACTCAATGAACAAATTATTTAGTGAGCACTTATTACTTGTCAGACTATAGCTAAGCAATGGTGGCACGATGGTTAGATTTAGGTTTAAGATTAGAATTATTATGCTGGGATTTGAATCCCAGTCCTACTTCTTACCAGCTATAACTAAGACTAAATTTCCTAATCTAAGAATAATAACAGAACCTACTTCATAAGGTTGCTTTGATAATCAAGTGGGTTAATATATCTAAAAATGCTTAGCATGATACCTTTGCATGAAATAAACACACCACTAGGATAATAAATATATTAAATATGATTGCTACATTTGAGATCAACAGAAAAAAAATCTTAAAATATAAGAGAGTTACAATGCACTGTAACTGTACTATACTCCCTTATTCACTCAGTCCCACTGGCCCTCCAGGTTTCATGCACTCCTTTGACTGGCCTTATGGAGGATATGGCTTGCGAGCCACTACCAGTAGAGGTCAGACTACAACACAGATGTATAGAGGAATAAAGGTCTCACAGAACAAACTCTGACCAGTAAGATATAGAAAATGGGAAGGAATCCTCACAGAAATTCTTCACCCTTCCTCCTGAAGATCCTGTGTGACCAAACAGCCAGCTTTGTAAGGAAATACATTATCTCACATAAGAAGCTGATTCATCAACTTGGTGCTATATCAAGATCAAACATATGGAATCACAAAAGTAAATAGCAAACCGGGGGATGTGATAACCCAATAAAGACACCAACTGCCTCCAGGAGCCAACACACATCCCCCTCGGCAGTCAGCACTATTTAAGATGAATATAAACCATTCTGTGCTTTAGAACCGATCAAAAGTGAGTGGAAGGCAATGACTTCCCATCATCTCACTTCTACTCAAACTGATAGCATCATGCATGTCTGTGGTTTTTATTCAAGTAGTTTTTCTCACTATTATAATCCTTACCAATGCCTATGTTCATAAGACTTGGGACTAGATGTTAATTAAAGCAATTATTTCACATATGGAATAAGCCTAAGACTATAAGTGGTATGGACCACCTACTAGGTGCCAGGGATGATGGCACACCAGAAAAGACAGACTTTAGAAACAAAAGATTAGGTTCAATCACTAGGCCCATTAGCAAACTGACCTTAGGTTTTCTGCTTCATGATCTCAGAGTTTCAGCTTGCCCATTAATAAAGCAGAAAAATAGTACCATTGATATCAGGGTTGTGCTTCTGTACATTTGACCTTTGAACAACACGGGTTTGAACTGTGTGGGTCTACTTATACTGCTGATTTTTTTTCAATAAATACAGTATAGTATTGGAAATGTATTTTCTCTTCCTATGATTTTCTTAATAAAATTTTTTTTACTAGCTTACTTTATTACAAGAACGCTGTATATAATATATGCAAGATACAAGATACATGTTAATAGACTACTTATAATATCAGTGAGGCTTTCAGTCAACAGTAGGCTATTACTAGTTAGATTTTGGTGAGTCAAAAATTATATGCTGATTTTCAACTGTGCAGGGGTTGGTGCCGCTAATGTCTGCAACATTGTTCAAGCATCAACTGGTTAACTAACTCACCAAAAAAAAAGTTATTTAGTGGCATGTCTCATATTTCTTTTTTTTTTTTTTTAAGAAAAAAGAAATTAAGGGATTTCCAAGTAGAAAGAGAAACCAATAAAATTTTGAAAAAAATGAAATAGTTCTATTATGCTAATTACAATACAATCTAAATATTAATTCATTTACAAGCAAGCATTAAGTGTGTTATTTTTAACCTTTTAAAAAAATCATATTCATTTCGTGCCATATCCAAAACACAATCTAATGCACTGAGCCAATCCGATAAATACATCCTTAGATCACATTTAAAGACAAATGATTGATCTCTTATTTTCTGATGTTGTAGAATAAAAGCTATGTAAATGACAGTTTTATTCTTTCTTGACCTAAAGTTAAGTGTAATTTGGCTACTTTGAGTTTCAAATTAATAAAATAGATGTAGAAAATTATGATTATATATAAGTCACTAAAACTTTCTTTCAGAGAGGGGGAGAATGAGGTCATTTCAAAACTGTCAAAAATTAACTTTTAAAAGTTAGAGTTGCTACTATTTAAAATAGTGTCCTAAAGGTAAACAGTGGTTGTTATTCATTGAATGTTCTCTCCTAATTCTGGTTCTGGGCCATAGAAGTGAAGGGGGTGGGGGAAGTTGTTGCTGAGATCCTCCCGGTTCTAATCATACAAAACCCAAGCCACAAAATGTTCTTATTCAATGAATGAAGATCTAGATATATCTCCTTAGTTGTATTACTTAGCCTTATACAATTCCCTATTTATTTTAATAATAAAGTACTTATCTCTAGAATTCTGCATTTAGGATAATGGAAATGACATTTAATACCTCAACTTAAAGAACCTACAATATAGCCATTAATGTAAACATATTTTCACTTCTAAACAGATTAATTAATTAGAATAAATTAACAAAACGTAGCTAGAAATTAATTTTAATCACTGTGCCTTGTCTCTTGGTCGCAAACAAATTAATAATATATTGCCCTTGCATTTTACCAAGGTATGATTAATGGTCAATATTAAAATTTCTGGGGTCTTCTGGCAATGTGAAAACCTGACTGCCTGACTAGAAACAAAAATCATCGGAATGTAATAAATCAGCATTACTGAAGGTAAGCCCTGTGAGACGGCCCATCTGGTCAGGCCTGGAAGTGTCAAGTGTTGTCCCACGCACTTGGAGCAGCCAGCCTCTTTATCAGCCACTCTCTTTCCAGTCACGCTCCTGCTCACGTCTTTGCTACATGCTCTGCTGATTACCTTGGAAAAGGGCAATGCTGTAACTGTTCAACTGACCTTTCAGTTTATTTTCTCTCGTGTAATATGAAACATGAGCTAACACAGTCTTAGTCACTGATTTTCTAGGAAGAAATCTAACTCAATGTTTCAACCGCTCTTGGCTCAAATAACATTGTTCTGTGGGCAGGTTTCTCTTCTTGGAAAATGGACATGGTGAAGACCACAGGTTTGGGTTAGAGAGAAAGGGGCTTCAGGCTCTTTGTGATGTAGACCGTAATCTACAAAATAGCTATGCTCCTGAGAACATAAGGCCAACGAATCTGCTGAGAAGCAATTCCAGTCTTCCAAATCACCACCAGAATCATCTTCTTCATGTGACTCACTGTATCAATAAACAGATTAAAAGCAATAATGGCTCTGTCTTTTCATCTCTTAATATTGAATGTCACTGTTACTCGAACACTGTCAAAAATTCTATACTCACTAAAATAGAGAGGGAGGTTAAGGAGTCAAAAGACACAAGTTCTAAACGGATTCTAAGGCATTAGCCACGTGAACCTCAGGAAGATAACTACCCAAAGCTTTAGATTCCTCTTCCGTAAAATTGAAGAAGCTGAACTGAAAAGTCCTATCCAGGTCTAAGAACCTGTAATCCATACTCTAATCTCCTCTGATTCAACATTGGGTCCTAATTCCAACCAAGAAAGGAAAAAATACACTTCAATACAAAGGTGATTTGGACATCTCCCACATATACCAAAAAGCATATATTTTACCATGCACAAGAGACATAATTTTAAGTATATATTTTTTCCTTAGAGTAAAATGCAACATATAAGCTGTCTATGAAACATAAAATGCACAGCAAATAAAACAAGAAAAATAATCTGGCAACAAAAAACATTATAAATAAATTGTAAATATCACCAATCATAAATGATAAATGACTAACACTTCATAAAGTCTTTACTATGTTCTAGGCACTGTTAAATAGTAACTTATTTAAACCTTCACAATAACCCAATGTGAAGGGTACTACTGTCATTCTTACAGTACAAATGAAGAAACAAGAGTTTAAGTTATTCTGTCAGGGTCACCCAGATCTTAAGTGGGTGCAGCTGGAATATAAATCCAAGACTTTGTTTCCAATGTATCTGACCTTAACCATTAGCCATAATATACTCAATACATTGTATGGTTTACAGTTTTCCAATTAATTTGGACTTGGTACTAAATTTAAATCATTTGTTGCTTAGAATTTGGCAAATGATTTTCATAAGCTAAACTTCTGTAGGAAAAAAAAAAACTTTGTTATTAAGTAAGAGTGATATAAATGGTTAAAAATAAAATCACCAGAAAACTCACATGAAAAAAAAATAAATAAATAAAACTGGCTTTATTTACACTGACTAAATAAATCCACAAAGCATTTTTTTTTCTGTTTTATTTTTTAAAGACTAAAACAGAACAGAAATCACATTAGTGCTGATTCGAATTGCCCAGAAAATATTATCTGGGGAGTGGGTGTACCTGTTACAATGAACCTGAGTTAACCAAGCGAAGCAAAAATGCAAAAAGTACTATTTATACCCCTGATATATGTTTCAAACTGGATGGTTATTATATCAATTGTAAGATAAAAACTAACAAACATTATTATTTTATTTTTTACTTAGAACACTGCCAAAGATCAGAAAGCTTAAATACTGGCACTTGGCAAATCAACAAACCCAATCACACTCTTGAAGTTATTAAATATAGCCAGATAGCCATGGACTTTATCCTTGTGAATGTATTTAATATTAGAAACAGGATAAATGAATCAATTTTCACTTTGACAATGACATAGAACACACTATATTAATATATATCAAAGAATCCAAGAAGATATATATATCTCCAACAAAAAAATCCACATCTTTTGGACTAAATAGCCATGAAATATCAAAGGTCTATCAAATACCCTGACAGTTCTTTGCTTTTACTGAGGGAGACAAAGGTTTCAAAATTCTGTCAGCTACAAAACCAAAAGATCAAAGAGCTTTCACAGTGACTTCCAACATATTGGTAACATCTCTTTTAAGTTAAAAATCAAATTTTCTATCTATCCATCTATCTGTATATGTATATGTAACTATATTGTATCATATATGCTTACATATACTTATATTTATATATTATGCATACATGTAATATATGTATTATACTCACAAGTACACAAATTTCTTTTTTCTTTTTTCTTTTTTTTTTTTTTTTTACATCTAATAACCTAAAACAGACTGAACAGAATAGGACTGAAAGCATGGTACAACTTTGACAAGTAGAGTGGTCTGCTGTACTGTTAACGTGTCCCAGTTTATTATCTCACCTAAATTATATATTTTCTTTTAAATATTTCTAAATTAAGTATCTCATTATGACCGAAAAACATTACTCTATAGGTTTTATAATAAAGTATGAATTGTAAAATAAAATTTATAAATTTCACTTACCAAACTACCAAGAGTCCCTGTACCAAATTAAACTACTATAACCATATATATTTATAAATAAAACCATACAAATTAAACTACTGTAAGCAGATATGAAAGAAAACCCAATATTAAAGTCCATTTAAGTTCGATTAAATCTGTTTGCTAATAATGCCACCATGAATCTTCATTTGGAAGCTTATTTGACATCAGTAAAATGGAAACTAAATTCATCTAGGACTTTTATTGCTTATGGGCCACTGTTTTCCAATTTGATGTTCCTAAAATGCTCTGGCCAGATCACAAAGTGGTATTTATAATTAATGTGGCCTATTCATAATCAAAACTACTGGAATTGTGAACTCACACAGATTCCTCATTGCTCATAGGTCAACCAGTCCCAAGCCTGGGTTCACAAAGAGCTCTAGCCAAACTGTCCCAAAGGTATAATCATACAGTTTTGTAAATTTTGTAAATTTCCCTGCTGCCATTTTTCTTCACCAGATTATGGACACCATAAAGCCAAGGATCATCTTTTGTTTAATTTTACATCCTCAACATCTAGTATAGCACCCATTAAGGAATAGGGATCGGACAAATGGTTCCCTCAGTTATGTTTCACCATGGGGCATTTATAATCACAGACAATGTCTTAACAACCTGGGGAGATTTCAATGATAAGTGTTACTTATTACTGAGCACTTACTATGTACCTAGCATTGTGCTAAGTTCTCTACTAACAGTATTTCATTTAATTCTCAATTCTATGTGTTGAGAACTCTACATTATACAAATGAGGAAGAACCCAAGGATCAGAGACTAAGCAATTTGATTAAGATCACTCAGCAAGTTATTGCAAGAACCTGAATTTAAGTTTTTAATTTTAATTCCAGTATAGTTAACATACAGTGATGGGGCGCCTGGGTGGCTCGGTCGGTTAGGCATCCGACTTCGGCTCAGGTCATGATCTCTTGGTCGGTGAGTTCGAGCCCCGCGTCGGGCTCTGTGCTGACAGCTCAGAGCCTGGAGCCTGTTTCAGATTCTGTGTCTCCCTCTCTCTGACCCTCCCCTGTTCATGCTCTGTCTCTCTCTGTCTCAAAAATAAATAAACGTTAAAAAAAAATTTAAAAAAAAAATAAAAAAAATAACATACAGTGTTATATTAGTTTCAGGTGTACTATACAGTGATTCAACAATTGTATACATTACTCATTGCCCATCATGGTAAGTGTTCTCTTAACTCCCCATCACCTATTTCCCCCATCCTCTACCCCCTCTCCCTCTGCTAACCATCAGTTTGTTCTCTCTAGTTAAGGGTCTGTTTCTTGGTTTGTGTACCTGTCTCTGCCTCTCTCTCTTTTTGCTTTTGTTTTGTTTTGTTTTTTGTTTTGTTCCTGAAGTTCCACAAATGAATAAAATCATGTGGTATTTGTACAGATCTAGAATTTTAAAAGATCTATTTAATTTTATGTTAAGATATCTTTAAAAAGTCGTCATGAAAATACAGTAGTCCCCCTTTATACACAGTTCCGTTCCCCATGGGTTTGTCACCTGCTGTCAATCATGGTCTAGATGATGCTCTTTCTGACCTCAGGAAATCAGTAGCAACCTAACACTGTGTCACAATGCCTACATCATTCACCGCACTTCCATCTCATCATGTAGGCATTCTATCATCTCATATCATACAAGAAGAATGGTGAGTATAGTACAGTAACAGATTTTGAGAGACCACATTCACATAACTTTTATTATTGTTATAATTGTTCTATTTTATCATCAGCTATTGTTATTAACCTCTTACTATGCCTAAATGATAAATTAAACTTTATCACAGGTATGTATGTATAGGAAAAAGCATGGTATATATAGAGTTCAGTACTATCTGCAGTTTCAGGCATCCACTGGGGTTCTTGGAACATATCCCCAGCAGATAAGGGCAGATGACTATATGATTTATAACAGTGGTTAATCTTTTGGCTGTACATTCAATTCAATTTCAAATTCTCTATAAGAATTCCCAAAGTTCATGTGGAATAATTTAGCTGTTAGGATTAATATTCATACATAATATCTTCAAATTTTTGAGTACCCCCATGAAAATCACAGGTAAGGTTTTACTGAATATGTATGCTACATCACACATAAAGTTTAAGTATTAAATCTATATTTACTGACATAAAAAGATATTCATAGTACACTCTTAAGTGAAAAATAATAAAGATTAAAAGGTCTTTGTTGTTTAATTATAAATGCATAGAAAAGTATCTCAAGATTATACATCAAAATGTTAACCATGATCTCTGAGTAATGAAGTTATGAATATTTTTTCTGTATTCTTTGTCTTTATTTTTCTTTTTCCTACTATAAAAATGCAAAGACAATAGAATATGAAATAAATTATGAAAGGACCTACAATATAATTATCAAAGTTTATTGCTCAAAAAAATTTAAAAGTTCTAAGGTAGAGCATATTTCATTTAATTGTCTAATTTAACAAAAGTTTTAAAAGACTACTTGTCAAACAGCAAATGAGGAAGAAACAGGGAAGACAACCAAATAATGAAAACTTACATCTCATTAGCTCTTCTACTATTCAAATCATTATAATAGAAGGCATAACTCTCCTAAGTCAATAATATGATCTTCTACCCCAGATCACTCTACTGAAATGGAATATATAAGCCCCTTTAAAGCCTTAAAGCAGATTGATTCTGCCTATACACATTTCTCCACCTCCCTGTAATCCATTTATTAATTCTCCTACTTTAAGTCTGAAAAAAAAAGGCAAAAAAAACCCAAAAAAACAAAAAAACAAAAAAAAACAAAACAAAACAAAAAAAGAGCTAAATATGATGCCTGTCTTCAAGGAAATTCAGTTTGGTAGGGTTCCCCAGTATTATTATATACATGCTTTATCTATATAATATATATAAGCTTATATATATTATATGCTTATATATATGTATGCAGTAATATTATATATATGCTTATACAGCATCATTTCCTCAAGGATATAACCTACCACAATCTTCCTGATACTTCCTTACTCACTCTCAAAATGCCAACCTCACCCACAGCAGAAACTGACACACATTCTCCCTATTAAATAAAATTAATGGTTTTTAAAAAAGAAGACTGCACTATCAAAGGTGCTATATTTAAATAAAAACTACCACCTGTAGAACAATAGAATAAACCATTCAATTTTATCACCTTATTTTTTTTCTTTAAAAACAGTGCAATACATCTTAAATTACTTCACTGCTTGTGCACAGACAGTTCCAGTGATAGATCTATTTTATTATTGTTTGCTTCAATACCTATTTCCCTCCTTTCTTCTTACTTCCAGCAACATTCTCAAAACCACGCTTACAAACAATAAATACTAAAAGCAGTGGCGCTGAAGCATGACATACACATTCTCTTCTAAGACTGGTTACCACCAGAGCACAAAAGTCCCTCTCTGCACCCTCAAGAGTAACATTATTTCTGTTTTAAAACCCCAGAGAAGAGGGAGGCAGCCACGCAATTATGTATCTGTAGCCACTCTATCTGCACTGCCTCCTGCGTATAGACAGTGTGCAGTACTATGAAAAAGCATTAGTCATTCCATCAGTCTTACAAATCAACTCCAAAATCAAAGCCTGAGCTTTGGTTGTGTGTTTGCTTGTTTTGCTTTCTCTGTTTTATTTCTCATCCCTGGAAAACACTAGGTTTCAAGTTCCTTCCCTTTAACTTGCTACTAGAAAGAACACCTAAACAATAATTGTACCCCATCAAGAACTGGGCAGTTCAACAACTGCTGAGAAAAGTATATTTGACATTTTTCTCCACAAGACTCCGTTCCCGATTCCTGTAGTGGTTCAGTGAACATGGCTATAATTGAGAGAAGTCCAAATGCAAGGAAAAGATTCATCTCACAAGAAATATATTGTGTATGTATTTAAAATATTTTATACAACTCAGTTTAAATGAAACTAGATTTGTTTCCAAATTCACACTAAAAATAGTATTTGCCAGCATTTTCTTATTAACATGCTAAATTTAAAAGATGAAAATGCTTCCAAGTATGATATGTAAATTATGATAGTGTTCACTAATTATTTCCTGCAGTTCTATGATATCAGGATGGGACTTAAAATTATCATCTTTAACCAGAATGTCCTACTCTCCAAGATATTTCTAGTCAATAAAAAGAATCACAGACAGATTTTCAGGACAGAGAAAATGTTTTCTCTTGTTCAAGGAAAAAAAAAATAAAAATAAAGCTAAAAGCCTCAACCAATTACAAAATAAGTATTCCGAAGTTCTATGTCCAGTTTCCCCAGCTCCTCTACAGAATGCCAAAATGCCTTTGCAGTCTTAACACCCTAGGTTAGCAAACAGTGAGTTAATGATCTCACATGTGCACATGAAAACATGGGGTCTTCCACCGGAGGGGGGGAAAGAATCTCATTCATCAGAAGCAAAAAATAATTTTTCTGAAAGTATAAAACACAAACTTAAAACACTCTAAAACCAAATAGCAATACTGATTTTAGATATTTGTGTCACATAAATTCTCTAAAGGCAATGAATGCATTTGAACTTACATATAATTCCCAAAACATGTGTTTCCGTAAGGGTTGTCCCTCCTGCATCCATCTCAACTCGGATCCTTTCCACAATCAAGATTTCTGAGATGCTTCCCAAAATGTCTGTTAACTAAACCCTATTTCTGGAGATGGGGCCCACAAATAGCCTTCTAAACAAAACTTTTTCACATCACTACTATGCATATAAATCTGTTTTAAATGCTTACTGATGGGTACATTGCTTCTTAAATAAGATTACTTAAACTGATGACCAAGAAGATACATGTTTGCCTCTTTAAAAGAATAAAATATATTAATAACCCAATTTTACACAATGTACCAATTTTGGTAAAATTCAAATACATTTATTTTTCATAAGATAGTATTTCTTATTTCAGGGTAATAGTCTCTAACAATAACTCCCCCTTCAGGATATTTTTTGTATGAAAAATGACCTTGACAGTATCCTGAGACACATCAGTATTGAGAGTATATATGAGAAATACCCCTTCTCTAAAGTAGGCCTTTAGTTCCTTTTTAAGAACAGTAAGATGTTCATTTCTGGACAGGAAGAGGCAGAGATCACTCAAAGGGTTATACATAGAAGTTGCTAAGCAACATTGGGCTTTACATAAATTGTGTTGAAAGTCTGTACCAACAAAGGGATTACTCCAAATGCCCCAGCAATACTTCCCAGAGTGTATGATGCACACTTACCTTTGGGCACCAAACGATGTTGCCCAGCTAAGATATGTGGCCTTATCTTGGTGACTTTGGGAAGGAGTGGCAAGAGAGAGAAATATCAATATTGGTGATGGGGTTTTGGTCCCTTTTGCTCTCCTTCCTAAGGCAGAAATGATGCCTATGGGGAATCCAAATCAACCACATTACCAAACTGAGGCAGTTCAATGGGCAAGATCCTTGGTATTTTTTTAATGAAAATATGAAAATGTAAACCTACTTAATTCCTAGGCAAAATTCCCTTCAAATAGGAATTATCCTCTTTCCTTGATGCAATGTGTAACATCTTCTGAAAAGAGACTAACAGATTTTACCATTATTTGAGAAAGAGAACCACGGATTTTAAATCTATCATGAGAACAGGAAAAAAATCATTAATTATGTGGTATTAGAGAACCTTTAAGCCAATAGATGGGAATTTGATCAAGGCATTCCCAGAACAAACTATTTTTTATAAAGTATCATCAATCCAGACATGTTAACTTCCTGTACTTGCATGTTGTCAAATGAGTAATTTTCAGTCCCCTGCCATTGAGCAATCATCGCATAATATAAACGCAAATATCTCAATGCAATTCTTCATATGATAAGAAACTTTAACAACAATTTTCAAGCTGAAGTACAAAAGAGAATATGAATGTCATTATAAAGTAAGACTCCCAGCAAAAATAGGAAAAAAAAAAAGTAGGCAGTATATTTTTAAGCTCCTTTTGGAAGATAAATTCATGCTGAATAAATTGAAGTGACATTTGGTTTCTCATAATTCCAGCCTGTCCTGATGGCCTCCAAAGTAACAGATTCTCAAATGTAGCCTTCTTTTTTTTTTCCCCACTAAAACTGACACCTAGCAAGAATTGTCAAGAAAAAGATTATTTTTAAATATTCTCATATTATGGTTATTTAGAATATTAGCTAATTATATAGAATTATGAATTAACCTCCCAAATACCACAGAGTCACCAGTAAAAAATTAGTTTCCTGCCAGTACCTATTTTGTGTACAGTTTGGCTGTTAAATCATAAACATTATAAAACACTGAAAATGAACCAAAAGATATAGTACTGAGAGGGAAAAAGGATGATATGAAAGCATTCTGAATTTAAAAGGTCTCACTGAGGAAGAATCTGCCATTTACATACACACACACACACACACACACACACACACACATTATAGAAACAAAAACATCCTGTCATTCTAAAAATAGCTAAATGTATTCAAAGTGATTTGAACTAAGTAAAAAACAATGCAAAATTTAGTAATAATGGAGTAGGAACTCTATAGGTGGGGGAGAGGAAGAACTCTAATAGTGCTAGAGAAATTGATTTATTCCAATGATACTCATATGCTTTCTAATTACCTTGGCCATAGACCTATTTCAACATAGATAATGAAAATAGTATGAAACCACATCATCCAATTTTTCCTCTGAAGAGCAGAAACAGGCAGGTGTTAACAGAAAGGGAACTAGAAACAGTAAATCTGGCTAGCAGTGAATCACCAGGCCGACCTTTTTAGTTTAGCCATATATTGCAATGAAATATATGACTGAAATATATTCTAATTATTACTTGGCCATGTGGAGGGGGGCGGGAGGAAGGAAAGAGAAAGAAATAAGTGTTCCTCACCAAAAAAAAAAAAAAAAAAAAAAAAAAAAGGCACAATGGAAAAAAAAACGCTACTGTATACTACAAAATTAAGTCTAAATTCTAATATGAAATCAAATTATTACTAATGACCTCTTATACAAATATATATATATATATATATATATAGTAACAAGAGCTGATTAAATATTTATCATTAAAAAGGTGAGTAAATTCTTCAAAGTGTTCAAAATATGACAGATATTTTCCCTTTGCCCCTCCAAATTTCAGTCCAACCTCCTCCACCTTGCCTTCTCACCCACAAGAAGCTGATATATGTCGGTTACATCAAAGGGAACTTGTGACAGTCTCTGCAGATGACTGCTCTCAATTTGAAAAGCAGCTCCTAGCTTCTACTACTAAGTGCTAGTAGAGATTAACCATCTAACTATGACTATGAGATCTGAAGTGTCCGAGTTGAACTAGGTAGTATCTGATCCCCCAAACCTTCCATTCTGGACTTGCGGAATGGAATCCCATTACAAAACAGAAGTGGTATATACAAGTAAACTAAACTGCACGAAACAAGACCCCCAAGGCACTTGGCTCCTCACACCACTGCCTCTCCCTCAACCTGAATGTTTGGCCTCAGGACAGGTGCCAATGGCCAAGAAACAGAGGAGGAAAAAGCCTGGGCTTGGAGAATGAGTGCATGTGCATACTATGCCTGCATAAGTTAGGAGCGTACTACAATTCTATTCAGCAGTAACCTTCCCAGTGAGCAAAATGAGTTTGTACATCTGGTTTTCCACTTTGAATGGAATGGGAAGTAACTAGAAGTACAGTTTGACACTAACTTATAGGCTAGTAACTACAGGGTCTAGCCAGCAAGGCCTAAGTTTGGAAACAGAGACATTTAAAAATCAGTGACAGGTACGTTGATTGACTTCTAGGAATAATACAGAGTCTGATGATATTTGTGTCAGTCAGCCATTTTCCTCAGCCAATACAGTCCATGCTCATGTACAAGGTTGTTAGGATGGCAGTGATGGATGACTGCATTCAACGACATGGTCTTCCCCTCACCAAGTCTAATCCAGATGCTACCTATGCTGAGTATGCAGCCAGTCAAGAGCAGGCTGCCCCCACAAAAATCCAAGGATGTCACTGGTCTGAGCTGACGAACTATTTGGTAGTGCGCTAATTACACTGGACCCATCACATCAAGGAGGGACTCAATGAGGGGCAGTATTTTGTCCTCATAAAGATAAATATATTCTGGGTATAGATTTGTCTTTGATGTTTCCACCAGCATTACCATTCATGGATTTACCTTATACTTTATCAGTTGTCATTTTGGATGAAACAACAGTACCTCTGACAACAGGATACACAATGTAATGAGCTAAATCTTAGGCAATTCACCAGTATTACTACACCCTCTATTACCCAGAAACAGCTGCCTTAATAAAATGGTAGAATGACCTGCCGATGGCTAGGTTATGACATTTGGTAGGCAATAGCCTGAGAGGGTGAGATACTATCTTATAAGATTCAGTGTCTGCTTCCAACTAGCAGCCAATATATAGTATTATCTCTCCATAGACAGAATATAGGTCCTTGAATCCGATGGAGGATGTGGCGTAGCCCCTCTCATTATCATTATAAGATACAGGAAGAATTTTGCTTCACACCAACCTTAGGCTTGGTAGGTGTCAAGGTCCCAGTTCCCAAGGGAGGGGGAATTCTTCCACCAAGAAATATTGTCATACTTTTGATTAAATGAAAGCTAAGACTACTCTCTGGCCATCCTATACACCATTAGCCATGGAACCATGGAAAGATGAGGAAGAAAATGAGTTGTCGTCTCACAGTGGAGGTCAAGAGGACTATGTTTAAAATCAGGGGATATACTGTCCCAAAAAGGTATAACCCAACAAAAACAAAACTACCAAAGACTCAGACCCTGCAGAAATGAACCTTGTGAAGTTTCCCCATAAAGGTTCACCTTGCAATCAACCCCATCCAGCCAAGGTGGAGGGTGAAGGATAGTAGACAGAGGTAGGTATGATTACAATGGCCTGTAGCAGCTATATTTTATATTACTTATTTATTTTTTCTATTTTTTTTCCTCTGTGCTATCTTATATGAAGAATACTAGTCATAGTCAATGCTTTATATTTCAGTGAGGGTAGGCCAGTTTGACATCACCTAATGGAGGCATAGATGATGGGACTTTGTGCACTGCCTACACTAGGATCACAAACATTTCACCTTGAAAAAAAGATAAGAGTACAGGCTGAGAGGCAAAAGGAGCAAACTGTTCCAGACATGCTTCGTTTGCCCCCTCCAGGCCCATTCTGCATCATTCTGCATACAGTTCTCTGCTCCAGGACCATGACCTATACGGACCGTATCAACAGATTTCTGGCCACCAATAGGGTTTGGTGACTGGAGAGATCCAGGAAGAGATGGAGGAGGGAGGTGTATCAGGATACTTACGTTCCAGGCTCCCTCCCTACAACTGAGTTTACCATGTCCCCTGACCTAAGACCACTGCTCTTCTCAAGATGGATGTCTCTATATCATATTTTCCTTCCAGATTACATTAACTTCCCCTTCCCTTATTCCTTCAGACTACCTATGGAAGCAGCTCAGAAGCTAAGCCCCCAGTCACTGAATTATCCACAGAGGCTTCCCTACTGCCATATCTTTATAAATATTCATTTTATAAATAAATCAGACTTAGATTATGCTGCTTTGATTGACATCTATTTCCTGTGGAAACCCTGACAGATATGTCTAAAAACTCATCTGTATCCCCCCAAATAAACATTAATCTCTGTATCCAATTTATAGGAAATAATGGGAAAAACAAAAACAAAACAATAACAAACAAAAGACCTTTAGACATACTGCTTATAACACCATGAAGATAACTGTCTGCTTCATATGTTTATTGCTGTAAGCCCAGCACCAAACACAATGTCTGATGCCTAGTAAATATTGAAATATAGTTGTTAAGTCAGTGAATATACATATGAGAATTGCATTGAGTCAGGTCAGTAAGCAAAGTGAAATAGAAAGTGTACTAGTAAGCAAGATAAATAATTAGCAGTCACAAATAGGACATTAGACTACAGTATAGTACCTTTTATATTAGGCAAATATATACAGCAAGCCCATTTTCATCCAAAATAAATAAAATTCCACATTCAACTATAAATAAAAAAACCACCACTGGTTCTCCATGTTTTCTCAAATAAATGTGGCCTTAAATTCTTTCCTTTTATTCCTAACAAAAATCTTGGGACTATCCTCAATTCCTCTATTTTCTCAAATCCAATCTATCAGGAGGTCCTTTTGATTCAAATTTTATAAGTGCTCCATAATCTAATCACATCTGACCACCTTCACTGCTAAGCTACTAGTCCTAACCATTCTCTCTCTCACCTGGACTATGTAATAGCTATAATCAGTCTGCCTGCTTGCATGCTTGTCTCCTAGAATCTATTTTCTATCTCCTAAAATCTATTACCCAGATATTTGGCTAAACATTATTTCTGTGTATAGCTGTGAGGATGTTTCCACAGGAGATTAGAATTTGAACCAGTAGACTGGCTAAAGAAAATTGTTTTCCCCAATGTGAGTGAGCATCATCTAATTCACTGGGGTCCTGAACAGGGAAAAAAAAAGATGAGGAAGTAAAAAAAAAAAAAAAAAAAAAAAATCTCTGCCTAACTACTTCATCTTTTCCTGCTCTGGGAATACAATTTATAACATCTGCACTTGTACTTCTCAGGCCTTTAGAGTTGGACAGAAATTTCCACCACTGGTTCTCCATGTTTTAGGCCTTTGGACTTTTACTGGAACTGTACCACTGGCTTTGCTAGGCCTCCAGCTTACACAGAGCAGATTGCAGGACTTTTCAGTGTACATAATCACATAAGCAAATTCTTCATAATAGAGCTTTTATTTGTTGCTTAGAGAATGTGTGTGTGTGTTGATCTATTTTCCTGGAGAACCCAGAACAGTAATAATTTTAAACCAGAAGATCATATCATTTCTCTGCTCAAAACTCTCCAGTGATTCCCCATCTCACTCAAGTGAGAACCAACCAGTCTTCATAATAATCTACAAGTAGTTGCATAATCTGAGCCTTATTCAATTTATCTTCCTATGTCATTTCTTAGTACTCTCTCCTAGCTCACTGTGTCCCAAACAGACTGTTCTACTTACAGTTTCCTAAACACTTCAGGCAAACCCCTAAGTGTTTTTGCACTGGCTGGTTCCTCTGCCTAGAACATCTGTCCACCCAATATCTACATAACTAATTCCCCTTCACATCTTTGCACAAACACCAGATTCTCAACAGCTTCCACCTTAAAAAAAAAAAAAAAAAAAAAAAGCCTATTTAAAACTGCTGCTCTGGGGGCACCTGGGTGGCTCGGTCCATCTGATTCGTGATTTCGGTTCGGGTCCTGATGTCACAGTCATGAGATTGAGCCCTGTGTCAGTCAGGCTCTGTGTTGAGCATGGACCCTCCTTAAAATTCTTTCTCTCTTTTTCTTTGTTTCTCTCTCCCTCTCTCTCTCCTTCTCTCTCTCTCTCTCTCTCTCTCTCTCTCTCTCTCGGCACCTGGGTGGCTCAGTCAGTTAAACGTCCAACTTCAGCTCAGGTTATGATCTCACTGTTCGTGAGTTGGAGCCTGGTGTTCAGGCTCTGTGCTGACAGCTCAGAGCCCGGAGCCTGCTTTGGATTCTGGTCTCCCTCTCTTTCTGTCCTCCTCCAGCTCGTACTATCTCTCTCTGCCTCTCAAAAAATGAATAAATGTTAAAAAAATAAAATAAAATAAAAAGAAGATTCTCTCTCTCACTTTCTCTCTCCCTGCCCCTCCCCCAGTTGTGCACGTGCACACACTTTCCTTCAACAAATAATAAAACAAACCTGCTGCTCCATTCCCATGTTGCTTATACTTTTCTACGTTTTCTTTTTGCCATAGCATTTATCATCCAATATTTGTTGTTTGTTGTATATCATCTGTCTCCTCCAGCCATAAAGTAAGCGCCTTAAATGTACAGATTTTAGTCTGTTTTGTTCACTAACAGTACCTAGCCTACAGTGGACACTAAATAAATTACTGAAATGAATTCTGTTTCTTTACATGAACAAAGGGTGGGTATTAGACAGATTTGCCTCTCTTACCTAGTCATCTGTTTCTCTACTCATCTGTTATGTTACTAAATATAAATAAGATTTTATGTAAGAGTATTAAGTATAATCAATTTTTAAAAACCTTGAGGATGGAAACTCTAGTTTATTTATAAAGTTTTCCAATTTAGGGGCATCTGGGTGGCTCAGCTGGTTAAGTACCCAGCTCTTGATTTTGGCTCAGGTCATGATCTCATGGTTCCTGAGACCAAACCCCGAGTAGGGCTCTGCACTGAAAAGCACAGAGCCTACTTGGGATTCTCTCTCTCCCTCTCTCTCTGCTTCTCCCCCACTTGCACACACACATACTCTGTCTCTTAAAATAAATAAACTCAACAAAAAAGTTTTCCAATTTAACTTATTCTTATTTTAACATACAAGTCATTCAACTCCAGAGTTATATTTTTATTTTTTTTTTTAATTTTTTTTTTCAACGTTTTTTATTTATTTTTGGGACAGAGAGAGACAGAGCATGAACGGGGGAGGGGCAGAGAGAGAGGGAGACACAGAATCGGAAGCAGGCTCCAGGCTCTGAGCCATCAGCCCAGAGCCCGACGCGGGGCTCGAACTCACGGACCGCGAGATCGTGACCTGGCTGAAGTCGGACGCTTAACCGACTGTGCCACCCAGGCGCCCCCAGAGTTATATTTTTAAATAGGACATTGATTTTTATATATGAGTGGATGCATGTGTAAAATAAATACACAAAATTCCATAAATTAATTTTCCAGCTAACAATAAAAAATAATCACTATTCAAAGACAAAGCTCAAGTCAAAAAGCTATAGAACTCCGTAAGTTGCAGAAGTTTGATACTGTGTAAGTTGTTTAAAGTGAGTGCCCTCTTTTCAAATTAATATGGAATTCTTTATTTTTCTACGTTTAATTAACACCAGTCATTTGGGGAAAGGGGAAAATTTCATAGACTCAGAAGTGTTGAGCCAATATTTGAACACTGTATTAAGTTAAATTTTGCAGGATTACCAGTTTAAAGCACAGAGTTTATCATCTACCACCTGGCATGTGTGGGTCTTACTAAGGCATCTAGACTGCTTGCTACTCCATGCTAATCAGATTCAAAAAGTATGATGTTTTTACTGTATCAGCCAAGATGATGTTTTCTAGATATCCAAGTGATTAAAATCATTAGTCTGGGTTCTTCAGAGATACAGAACCAATAGGAGATATATAGGTATTTATTAAAGACATTTATTGTAAGGAATTGGTTCCTGTGGTATACAGACTGAAAAGTCCCAAGATCTACAGGGGATAAGCAGAGAACCAGGAAGCCAATGGTTCTTCCAGTTCAAGTCTGAAGGCCTGAGAACCAAGAGAGCTGTTGGTGTAGTTCCAATCAGGGTTCAGAGGCCTGAGAACCAGAAGAGCTCATGGTATAAGTTGTGGTCCAAGTCCAAGTCTGAAAGCTGTAGAAGACTATGTTTCAGCTCAAAGACAGGCAGAGAGAGAGAGAATTCTCCCTTATTCCATTCCATTTTTGTTCTATTCAGGCTTTCAACAGATTGGATTAGGCCCATCAACATTGGGGATGGCAGCTGGCTTTACTCAGTGTACCAATTCAAATGTTAATTTTATCTAGAATGTCCCTCACAGACACCTGTAGAGTAATATTTAACTTAATATATGGGCACCCTGTGGTCCAGTTGACACATAAAATCAACCACCATAACATCACTATGAACCATATTATGACAGAGATCAAGAAAATGGTCATTGCCGTATCCTAAAAATGTGAAGGTTTTTCAGCTCTCCCTGCAAGTTGAAGGCCATCTGTCTGTGATTGTCCTTACTAATCAGCATAGAGAAAAACAACACCGCCACCAGATCAAGTGCTGTGTACCAAGGACTGTACTGATACTACATTTTAGAAAGCAAAACAACTGGAGCCACTCTAATTAGATTTACTTTAGTCCACAGTTGTTCTCTGAGATCATCCATCAAATCAGCAAACCGAAAAGGGAACGTTATAGGAATCCTGTATCTTTGCTGTATAATTCAAGTCTTTGAAAGTGACCCTACTTGCTGCAATGTTTCCAGGGGTGTATTATGATTAGAATTTCCTTTTTCGTTAGTGACAGGCAGTTCTAGAGGCTTCCACTTGGTCCTTCCTAAATAGTCCTCACACCACAAGTGGTCAGTGTGAAAATTGTGTCAATCCCCTAGCCTGTTGCAACAATGTACTCAGGAAACTGGAAACTAACTAAAGGATTTGTCTGGCAAGCCATTTGGACCCACAGTGATGAAAATCACATGCCCTAGAAGCCTCAATTCTGATATGCCATTGTGGCATTTACAACCCCAGGATTAATCCAGGTTCTGTTTTTATTAATTCTCAAAAGTCTGGGCTTTTTCCTGATAAATAGCAGGTCTCCTTGGGAAAATCCTGAAAGACTTAAAATGTGCGTGTGTGTGTGTGTGTGTATATATA
>NC_064810.1:34215149-34404065 GCF_023721935.1 Panthera uncia
CAGTTGGTTAAGCATCTGACTCTTGATTTCAGCTCAGGTAATGATCTCACAGTTCATGGCTTTGAGCCCCTCATCAGGCTCTGCACTAACAGTTCACAGCCTGCTTGGGATTCTCTCTCTCCCTCTGTCTCTGCCCTCCTCCACTTGTACTATCTCTCTCTCTCTCTCTCTCTCTCTCTCAAAATAGGTAAATAAATGTAAATCTTAAAAAAATAATAAAAAAATAAAAATGGTCCACACCCTTGACGAGTTCAAGTTTAACAACATATAAAAAATATAAGTAACTAAATTATATTATCATATTTATTACTGCCTACATATATCGTACAAGGGAATGAGTAGTGAAGCTTATTTGAGATCAGTAAGGCTTCACAGAGATGGAGCTTATATACGAATAAATGAAATATGATGAGATAGTCATCTAATGAATCTAACATGTGCAAACAACATATGCAAGAGAATAGAGAAACAAAGTAATATGATGTATTCAGAGGATGTGAATTTGGCATTTCCAGACGTTAAGAAGGGGAAGGGTTCGATGGATGGGTATGAGACTGCAGGGCAACTGTATCATAAGATGAGTCATAAGTTATAAGATCCTGGAGGTTTTATTATGTAGATGAGAAAATATCTTAGAAAAGTTTCTATGTCAGCTATTCAAGATAGGATAGTTCACACTACTAGTGTAGAAGAGGAATTCACTAGTAGTGAGCCAGGAGACAGGAAACTTAAAAGGTTATTTTCACAGTTTGAATGATAAATTCAGTAATACCTAATCTAAGAGAGAGGTGGTAAAGATGAAGTAGGACAGATTGAAAGCCATTTCAGTATGATTTAATGATTAAATTAATACATATATATAGTGAGAATGGGAGAGTCAAATTAACTTCCAGGAATGTGGCTTTGGGGAGAAAGAAGATAATAGATTCAATTTGGGCATGTTGAATTTGAAGTTCCCATGGAGTACACAGGTTATATAAATTCAGTAGAAAATCATATATACAAGTTGTGACCTTGGAGAAAAGGACAGGGTCATAATAGTATATTGGTGGCTATCATATTCAAGGTCCCAAGAGGAAGCTTAGGACGCATTCAATAATAATTAGAATAGTTTCATGAGGGTGCATTTACAAAGAGATGGATTGCAAAAGGATGGGCAGGATAAAGGAAACCAAAAGGATATTGAAGGAAGATGTTACTAACAGCAATAACTATTACATCTTTTAGACCTAAATAGATGAGAGAAAGTAAATTATACCTAAAGCCAGATGTAAAGATATATAGGGTGAAAGTGGCCATCAAACAGTGTCCATCTGTTGAGGGGTACAGTCAGGCAGAGAGGAGATATCATAGGAGGGGAATACATAACCGGATCTGACTTTCTTCCTTCTCTCTAAACTTCTGCTGGTGATCTCCATTGGCCAAGCTGGTCAAAGGAAGACATAGTGCATGGAAGCTCATTGATATAGGACCTAAAGTTCTGCTTCTTAGGGCACAGAGCAAAGTGAGAGAGCCAGGAGTTAATCTGGAGTAAGCAGTAGAAGACACCCATCACAGAAGCACCAAGGGATGCTTACCTCAGGCAGAGTGTGCCAAACAAGTAAAAAGAGAGTCTCTGAGAGAAGAAAAGCGGGAAAAATCAGCACTGACAGTAAAATGAAAGGGAATTGATACAGTGGTTGTTATAGGCTTGCCTAATGTTAGGCCACTCATGGAAAGTCAAACTGGTCATAATAGAAAATATGGAGAGGTCAGGAAACAAGACAACGAGGACAGGAGAGTATATATTGTATATTGTAGGTGGTGATCCTAATAATAGTTTTAGTGGGGTGGGGTGATATTACAATGGATTAAGGAGTGAAAGGAAGTAAGGAAGTTAAAAGCAGTAAATGTAGATTCCTTTTTAAGGGTTTGTGAATTAAGAAAGAATGATGGTTAGAGGGGCAGTCAGGATGTGAGTTCCTTGAAGAAATATTCAAAGGTTATGAGATTTATCTAATGTTTTAATGCTATAGTTTTAGACTCAGGAATACCATGATTCTACTTTAGAAAGGCAGCAATGTTCATATTAAACAAGGTCAATATAACCCTCAACAGAGAATAAACAACTACAGTGTGAGTCTCTTCCTCTTGGTTCTCAAACTGTGTGTGCTAGAACCTGGGCAAGGGAGTATGTGAAATATTAACTAAATATGTTCTTAATCTGGTTTTCTAGGCCACAGTTTGACCTTTACTGATCTTGATGGTAAATGGAAGTATATTTCTGTGGCTACAGTCTACTGCTTAGAAAAGAAAGTCCCCAGATGTTTTTAAGTACTAGGCTTCAAATGATATCATTGATGATGAGACAGTACAGATTGTAGAGATTTTAATAGACAACAGGTTTCTATCTTCCTTCTTCAACTCATACTATGTATATACAAAATACCTTTATACTAGGAAATATAGTCAGTGTTGAGCAGTGGTTCTCAGTGGAGGGTTGTTTTGCACCCCTTCGGGGACATTTGGCAATGTCTGGAGACAAACTTGGTTGTCACAACTGGGCATGTGCTATTATCATGTAGTGGGCAAAAGCCAAGAATGCTGCTAAGCATCCTATAATGCACAGGACATCCGCACCTACAATGAAATTTTATGCAGCCCAAAATGTTAATAGTGGGGCTGTTGAGAAATCCTGGTGTCCAGTTCTGAAGAAAGAGAGGAAAAATACAAGAGAGATTAATCCTGCCCCTGTTCAGTGATTCCTCAAAAGGAAGGAGTAGATATGCTAGAGTTCCTTATGAAGGTGTGGTGTTTCAGAACTAGAAGAAACTGGGATTCTTCTATTTTATAACTGAGTTTGTGAGTAGCAACCCACAAAGATGTCCTACCATACTGACGCTTGAATGGGGGAGAAAAACTATGGCAGCATAGTGAGGAGTTCTGGACATAGGATGGCTTCCAGATCATCCCCTGATTTCCCACTCCACCAGAGTAACACAGAAGTAATCCAAAAATTCTGGGACCCAGGAAGGCTGAGAGTAAGGGCCATGTGCTTGCCAGTGACTAAATACAACGTAGAGAATTTCATAGAAGTCTCCATAAGGTAAGTGGTGCAAAGTTGCCAGCTGAACTTGCGGAAAGCTGAGGTGACTGTGCTCTCAAAGGGAGCAGCAAACCCTGCTGTTCTTCTCCATAAATGATCATCCCAGATCTGACAGCTGCTTGCAACCAAAGACTCTTCTGCCATAAACAGTTCATGCCCCGTCCTAACTGAAGGTCCCTAGGGAGCTGAGTGAGCTTCTGGGAGCAAGCAGTCAGGGCCCAAGTGAGGCAATTAAGATGACTTTGTGAACACTTTGAGATGGAAGTTAAACAATATGGTAACTACTTTAAACAAACCAGGGTAAGGGAGTAAAAATCTCAGGTGGACTTCATAAAGATTTCTGCATGAAGTGGGGAGATCAGAAACTTGGATTGAGTTGAAAAAAGTTCAGTTTTAGAACATCTTAATTTTATTGACTTATACTGCAGACATTTCAGATCCACTGCACATTTAAAAATTAATATTGGTTATTCAACTGTTAAATTTCTCTTACTTAGGAATTGACTCCCCTGCCCCATGCCTCTTTAACAGGACTCAAGATTATATATGAAAGTATTTTACATTTATATTGTGCTTATACTGATTTCTAAAATCAGCTTATTCTGATTTCCTTATACATAATTTTCTGTCACAAAAAATATAGTGATTAAACTATTTTATGATTATTTCTTGACAATTGGCTATAATAGAGTTTATCCATGAATGTTTTGTAATACTATAAAACCAGTACTCAATTTAAAGAAAAGCATCAGGAATGAGGGATCCATAAAAGCAGTATCACTGGGCCACCTAAGTTTTAGAAGAATATCATTAGGCATACAGTTATATTAAAGAACAAAATATAGCTTTATTTTTTGGAGAACTGATAAATAAATAGAAGTTTTTTGGTAAAATCTCCATAAATAAATCTTTGTGTCTAAAGTAGCTATTTTAAAAGATTGTAAGAAGCTTACAGAAATACTATGGTATTGCTTAAATAAATTCAGGAAGAAAACCTAATGTCAAGAAAAACTTTATCTCCTCTTCTCCAATTTCTTTTCTTATATCCTTTTAGGAATGCCTTATTCATATATAAACTTTCTGAATGCATACAAGTGGCCCTGTTAAAGGTCTCCTGATCATCCTTGACAGTGGAAGTTTCCAGCTCCCCTTTTGCTCCCTCCCTGGTCACTACTACATTCACCTTCTACTGCCTAAGACCTCTCCATCCCCACCTCTTTGCACTTCTCACCCTGCACACTAAAGCCTTTCCCCATTACTATTTTTTCAATGATACATCTCATTGTCAGACTTCTACCATACAGAGGGTAAGGGCTGGTAAGAAGGAGGGTAAGAGGTTAGGAAATGTGGGATAGACACTAATGAGTTATTATTTCAGATTGCATAGTAGCTGTAATCTCAAATGGGCACTCCCATCTTAGCTCTGCCATTGAAGAAGGTCAACTATTCTTTACCTTAATTGTAGAAATTTCCCGGGTTTCAGTCTATTACATGAGCCAAGAATTTGGGGATTTAGGCCATTGCTCATTGTTTTTCTTTGAACTATCCAGTGCCATCAGAAGCATCTGCTCAACCTGCAGCCCTTGAATGCGTCCTTCCTGGCATTCTGTTCTTATGGTAGTTGCTCAGTTTCTCAAAGCCTTCAACGAGCTCTTTTTTCCAGATTACTATAGATGAGATGTGAATCATAGATATGCTATGTCATGCTGGGTGTTAAGATTATTCTCCTAGAATAGTAGGTGAAGCTTTGGTTTGTTTGTTTTCAGCCCTAAGTAAGCAAGATGAATAATTCTAAATTCCATCTTATTTACCAAGATTGTTTAAGGCTAGATTACTGTGGTACAACTCTGCCCTGTGTGTATCATCATGGTAGCCCCTCCAGGGTCACCTCTGCAACCTACTCATGGTATCATTTTGTCCCCACCAGTCAGAATTATTTATTCCAGAAACTGCAGATTGTTTCTTGCGAATTTGAACTGCCAAACAACTCATTTGGAAAAAAAAACCAAATATAACAGGAAAGCTAGACAGATAGGCTCAGAAAAACTCAGAAAACCTAACTGGCTAGAAGCCTAGGCAAGGTCACCTGAGGAAATATCTGTGGGTAGAGGGCCAAGGCTGCCACCACTGGATGCTGGGTTTTTCCACTGGCTCTGCTGTGCCTGGACTGTGGAGGCTACTACCGGCAGCACTTGACTACTTCCCCTGGACAGTCAGAATTAATTCTAACATCGCTCTACTTCCCTGGCATAAGCACCTACATGATGAAGCATAGCTTCGAGCAATCAGAGAGAACACATGTCTAATATTAAAGCTTCTTTATCGGAAGGTGGTGCTTAAATTTTACGAAGTTAATACATTGTAAATTTCCCCAAATATAAATAAGGGCTGTGGGCTAGAAATATTCCAGCACTTTTTCAGATTTACTCTCCATCCTTTTGCACCCTGCTCTATGCCTTGATGCTGACTTGTGCAGACTCCATCAACTCATCCCCTTATTGTCTGGCCTCAGCTTGGGTAGCCAATAGAAAGCCCAGGCAAGAGACCAGTGGGGGAGGAGAGAGATATGAAGGTATATCTTTCTTTCTTTTTCTCCTAGCAGTGTCTCCATGGACTGGCTATATCATTTGACAGAAGTGTTAGCTTTTGTAGGAGACTTCTCCAGTTTTTTTCTAGCTTTCTGGGTCACTGGGATCCTATAACTGCTCCCTTTGCTCCTTAAAACCTATGGATGGTAATGGCATGAGATACTACACTATCCCTTGTGGCTTCCTTTGCACTACGCTCATTTTTGTAAATTGTCTCTGAATTAAATCCTCCTCAAATTATCATCATTTAGATGTGCCATCTGTTTCTGACTGGGACCCCAACTTATATAGGCACCCTCAAAAATGTCAAGTGTCCTCTCTCAAGGTGTTTCTCCCTGTGGCCTCAAGCAGAGCTGTCCTGTAAGGAACACCACATATTCCTCTCTGTTTTCCCCATTGTGGTCCTTTTTTGCTCTCTGAAAGTAGACACCTTTTCAAGAAAAAGAAAATTTCAGGGCTATTTTACTGTAATAGCTACATGAAAGAACTTAGGGAAGGAAATCCCAAAGCTATGTAAAATAGAGAAAACTGGGGGAAAAACTATTGTGTGGAAGAGTGGAGTGTTTTAACCCTTGAACTCCCGATAAGGTCACAAATTGATTATACCAAAGTGTTACATGATGTTTTTTACTTATAAAGTAGCACCTTCTATGTGGGGGTGGATATGGGCATTGGAGGGAGGGTAAGGGGGCGCCTGGGTGGCGCAGTCGGTTAAGCCTCCGACTTCAGCCAGGTCACGATCTCGTGGTCCGTGAGTTCGAGCCCTGCGTCAGGCTCTGGGCCGATGGCTCGGAGCCTGGAGCCTGTTTCCGATTCTGTGTCTCCGTCTCTCTCTGCCCCTCCCCTGTTCATGCTCTATCTCTGTCCCAAAAATAAATAAAAAACGTTGAAAAAAAAATTAAAAAAAAAGAAAAGAACTTATAAAAAAAAAAAAAAAGGAAGGGAGGGTAAGGAAAAGTCAGTTAGAAAACAGAGTAGTGGCCATCACCTACTGTTTAGCATTAAATGAAATAGCACATCGTAATCTGCTTATTTGCTATAGGCTATGATGTTGGAATGAGTCATGCAGCCAGTTAATGAGTTTAACAGACTGATTGAAGTCTATATATAAAATCAACATATTTTTAAATTTATGGATTAAAATTATGGATTTAGGAACATCTCTGGGTGTTTAGCTTTTAAAGAGATTTGTGATTTTTTTGTGTGTGCCTCAATGCCAGAATCTACCCTCATTTTGGTAGTTAAATGACACTATTATTTTCTTATTTTATGCATTATATTTTATTGTTATAATGGTTTAATGAATTATTCTTTCCAGGTATAACCTACTTTTGTACAAAGTATATCAAGAGTTTAGGCTAAAGGGATAAAAACAAATGGGAGGATTTCAGGCACCAGAACGTGGGGATAGTTGCTAAAATACGTTTAGAGAAAGTAGTTCTTAGGCACTTTTCATCACAATGTGTGTGTGTGTGTGTGTGTGTGTGTGTGTGTGTGTGTGTATTTCCCTATTTTGCTTTGGCATGTGACTAGAAGTAGATTTCTGTACCTGGCATAATCATACCCTTCCTAGTTTTATGAGAAAAGAAACAGATATAGCCCATGTCCCTCCTAAGTCCCTTCTGCACATATCTAACCCCTGCAGGTTGCTTACTGTGAATATCTGTGACTCTGCTGAGGGCTTTGGTGTAGCTTGTGGCGGGGGGGTGGGGGGCATACTTGCTCCTTACACAAGGCCAGCTGAAAGGGCAAGTAAATGCTCCAGCAATGACAGAAGGAGACTTAGTGGGTAAATATCTCAGATTTTCCACCCCTTGATTGTGATGATGTCATCTCTTCCAACAGCCCTAATAAGATTGAGCCACTTGCCCAAATTGATACCTAGTCTGATAACCTACCTTTTATTGGTTTCCTTGTCCTTCCTGTCATACTGTCCAACTCCCCGAGTGGTGCTTTCTGGGATCACCTCTCAAATAAAGTACCTGTACTTGAATCCTTGTCTCAGCAATGGCTTCTGGAATCCAAATAGACAGTTGATGCCAAAAATGGTCATAAGAGAAGACCCTCAAGACAAGATTCTGGAACTGGATTAGTCACCAGCTATATGGCAATAAGGACCCTATAACTGGTAGTAAACTGTGGTGTTGTAAATATCTCTTATGCTAAGAGTCTCACCTGTGGTGAATTGGAATGAGTTACAAGGGAACGAGATGCCTGAGTTCAGACAACACTTCTAGCCTTTGGGAAATATGGGTAATGGTATAAGCATATTGACATTGGTTGGCGTATGACAACTGCAGTGAAGCCTTGTAGTATAAAAGTGACAGGCCTGAGGCAGCCAACTATCAGCTTAGCTTGGTATGATATAAAGACCCTTTCTTCCAAGAGTGGGAGGGCCAACTGCTGACAGAAGTACATAGTGAGCTGCATTCATAGTCCTGGCAAGGCTCTTACACTGATGTTAGGGCCCTGCTGGGGAAAGAACAGACACTGATACATGGGATAAGTATTTTCTGGTGGATACTTTAGGAGGAAATATATTATTTGCTAAATGAGTTACAGAATCTGTATATTATATACAGTAGAAAGTACTGGGAAAAAGTGCTTGAAAATGAATGCTAAAACTGGTACACCATGATAGAGGGTGAGGAGAGGAATTAAAGGCAGGAAAAGGCAGTTTATTGATATGGGGTATTCTCCTGATATTCAAGATTAAGGTTCTAACACTTCCTTGGAAGAAATTTCTTAGAAAATATTAAAGAAGTGATTAATAGGCTTAGCAATGTGGTTATGTTAGAATGACTTTATTATGTAATACTAGAGAATAAACAAGTTGACTATGTTCACAGGTAGGACTTAGTATTTCTTTCTCTAAAGTGATAGAGAATGTGATGGTTAAGGGCATATAAATATTGTTGAGAAGTAGAGGTATTTTCTGTAGATCAATTAATGATAGGAATTGAGAATGATACTAATTTGCAATTGGTAAGCCCATGTAGCTACACTCAACTATCAGAGATTTATATGTAATTCATTAGACACCAGTCACTTGATGGCAAGTTGCTTGTATTACACCGCCTACATACTGGGAGAAAGGACAATTCATCCTTATTGGTATTGTAAAGTATCTCCAATTTGGGTTTACTTCTCTACCTGCTCCAATGTCTAAAGATTTGAGATTGCACATACCACTGCCTTCATTCTATGGTAAGGGAGTTATGACATTAAGCCCTTAACCACAGGATTTACTCATTCCATCATAGACTGTACCCTTCAGAAGTTGCAAGCGAGCCAGAACTTTAACTGGGTCTCTAAGAAGCTATTCCAATGTTCCTTTACTGATTTCTTTCCCTTCTCTGCTTCACACCTTCACTCCTCACTGATGTTTCCTTGGGATCACATCAGAAATAAAAGACTTGCACTTGAATCCAAGTCCCAGGATTTGTCTCTGTGAAATCCCAAACTGAGAAATATATCTGACTTAAAAGATAGGTAACTAAAAGACATATGATCTCTATCAGTTAGGTATGGGTCAGCTTCAAACAATAGAAAACCATATAATTAAAACTTAAATACCCGAAGAATTGTTTAACATAATTACAATTTGGAGATCTTCAATCCAGGGCTTGTACAGTCTCTCAGTTATGCCAACAGGATCCAGGATCTTTCTCAGGTGTTCACATATACACCTTATTGTCCTATGTCACAAGAAGGCTGTGACATCATGTGATGTGACATAGGCCTCATATCATTTTCTGGGCAAATAGAAGTAGGAAACATTTAGATGGAAAGACAGAATCAGCAGATATCTACCTAAATTTTTCAGTGGGAATAGTGAGAACATGGATATCCATAGCAGCAAAAGTGTTTGGAAAGCTGGAGTTTGAGCAGTTGAGTTTACGAGTTTTTGCAACCTTTATAATAAAAGCATAGGAGAAAAAGGATGAAAAGGGAGGTTCAATCAAACAACCCATAGTGTTACTATATGAATAGGCAAACTGAGAATTAAAAAAAAACTGACCTAAGTTTTAATCTACTTGTTTCCATTTTCCTAAATAAACAAATAATAGGGTGCAATGTGAAACTATAATACTCCCTAGAGTGTTTTAAATGCGAAAGCACTTAAAATAATTCACCACATTTAGTTGCCAAGTTTTCACATGCCCTATTTATTAATTTGAAAAATATATATTAAGTCTCTACTAACTGACTTCCATGAGCGCTACAGACAAGATTTCTGCTCTTTAGTTTCTGTTCTATGTATAAACTCATTCAAACTGCCTGGTTGCATCAGAGTAACTAATAAGAATTATTTATTTTGGGGGGCCATACAAACTCATTAAAATTTGCAAGAATTTTAAAATTCTAACTGTAAAAACATTTTTGTCCTCTTAATAATTAGAAGAACATCAAAATTAACTTTTCTGATTCTTAAATATTTTTCAAGAATTTCCAAATAATTTCTGATACTTATTTTTCTCATACAAGGACATCCAGGATCTTTAGCCTCAAAAACTGTAAATTGTTGAACTTACAAAAAAAGCACAAAATATAAAAACCGTAAAAGAGGATATACCTGTTTTTGCTCATAACCCTGAGTTATTGGCAATATTCCTCATATGCGATTATTTGCTATTACTTGCATCTTTGCTCTGTAGACTCCTGCCTTCGACTAAATAGCCGCAGATGAAAGCTGACACTAAAACCTGGAGCATTCAATTATTTTTCTTTTTTTGTGGCAGCAAATGATTTTTTCTCTGCCAATTTTGTCTGTTAGGTTAACGGTCTTACATATTTTTAATTGCTATTTCTATCTACACTCATATATTTTCACACCTCCTATAAGTAATATAACAGCAAGATTTTTATCACCACAACTGGTGGACACCTGTGTCATCCTATTGACCATTTAGGGAAATGTTCCCAAGCTGTAACAAAGCCATTTCTATGTGCTCACTCACTTTACCCTGCAGCTTCTTTGAAAACTATTTTTGTAGTGAAAAAAAAAAAAACAACTAAAAATACCTTATAATTGATATAATTATAATTGATATACAAAGTTGTAATGTATTTGAAATGTATATAGTGGTGATTTGATATACATAGACATTGTGAAAAGATTCCCTCATCTAATTAGCAAATCTATCACCTCACATATTTATCTTTCTTTGTTGCTGTCGTTGAGAACATTTAGGTTCTACTTTCAGCAAATTTCAGTTATATAATGCAGTATTATCAACTATAGTCACCATGTTTTATGTTAGTCTTCATACTTTATACTATAGCTGGAAATTTGTATCTTTTCACCAACCTCTTCCTATTCACTCCCCCTCCTCCCAGCTCCTGGCAACCAACTACCAACTACTTTTCTACTATTTCTGAGTTTGACTTTTTTGTTTTGTTTTAAGATTCCACATATAAGGTATATCATGCAGTATTAGTCATTCTCTGTCTGGTTTACTTCACTTAGCATAATGCCCTAAAGTTCGATGCATGTTATGGTAAATGGCAGGATTTCCTCCTTTCTCATAGCTGAGTATTATTCCCTTGTGCTTGTACATGTACATATCAAGTTTTCTTTCCATTCATCCATCAGTGGGCACTTACATTATTTCCATGTTTTGGCTATTATGAATAATGCTGCAACAAACATCACAGTGCAAATATATTTTCAGTATATTTTTCAATATATGGTAATTCTATTTTTAATTTTTTGAGGAACCTCCATACTGTTTTCCAGAATGGTTGCACCAATTTACATTCCCATCAACAGTACACGTTTCCCTTTTCTCTACATTCTCGCCAATTCTCGTTATCTCATCTTTCTCATGATGGCCATTCTAGTAAGTGTGAAATGATATCTCATAGTGGTTTTGATTTATATTTCCCTGATGATTAGTGTTGTTGAACTTCTTTTCACTCAGCTATTGACCATTTGTATGTCTTCTACAGAAAAATGTCTGTTCAGTTCCTCTGACCCTTTTTAACTGGGTTTTATGGCTTGTTATTTAGGTGTATGAGTTTTTTCTTTAATATATATTTTGGATATTAATTTCTTATAAGTTATATGATTTGCAAATATTTTCTCTTATTCAATAGATTCACTTTTTTTTTTCCTGTGTGGAAGCTTTTTAGTTTGATGTAGTCTCGCTTGTTCATTTTTGCTTTTGTTGTCTCTGCTTGTGATATCATATCCAAAAGTTATTTCCAAGACCGATGTCAAGGAGCTTACCCCCTGTATTTTCTTCAGGGGTTTTTATGGTTTCCAGTCTTAAATTTAGGTCTTCAATCTATTTTGAATTGATTTTTGTGTATGTTGCAAGGTAGGGATTCTTTTACATGTGGCTGTCCAGTTTTCCCAACATCATTCACTGAAAACGCTATTCTTTCCCAATTGTATATTCTTGGCTCTTGTGTTGTAAATTAATTGTCCAAATAGGAATGGATTTATTTTTGGAATCTCTATTCCGTTTCATTGCTCTATATGTTTGTTTTTATGCGAATACTATATGATTTTGATTAGTATAGTCTTGTAATAAAGTTTGAAATCAGGAAGTGTAGTGCCTCCAGCTTTGTACTTTCCCAAATTGCTTCAGCTATTCGGGGTCTTTTGTGGTTCCAAACAAATTTATTTTATTTTTTTTTAAACTTCTGTGATTAATACCATTGAATTTTGATAGGGATTTCATTGAATCTATAGATTGCCTTGCACTGTATGGACATTTTAATAATATCAATTCTTCTAATCCACGAACAAAGAGTATTTTTCCATTTATTTATGTTTTCTTTCATCAATGTCTTATAGTTTTCAGAGTAGAGATCCTTCACTTACTTGGTTAAATTTATTTATAGGTATTTTACTATTTTTGATGCAATTGTAATAATTGGAACTATTTTCCTGGTTTCTTTTCTGATAGTTTTTTTTTTTATTAATAGATAGAAACACACTGATTTTTGTATATTTATTTTGCATCCTGAAACTTTACTGAATTTCTTTATTCCAACAGTTTTTTGGTGGAGTCTTTAGGATTTTCTCTGTAATAAGGTCTTATCATCTGCAGACAATTTTACTTGTTGCTTTCCAATTTGGATGACTTTTTTTCTTGCCTAATTCATCTTATTAGGACTTCCAGTACTATAAAAGTGGTAAGAGTGGACATCCTTGTTCCTGATCTTACAGGAAAAGCTTTCAAGCTTTTCATCGAGTGTGATGTTATCTGTGGGTTTGTTATATCTGTTCTTTATTATGTTGAGTTGTATTCTCTTTATAATCAGTTTGTTGTGAGTTTTTATCATGAATGGATGTGGAAAATTATCAAATGTTTTTCTGCATCAATTGAGATGATCATATGATTTTTCTCCTTCATTTTGTTAAGGTGATATATCACATAAGTTGATTTAAAATAATAAATCATCCTTCCATCCCTGGAATAATTCCACATGATTATGGTGTCTGATCCTTTTAATGTATTATTGAATGTGGTTTGCTAATATTTACTGATGATTTTTTGCATATGTGTTTACCCAGGAAATTGGCCTGTCATTTTCTTTTTTTCTGGTGTCCTTGTCTGGTGTTATCAGAGTAATTAACGCTATCCTCATAAAATGAGTTTTGGAGTGTTTCCTTTTCTGTATTTTGGAATAGTTTTAGAACGATTGGTATTCATTCTTTAAATGTTGGAGTTCACCAGAGAAGCGATATGGTACTGGACTTTTCTCCATTTGGAGATTTTTGTTTACTGCTATGTCCTTAGTCAACATTAATTTGTTCAGATTTTCTATTTCTTCACGGTTCAGTCTTGGTAAGTTGTATGTTTCTAGGAAGTTATCCATTTCAAGGCTGTCCAATTTTTGGAATATAATTGTTCATAGTGGCTTTACAATTCTTTGAATTTCTGTGATATCAGTTTTAAAGTCTCCTCTTTCATTTGTACTTTATTTTAGCTTTCTTTTTTTTTTTCTAGATAAGTCTAGCTAAAGGTTTGTCTACTTTGTTTATTTTTTCAAAAATCAGCTCTTAGTTTCACCGATCTTTTCTATTGTCTTTTTAATCTCTATTTCATTTACTTGCATTCCAATCTTCTTTATTTCCTTTCTTCTAATTCTGGGCTTAATTTATTATTATTTTTTGAGATCCTTGAGGTGTAAAGTTAGGTTGGTTATTTGAGACCTTCTCTTTTCCTAATGTAGGTGTTTATTGCTATAAAATTCTCTCTTAGAACTTCTTTTCCTTTATCCCATAGGTTTTGGTGTGTTGTTTTTTTTTTTTTTTTTTTTTTTTGTCTCAAGATATTATTTGACTGCTCTTTCAAGTTCTTCTTTTACCCATTGGTTGTTCGATAGCATGTTGTTTAATCTCCACATAGTTGTGAATTTTTCAATTTTCTTCTTATGATTGATATCTAGTTTAATGCCATTGTGGTCAGAAAGTCATGTTTGACATGATTTCAATCTCCTTTAATTTATTAAGGTGTGTTTTGTGGCCTAACATATGATCTATCCTGGAGAATGTTTCACATGCACTTAAGAGAAATATATCTGCTGCTGTTGGAGAAGATGTTCTGTCTGATGTGTACTTTACATCCAATGTTTTTTATTGATTTTCTGTTTGTATGATCTATCTATTGTGAAAAGTAGGATACTGAATTCCTTCACTGTTATTGTATTGCTGTCTATTTCTCCCTTCAGGTCTGTTAATATTTCTTTCATATATTTAGGTGCTCCTCTACTAGTTGCATAAATATATACAAGTGTTATGTCTTCTTATTTATCATTATATAATGACCTGCTTTATCTCTTATAAAATTTTTGGCTTAATGTCCATTTGTCTTGTATAAGTTCAACTACTCTTGTTTTCTTTTGGTGTTTATTTGCCTGGAATATCTTTTCCATGTCTTCACTTTCAGTCTGTGTATGTTTAAAGCTAAAGTAAGTCTCTTATAAGCAACATATAGTTACATCTTTTCTTTCTATTTTCTTTCTTTCTTTCTTTCTTTCTTTCTTTCTTTCTTTCCTTCCTTCTGCCACTCTATGTTTTTTAACTGGAGAATTTTTTTCCATTTATACTAAAAGGGATTATTGATAGGTATGGAATTACTACTGCCATTTTGTTAATTATTTTCTGGATGTTTTGTAATGTCTTTGTTCTTTTCTTCTCTTGATCTCTCTTCTTTTGTAAATGATGATCTTCTGTAGTGATATGCTTAGATTCTTTCTCCTTATCTTCTGTGTAACTACTATATGTTTTTACTTCGTGATTAACATAAGGCCACCTAAAACAGCTTACATTTAAAGTAATCTATTTTAACTTGTTAACAACTTAAATTTTGACACATTTTAAAGTTCTACAATTTTATTCTCACCTCTTGCAACATTTATGTATTTAATGTCACAATTTACATCTTTTAACCTTGTGTATCCATTAACAAATTATTATAGTTAATTTTAATACTCTGACTTTTAGCCATCATAGTAAATTCTCAACTAAACTCAGATATTCCATTTTCTTGCCCTTGATGTATGAAATGGCTCCTGATCTTACTTTTATTAAATCTAGATTTAATCATTTTAGGAAGGTACCAGCGCTAGTTAACTACATGAAATCTTCTCATGTAGTCATGTCTGACCTGGGTATATTATTAGTTTCTCTATTTTGTAGAGTATTATATACACACACATATAAATTTATATACAAAGCATAGTTATATTACCTGAAAGTTTCATTTCAAGTTATGCTATAGAACAAAATTTAGTAACAAAAAGCAACTTCTAGGTCTTGTAAATTTTGAGCCATTGGTCTCAAGCATACTGCTTTTCAATCACTTTTATTTTTTTTAACATTAATGACATAAAATATGTGTAGATATATGCATTTATAAAATATAAATAAATCTATATAAGATATAGATTATGTATATATATGTATATATGTATAAAGTGACAATGTGATTATTTAATATACATATTAAGTTGTGAAATGATTACTACAATCCATTTACCGTATCCTCATCTCATATAATTATCATATTTTTGTGAATGTTTAAGATCTCCTATCAGTAAATTTGAAGTATACAGTGCAGTGTTATTTAACTATAGTTACCATGCTGTACGTTACATCCCCAGAATTTATTCATTCATTTGTAAAGTATATTTAGCATATTAGATGTAAGGATCAACCTGTTATGGTATTTTCTTTCATGAACACTGTACCTTGAGCATTGACAACATTTCTTTCTTTATTTCTCTCTTTTTCTCTTCCTTCCTTCCTTTCTTCCTCCCTCCCTCCTTTCCTTCCTTCTTTCCTTCCTTTCTTCCTTCCTCCCTTCCTTCCTTTCCTATTTCCTATCCTCCCTCCCTCCTTTCTTTCTTTCTTTCTTTCTTTCTTTCTTTCTTTCTTTCTTTCTTTCTTTCTTTCTGACTTTCCTTTTTCTTAGATCTTTGGAAACCAACCAAAAGACAACAAGAGTAAACAGTCTTTCCTTAGATATTAAAATGTTATCTATCTATCAGATTGTAGTCATGTCTAGGAACTCTAAGCCTTTAAGAATTTATTTATGTTGGTAATGCATATCTCTAATTTTTAAAGTAAAATTATCAGGGAGCAACTTGTCAATATCATTTCCATGTTTAAGGGAAATACCTTGCAGTCACCTTCATTTACAACCTATAAAAATTTTTATCAGTTTATCATGTGTTTTCCTTGGCATTTGTTTTAAATCTATCATTTTTCTTCTCTTTCCCATGAATAAATAAAAAGATCATTTCTTCCATAATTAAAAAAAATGATTAAGTTAGAAAAATCCTAAAGAACACTCTGATGTGCTCTCATGTTTTGTTTCAAACAGTATGCTAAGGGCTGATAGGCAAACAAGTGTTGGTGTTGTATGTAGAATTAATTATGTATAGGAAAACATGCTATTACCTTTGCATCCAAGAACAATTATACTTAAAGTTAATTCTGTATTCCATATAGTCATATAGATTTCTAACTTCTTCAGTTTTGTAAGTTTGAATCTCCTTTATTTCACAATTTTTATTGAGCATATATTGCATTTTTGCAAATGATCTTTGGGATCTCTTTGATGTATAAAATTATATAATTTCATAATATGTATAAAGTATTTACATTTTATAGTATACAAACTGACTTCTAGTAGGCCATAAACAATTTCACAGATTATTCAAAGTCCTCTATAATCACAATAGTTTAATCATAACAATTCTTCCTTTTAATAGGGCAAATAAATGACATATGTGTAAATAAAGTGATAGTGTAGGTAAATGGCCACAGGCATACTACAATTGCTCAAAATTATAAAAATAAAATAAAATTAAAAAAAAATTTGGACAACAGTCCATTTACTATGAATTAGATGATTCCAGAAATCTCAATAGTTTTTTTCTTTTTAATAAAAAACTACCATTTCTCAATTCTTTAAAAATGGGTTTTGAGGCTATGGTGTTCTTTCAAACATGAAGAACACGCAAAACTCACAAATCAGTCAATTTTATTAGCCACGGATTTTCCTAATGCCTGAACTGCCCTAGGAATTAACCTATTGTCAACATATACACATCAGTGTAATCTAACAGAAATTTTCACCTGAGTTAGTTGATTAGTGCTAGTTAAATTAGTCTATCCATTTCCTTCATGTTGGCAGGTACATTTTCCTATGTGCCATGTGACTGACAGACTTGGCTGATGGAACAATGAGCAATCACTCCTCTTAGCATCTCTTTAGCCTGAGGCATCCTAATTTCCCATCCCTGTGCTTTTTGTAATTTTTCCCTTTTTTGGTCACCTATCATGGCTTCCCAACATTCTCATTATGTTCACTAATAACACCAGGAGAGGCTTGGAATCCCCTGGGTACATTCCCTTTTCTCACAAGAGCACTAATGAGAACTAATGTTCAAGGGAACACACCCTGTTCCTGGAAAGATTAGACAAAAGAGAAAATGGATGCTTTGTGTTCCAAATCACCACTGATCAGGTGATTCTAGTATTACAGTCCCTGCAACAGAGTTTGGGAAGTAGAAAGCTTAGGTGTAGTACAGTGCCTGACAAATAATAAGCACTCAACAAACACATTGCTAAATCACAGATCAATTAGGTCAATTTGAATATATTGGTGTTCTCTTGAGGAAGACCTCTTCAAAACCAACAATGATTAAACAGTACCTGACACTGAATGACTTTGACTAAAAGGCCAAGGTTCACAGTACATATCCCTTCGGTATTAGGAAGGAGGGATGCTGCAAGAAGCAGCAGTCATCCAAATCTCAATTAGGCTTCTGTGCTTGACTTGCCTTGTGATTGAGAGTTTGGAAACCTCAGTAGAGAAAGAAAAATGGCTTATGTAATTTCCATTGGCCTTCACTACAGCCACATAGGTTGTCATCTAAATCAACTTGCAGTTGGCAGCAGCTGGGACCAGAAGTGGATTGCCTGTATTCAGACCCATGTGTCACATTAGGACAATGAAATTAGAGAACAATATATACCTGTGATTATAACAGTCTTTTGCTTTAATGTAAAGAACACACAACCCTCTATTATGTCCCTGAAAGTATTTACAAATGACTTGAATTGGAACAGATTATTCTTTCTACAAAATGCAATGAATACTATTTCATCTTGTCTTGTACGGTTTTACAACCTTCAAAAGAGTTAATGTCCAATGGTTGGTTGGTTTTATGCTTTTGCTGGCCAACTCATATTTTTTAAGTCTAATAATTTTCAGGAGCAGTTGCTGAAATTTCAGAGCATAAACTATTTTGAGATAGGAAAAGAAAGATAAAGACCAGAAAAGAACTTTGCCAGGGAACATATATTGTCTATTTGACCAGAGACATCCAACCAGTGTGACACAAAAGAAAAATGCTCTATATTAGTGGATTGTTTCAAGACATATATAATCATAATGTCACATCTAACTCCCTTTTGCCTGATCTTGACATGTTAGCAATGTTCCAGTCAATAAGTTATCAAAAGACTATTTCATTACCTGGCATTAGCCTCAGAGATACAGAGCAGCATCCTATATTTTGGGAGGAACATGAGATGGATTGGAAGACATTAATTTGATGGAGAAACATTCATCCAAGTTATTCCACAAAATGGGCAGTCACCATGTCATTACCTGTTGCCTGAAAAAGAGATAAAAAATCTCCAAAATGACCCTTCTTCCACTTCAACAATGTAACTCCCAACAAATTACACTGCTATGAAAAGAATAACTAATTATGCTTCCACTAGGTACTATAAAGTGTCCAATTATGGGTCTAATTAGAAGGGAAGAGCATAAAGTAATGGGTCTTTATTTAGAAATGTTGTTATTCTCAGGACATCTTCTAAAGTGGTTTCTGTGTTTTGTTTTGTATTACATTTATTCTACCTTTCTGCAACTTGCTCAGATTTATCTCAATAGGACAAACATCTGTCACATTTTGCATATTGCTTTAATTTGATTGTCCCTGACCCCTTAGGCAAATATAGACAGGTGGAAAACATACTGGCTATTTCACACAGCATCTGTAGTCACTTTAGCCAGTCTTTTTTATGGCTTATCACAGCATGAGAGGGCTGCAGAAGCCAAGCAGTAGCAGGGAGAGAGTACCGGGTGGAATTGCACCCTCTGTTTGCTTGAGCAACTCTGTACCACTTTTCATTTACAAATGCTGGCTGAGGAGAACAGGCACCTGCTTGCAGGTCTAGTCCTTAAGAAATGGGGGAAAAAAGAGAAAAAGTAAAAAAAAAAGAAAAAAAAAAGGACAGGGTATGCCTTTAAATTAAGTCATTATCTTTATTCTGTAACTCCAATGGAGTTTAATAAATGACCACACACGCAAACACACACTCATGTGCACACTCACATGCACATTCATACACATAATGTCTTTAGCAGCAATTTGATGTGATTAATGAGGCTGCTCTGGCACATCTTGAGGATAGCATATTAGTCACAGTTAATGACTCCTGCATAGTCTACTCAAAGAACAATATATCCTTGTTAAATGTCTCTAGCATAGAATGGAGAAAGACCTTAAAATATACTATGGTCAATGACCCTACCTCCAATTTTGATGAAGGGACACACCCTGAAATAGCCAGGATTGATAGATGATGATGATGATGATGATGATGATGATGATATTTAAGCAAGACACAACAAAACAGGAGTATAGGTTTTCCAAAATGTTTTTCATGACAGTTCTAAGCTATAATCATTATTTAAGTCAAGAAATCTTTTCTTGTAAATGAGTTCTTACTTTAATCCGAGTCAGTTTCCTTTTATGTAGACAACAATAGAAATGGAAAAAAATTGTTCAGATACCCTCTTATATATACACTTCATATATTTGGAGATGGTTATTAAATCATCTTCCTGCCCCTTTTGCTACCAACTAAAGTTAACTTCTTTAATCTTTCTCGCTAGAATTAATTTCCAGCTTTTAAAATAAGTAGTTTATTATTATTTTAAAATGTTTCTCTGGACACCTCCCCCCACTAATATTTTCAAAGTGTGGGAAGGAGACTACCTCTATCACCTGGGAGATAATCACTTTGGGTGCCTTCAAAAATGAATATTCTTGAGTACCCCCATCTATTCAATCAGAGGATCTTTGGTTGGGCCCAGAATCTGCATTTTTAACATGAATCTTAGGAGATCCTCATGTGCATTGATATTTAAGCACTAGTATTCTAATTTCTCTTCAGTTAAACTATTCCAGATATCTTTTTCTACGAGGCACCAATGACATATGACTTTTAGTAATTTTATTTATTTTTTATTTTTTTTAATGTTTACTTTTGAGAGAGAGACGGAGCGTGAATGGGGAGGGGCAGAGAGAGAGGGAGACACAGATCTGATGCAGGCTCCAGGCTCTGAGTTGTCAGCACAGAGCCTGACACAGGGCTCAAACTCGTCAACCGTGAGACCACGACCTGAGCAGAAGTCGGGCGCTCACCCGACTGACACCCAGGCACCCCAGTAATTTTCTTAATCAAAGAATAAACATGGGCCCCTCCAATCTATTTATAACCCTTCCAGCTTTATCAGTTGTTTATCATTCTTCCTTCTGAGAGTCTTTTATCTCTTTGTAGTATGTCTTTCTAAAATGATTGCAAAGTAATTTTTTTAAACTATAATATCAGCTCTCAATCACCACATTTCAGGTTCACATTTGAAGTCAATGTGACTTTGTGTTCCCACCTCAAGCATTGTCAGAAGCTAATGCTTCCTTCCACCAAAGCTTGACTGAATCATATTTTCCCGGAGTTGCTTCCAATAAATACTCTTTAAACATATTGTCAGGTCTACATTAGGATGCAATGTCATTTTCTATTATTAAAAAAAGTATATGCAGAATGAGATTCATCTATTAATGATCTGTCATTGCCAAAAGCAGCATTCATGTTCTGTAAAAAGGACAATATTACTCTAATTTTCTTCTGTGCCTTTCAAAACTAGACATTTTCTTGCAAATCTTACTAAAGGACTTCAAATCTAGATAATAAAATGAATTCTTCACTTTCTGGTACATCACACATCGTTTGTTTTCAGAAATTTAGCCAATGGTCACCACCAAATTTAAATAGCTGCATCACAAAATTTCAAAATATGAAATTTTGTCACAATACTCCACCTCTCCTACTTTCCCCAAAAAATTGAGAGTATTTTTCTTTTAATTTCCATAGGAGGCTGTATATTCAAGAAGACTGAATCAATTTACATTTTGCTGATCCAGTGCTCTTTTCATTGGCTGGTATCTTTGGAGAGGATAGTGTTCTATGTGACCTAGCAATTAATACACTTTTGCTTCTCCCTAGACTACCGTCTTCAAAACTATTTTGCATCAAATCATAGGGTCTCAATTATCTTCTTCAAATTTACTTCTTTATAGTCTTTATATGTAATAAATTGTCCTTTTCATTTTATCATTAAAAGTTAAATCTGTCTCATTTTTCTCAAACACAGTTGTGTTAATTTCAACACCTGGCCTTTATTTGTGTTGCTGTCTCTGTTGGAATGTCAACAAATATTTATTGAGCAAAATCATTATGAATATGGCCTTTTGAAGTCAGAAACAAGTAGTATGAGCTCTCATTCTATCACTTCAGATCAGTGTGACCTTGCATTAGTCATTCAAACACTCTAAAATTTACTTTTCTCAATTATAGCTTAGAAATAATGGTGATTATTATGTAAATCACTACTAGATAAGAACATTAAGAGATGTGATATTTTTTCATCATTTGGAAAATTCCTGGTACAAATAAGTGTTGAATAATTTTTAGCTTATTACTGTTAGTTGTAGCAGTTATAGTAGTGGTAATTGTGACCGTGTAGTAATGGAAAAGTAATCATAGTAATGCACAAAACAATATGCTAAATGCACATGGGGTTCTTAGGACTTATAAAAAGAATTTGTAGTCTATCCAAAAAGGATTGTTAAAGAAGGATGTTGGGCAGTAGAGTGGCTTGGTTGGATTTTTTGTTTTTGCAGATTGTATTGATTTCTTAGGGATGCTGTAACAGATAATTACAAACTGGTTGACTTAAAACAACAGAAATGTATTCTTACAGTTTTGGAGGCTAAAAGCCTGGTGTCAAGATGTCAGCACGCAGGGCCATGGTTTCTCTGAAGGCTCTAGGGAAGGATACTTTCTTGCCTCTATCTTCTGGTGGTTCCTGGAAATCTTTGGTATCCCTTAGCTTGCAGATGCATCCAATTTCTACCTGTGTTGTCTCACTATTGTATAGTACTCTCCCTGTTTTGTTTTGTTTTTCTGTGTCTAATTTTCTCTCTTTTTATGAAGACACCAGTCATTGAATTAGGGCCCATCCTAATTTAGTATACCTTCATATTAACTTATTTCCACCTAAGGTCACATTCACTGGTATTGGAGGTTAGCATTTAAACATATCTTTTTAAAGAACATAATTCAATCCACAACACTTATTAGTATGGTAGCAATTTGGAGAGTTGATTCTAAGAGAATATTTAGAAACAGACGGGATAGTTGTACAAGGATTTAGCAGGAGTGCAAATGAACAAGAATGATGGCCTAAACAAGCATTGTGTTAATGGGAAAATAGGGACATAGATTCACTAAATTGAATTCTGGAGGTAGAATCAACAAGAGTTGCCTATTGATAACTATGTTGAAAGAGTGAATGAAACAGAAGTCTGTGAGGATTCATGGTTTCCTTCTTGGGCAAGTGGATGACAGGTGACTGAGAGGGGAGAATGGAGAGTAATTGGTATGTCATGTAACTGAAAGACCTATCATATCTAAGTACCTGTTCTGTGTCTATGAGGTGCTAGGCTGCGGATACAGCAGTAAGTCAGACAGTTATAGGCCTGCTCTCATGGAGCTTATGGCCTTGGCTAGTCACATAGAAGGTGATTTCTGCTTTAGTAAGAATTCCATAAAATTTTACATTCTGCATCACCCATCTACTGCAGTCATCAATGTTTTATCAAATTGCGGCTGCATCTGCTCCCCTGTATGTTGATTCTCTGGCCTGAACACTTTCTGGAGTAAAGATTGTATAATATTTTGATGTGGCAATTTTCTATTTCTAATTTATCTGCCTCTAATTATCTGTCTGAAATTACCTTTTGCACCATCTGATCTTTACTGCCTGCATTTCCCTTCGTTCCTTCTGTCTACATAGATTCTGACCCTACTATGATCCACTCTTCTCAACTATCTTTCTCATCTTTCCTCTCAGCTAGTCATTTTGGAGAAAAATCTGCTTTGGTCAATGCAATGTGTCCAGTCCTTTTCTCCCTACCACGTGCACATCTCAGTGCTCATTGATGCCAGAGGTTCAGTATCTTTGGCTTTAGGGTCTTTCCATAGGCCTGTCATTTTTTCAATGTTCTTCGTCATACGCTCCCAGGGTTTTCTAGGTTTCAACATTCATTTACTCATTTATCAAACACATATTAAGTTGTTACTTCATTCCTGTCATTGTGTGTGCTCTGGGCAGCCAAAGACCAATGTGAAGTTCTTATTTTCAGGGAATTTAGAATGGAGATATAGATAAGCCAACTGACTATTACAAAGGTATGCAATGAATGCCAAAGACTAAGGAGAGCCCACAGGTGAAGCACATTTTCTGGGTTGGCCAGTTGATGGGAGACAAATCAGAGAAAGCTTATCAGGACAGGACACAAATAAGGTGATTCATGGAATTCTAGTAGAAGCTACCCATAAAAGTGATGCAATGGGAGGGTGGACATGGGGGAGGGAAAGTGATGTTAGGGATAAAAGGGGCAGAAGAATGAAAAGCAGCAAATGTAATGTCAGAATGTTAAGAGAGAACAGGGGTGCCTGGGTGGCTTAGTCACTTAAGCATCAGACGTCAGCTCAGATCATGATCTCATGGCTCATGAGTTAAAGCCCCACATCAGGCTTGAAAAACTTTAAATTTTTTTTTTAGAAATTAAAAAAGAATGTAAGAGAGAACATGATAATTCTAAAATTGCAGAAGTATATGCTGAGTGTGCCGTGACAAAGCAAGTGTAGGAGGAGACAGGATTAGGCAGATAAATAGAGGCAAGGTCAAAATTTGTGTGCTTGTGTGTCTTATCCTGACCCGATGCCTTTTAAAAAGGACTCATTGTCAGTAGTATTTCCTGCACTGAATCTAAATCCTGACATTTCTGCATTCCTTCATTGTTATCCAACACCACTTACACAATTTCCTTTCCTTTAATATCTGTACACATAATACGACTATAGATGTGTTTTGAAATGTAGATTTATTCCCGGTTATGGGACCCTATAAACGTAATATGCCACACTGAAGAGTCTGGCAGCTTTCTTATAGACAACGATAAAACAAAATGTATTTTGAGTTACAAGAGCTGTGTTTTAGAAGGTCAACAAAGTGAGATATTAATTAGTGCAGGTGAAGTTGGAGAGGATAGACTGGTTAAAGGCTTTCTCATGTAGTGATTGAGCACATGGACTCTGTGGGCAGACTTTGTAGATTTGCATTGATACTCACATACTACAGATATGATCACTTCTCTGTGCCTCAAAAGGAGCTATAATGATACTATTTTGAAATATAGTTGTGAGGATTAAATAAATTGATACAAGTAAAACACTTGTTATGATACTAGACATTGTATAAGTATCCTTTATTATGTTACCAGAATAACCCATGATGATAAAGATCCATGGTTATAAAGTAGTGATTCAAGCTGCATTTATGTAGTCACAGTCCATGTAATTTATACCTGGTGAATTAAAGTAGCTATTAGCTTTATATTTGTATTGGTTTCTTAGGGCTGCCATAACAAAGTACCAAATACTAGGTAGCTTAGAACAATGAAAAAAATGGATTCTCTCTGTTCTGGAAGCTGAGATTCTGAAATCAACATTTGCAAGATCATGTTCCCTCTGAAATCTGTAGGGGAAGGATCCTTGTTTGCTTCTTTCAGCTTTTGCCCCAGATATTTCTTGGCTTCTTGGAAGCACAACTCCAATATTCACTTGATATTTTCCCTATTTCTCCTTGCATTGTCTTCCCTCCATACATATCAGTCCAAATCCACCCCCCTTTTAAATAATGACACCTGTTGTATCTAATCAGGGCCCACTCAAATAAATTCATCTTAACTTAATTACACCTATGAAGATTCTGTTTCCAGCTAAGTTCACATTCTGAGGTACTAAACATTAGGCTTCAAGATATATTTTTTTGGTAGGGGACACATTTCATAATTCAACCCCTCAACATCACTTCTGCAATTATTGTAAAATATTAATATTTCTAACATTTTTTTCAGTAAGGCTGAGTTTTAGTAAATAAACAGCATTGTCACTAACCAAAATTAGTGCATGGTTTTATTAAATGTGGGCTTTATTTTCCATATTAGGTCATCTACCTTGACTTAATAAACAGCACAAGATATTTTTAAATGCAGCAGTAGTGAAGAAAATTAATGAACTTATTTTATTTTCTCCTGTCAAGAAAGAACAGAAATTTAATTTGTGATCCATTATTTACATATCTGTGAAACCAGAATACAGCTATAGGATTTTAAGATGTTATCTGGTAGAAATTAAAAATAAACACTACAATAGAGAAAAATATTAGATCTGAGATGAATATGGGAATTTTCAATAACAACTTGCACTTTCAGAGAATTAATCCTGTGAACTGCTTTGCCATGAGAAACACATTTATATCTAATATAGCGCGTTAGGGAAGAACTGGTAGACCATACATTCATCACATTCTTACATACATAGAAAATAATATAGTGGTACTTGTTCATTAATATCCACATTTTTCACACTAAGATTCCATTGATGAAAACTGGAGGAGGAAAACAGTAGCCAGAAATTGGAAAAATAAATTTATATGATATTGAACATCTAGGGATCTAATAGTAAATCAGAAAAAGAAGGTCTTACTTTTGAATTCGGAAGGTTATAGAACAAGGAGGGAGTAATTATGTTTTAGATATTTATTAGGATATGCAAACAATGAATAATTGAATCATTGAAAAATAATTTCAGAAATGGGAGTAGTGTGATGAGATTAAAGAACCTAAATGAGTAGAATTTTTTTCCTTGTACTACATTGCACTCACACTATATTGATTTCTTTTTTTACATAAGGGAGAAAACTAGAGAAATTGAAAATGAAAATATTAATGACAGTTTTATCAGATAAGATTCCAGTATTGCTTCCTGCAAAATAAACAAACACCCCCCAAAAATGATCAATACATAATTAACAGGACAAACATTTTTGACAAGTTATTAAAACTTATATTGAGGATTATTTGAAGACTGATTATAATGAAAAAAATTTAAAAAATATTTCATGAGAAGGATTAGATAGAAGATGGATGAGGAGGTTTTACTGGCCTTGCTCCTTCAAATACAAAGAAAGGTTATGAGCAAAATATGCCATCTTCAGGATACAGACTAGGAAAAGCTTTCACTCAAGGATTAAATATTGGCTGCCAGCAAATTGATTTGATATTATCAGAAAATAGTGTTTATATTGGGAACAAATAAAAGGCAAAAGAGAGAAGGGAACAAACATTTAATAGGTATTTACTATATGAGGCACTTTATAACTGTTATCATACTGAATCTTTTTTTTTCCATACTGAGTTTTTAGAAGAATTTTGTGAGAAGGCATTATTCCCATTTGATGTATGAGGCAAAGAAAGCATAAGTGGCCAGCTTATGGTCATATAGATGAGTAGAGAAATGACATTCAAATGCTTTCTCAAAGTCTGAGTCTTTCCTACTAGGATATAAAGAATCTCTGAGAAAAAAATTTTTTTTTTCTAAAACATAGGTAATGTCACATTCTTCATTCAGTTAAATTTCTGAAGGTCTAAAGACTTTTGACAACTATTTCCCAAAGCAGAATGTAATTGTTTTAGAAAGTACTGGTCCATGTCTCTGGAATAAACTGGAGTGCATTAGCATGGCAAATGGCATAGGATAATACACCCTATTTAATGATGTTGATGAAAAGTAACACTAGATAACAGTAGCATCTTAGTTTCAACATATTATTGAAATGGCAAGTTCATAAAAATAACCATTACATTTATAGACTGGGCTCAAGATGCTGCCTCTGGGCCTGCTGACACAGCTGAGGACAGGTCAGAAACCTTTCAGAGAAGCTCCTGCTAAAGCCCCACTAACTTCTCCCATACCTCCCAGTCTCCCTGTCTCCCTGCTTTGTTACCTCCAGACACTCATAATGTAGAATTTTCCTCTGAGTCTCAATTTCTGTATTCCTTCCCTCTCCCTAGTGTTGGATTTGCCTTTTCTTTCTTTGAAATCAGACTATGAACTTGGCCTACCCCTGCTCCATTCCAGAGGTTAAATGGAAACAATTTGGGTAATGCATTTTAAAGAGAAATGACCTTATTCATACTCAAATAATTTTGATTAAAAAGTCTATGTTTTTATTATTTTATATATATCAAATGCAAACTTATTGCAATCAAATCAGTGAGAGAAGAAATGAAAATAAAGAAATGGCAAATAACACATTAACTATGATTAAATTGTGATTCCAATAGTATGAAATTAAAAGTTCATGGCAAACCTTTTATGACTATTTAACTTAGAGCCAAAAGTGTCAAGTAGGTGGGAATAGAAATTAAAAAAAGCTTTCACTAGAATTAATGGGAAATGCTTCTTGGTCATAAGCCAAACAATTTAAACACTTATCTGGTTTTATATTATATTTTTACATATATAATTGGTATGATGGCCTGTCTCCAAGATATCCCCTCAAGATCCTTGTCTTTGAGTATTTATGCCTATCTATTCATGCACATTGAATCAGGGGTGATTTGAGTTACCAATAGAATACTATAGAAGTGACAGCATATAACTTTTAAGGCTAGGCTTAGAAGCATTGTAGTTTCTTTCTTGTTCTTTTGCATTGCTTACTCTGAGGCAAGTCAGCTGCCTTGAAAACACCAGAAGAGCCCACATGGAGAGGAAATAACCTGGCAGTATTAAGGTTAAAACACCTTGGAAGTGGATCTGCCAGTCCCAGACGAGCCTTCAGATGACTATAGCCTTAACTGACATCAGACTGCAACCTCAGAGACTCTGAAACATTTCTGAATTTCTGGTCTGCATAAACTGTCAAAGATAATACATAATTATTACAATTTTGAATCACTAAATTTGGGACGATTTGTTATCTAGCAATAGATAATTAATACAATTGGATAAAGTGATATATCAAATAGACAAAAAGAGATAAACATTTCCATATGCTGCTTTCCCCAAAAGTGATGTTTTAAATAATCTACAATGATTTCTTCTAAGAATAATAATGAGAATGGTCACAATATGTAGTGGCTAACAGTGATCAGCGATTAATTGGGAATGAAATGGAGACACGGTGACATTCAGAAACTCCTTCCCAGAATTTGGTAGTTGGATTAGTATCTCAGACTTTTAAAAAAGGCATAAGTACAATAATAAAAGTAATAATTTCTTTATTTAATGAGGAAATATTAACTGAGCACATACTATGTGCTAGCCCTTGTGTCAGGTTTTAGAGATAAAGTAACAAATGATACAGATTTCTCAATGAAGTTCACATCCAACTATCAATGAATGTTAATGTTTAATTAAAATTAAATAGGGTAATTTTGTTTACATTTTTATCTCTTTTGTAACACACACAAAACATATATTTTTTAGTTTTATATTGTTAATGAGCAACTTCCTCTCAATTCCACTGGTTCTGATGAGGGGCCTGCTGGTTTCTCAGTAGTACTGAGAGAAGGAGAGAAGGAAAGTGAATAATGATTGCAAAAATTCCTTTGTTTTTAAGAGAAATTTTGGAGTTATAATTAGATTTTAGTTCATTCATTCATTCCAGAAGCATTTATCAAATGTTATCTCTATTTCCATATCCTTAATTATATTACATTGATTCAACTTATTTGATTCAGTAAATGAGTCAACTTAGTTTGTTTTCATAAAAACAGTTTAAAATATGTTTATTATACTCTGTTTTCTAAATTGGTAACAGAGAAAATAATTAAATATTTTGGTTGAAAACATATAATTTAATGAGACCATAGAATGAAATTAAATCATAAATGAGATATTGTGTCCTTTTATTTTAAAATGTATGGTTTCTGGAGTAGAAAATAAGATGGATTAGACATATTTTGGGGGTCAATATTTTACTTTATATAAAAAGATACTTGGATAAAGAGTATTTAAAAAACCTGCAATAAGTGGTTAGTCAATAATAAATTTTATAATAATGAATTCAGTCTTATAAATAGGTAGCCAATATTTACCTCTTAATTTATAAATTACTAAAATAAATTTCTGGTTTTTCTTTAGAAAGCTATATATACATTTGTGATGGAGATTGTGCTGTGTATTTTAATATATATACTTTTCAAGCATGAATATATTAACTGAAGGGGTCTTGGTTAGAAGTGAAATCATTTCCTAAAAAGTTTATTTTCCTTTTTTTTTTTTTTTCTTAACACTCATCTAACTTAATTTAAAACAGTTCAAAGCCAAACAAAAGAGTAATTTAGAGTTCACTTTCAGGCTAATAGTTAATTAACAATTTCAATAAAGAAGTAGTTCATTGGATATCTCACTCAAGTGCTTTAGGTTAATACCAGAAACAGAGAAAGTTGAATCATAGCCAAAATGGAACAAAATTTCAAGAAATTATGTTTAAGGTATCTCTTTGCTTTCCCAGAAACCCTGAAATTGTTACTTTTTAGCAAAGTAAACCTAATAATTGCCTTTTCTTTCCCTGGTGACTTCCAACAGCTTAATTAGCTGATTCAGGTCAACTACCTGGTTCATCAGTTTTTGAACATCTGAGATTTAGTCTTAAATTCCCTGTTGAGAAGTGAATTCCCATCACAAAGACCCCATGGGTGTGTATGTGTGGGAAAATAATTTTGAGCAATTAGGAATTAATGATGACCTTTCAGGGGATAGTAGAGGACATAATCATAAAAGTTGAATATACATCACCAGGAATGAGTAATGCACTCCCATTAGCATAATTGGCTAGTATTAAAATGAGGGTGTCTACAATTATTATGGTTTGGAAGCTTCTTGGGAATATGAAGAGGTACTGGAAGGTACAACCTTAGACATTACTCTTGAAATCAGTGATAATTTGGAAGCATATATAAATTAAATTGTTAGAGTTATAACGTGGAAAAATACTTTAGTGAAACAAAAATAGAAAAAAAATCACATTAAAAATAGAAAAAATCAAGTGATATTGCTGTGTTTTAGACACTTTTTTTTTTTTTTTAATTTATTTTTGGGACAGAGAGAGACAGAGCATGAACGGGGTAGGGGCAGAGAGAGAGGGAGACACAGAATAGGAAACAGGCTCCAGGCTCGGAGCCATCAGCCCAAAGCTTGACTCGGGGCTCAAACTCACAGACCGTGAGATCGTGACCTGGCTGAAGTTGGACGCTTAACCGACTGCGCCACCCAGGAGCCCCTACACTTCTTACAAAGAGTAGCAATCTAGTGCTTAGGCTATGTGTTGTGATAACATCTGAGTTGGATTCATTGCTTTCCCACCTCTTAACTGAATGATGTCAGTGAAATTGTTTCTTGTTGCCTTGAAAGGTGGTTATAATATTAGTAATTATTTCATAGGCTTAATATAAGAAATAAACCAGTTAGTAATAGTACCTACCTGTGTCACTTATCTGTTTCTGGTTAACAAACCACACCAAAACTTAATGGCTTAAAAAACAATTTATTATTTCTCATTGTTCCAGGAGTTGACTGGGCTTAGCTGGGCAGTTCTCACGTGGGGTCTCTCACACAGTCACATTCAAGAACTGCCACCATTTATTTGTTTGTTTGTTTAATGTTTATTTATTTATTTTGAGAGAGAGAGTGTGTGTTCGAGCAGGGGAGGGGGAGAAAGTGTGGGGGGATAGGGAAACCCAAGCAGGCTCCATGCTGTCAGCACAAAGCCTGACATGGGGCTCGATCCCATGAATTGTGAGATCTTGACCTGAGCCAAAATCAAGAATTGGACACCCAACTGACTGAGCCACCCAGGTGGCCTGGGACTGCCACTATTTAAATGCTCAACTGGACTGAATATCCAAGGTGACTCACCAACATGTCTGACAGGTAATACTGGCTGCAGTGTGGGGGCTCAGCCTCTCTGTGTGATTTGGACTAGATAAGCTACATAATTTGCAGGACCCAGTGAAAAATAAAAGTATGGGGCTTCTTGTTAAAAAGTTATTCAGAATTTCAAGACCATGGCAGCAGAAGTTTCATGCTTATAAATCTAGCCCTGGATTTGGGCTTCTCACCTTATAATGGGTGGGTTCTAAGAAGAATCATCCCAAGATGAAAGACCCAGATAGAACTTGTAAGGTTCCTTATAACCTCATTGATCATGTTTCTATTTGTCAAAAGGACATCACAAAGTCAGCCCAGGTTCAGGGGAGAAGAATTAGACTCCATCTATTGATGTGAAGAGTGGCATGCCTGTTCAGGGAGAGAAATAATTGATGGCAGCCATATTTGGAGATTATCTCCTATATGACCTTGAAGTTGTAAAATAATTATTAAGAGAGATAATTCATATTAATTAGTAGATTGTGTAGCCTATAAAAATGCTTATATAACAACTTACTATTATCCTAGATTATAAACTTGGAGAAGAAACTAAAGTTGACATGGCTTTGTGTATCTGCTATCTATCTGACTGAGTTAAAAAATGTAGGTGATTTCAGATTTTATCGTTGCTAGTCTATGCAATTTGTCTTGTAAAATTATTAGAAAAACTAACAGTTATTGCTGTCAGATTCTGTAATGGCAAAAGAACATTCTGAAGGTAATTATTAATGAGTTTAATGTTGTTCTCAATGATAATAAGGCCTTCTCTTTTACCTAAAGGTATTTTGCAGAAGTGGATAGTTTAGCTTTGACTTTTCTGCCTATTAAATAACCATCTGCCACCTGTAGTCTATTGTCTTGCTGCATTTATCACAGATGAGTGCAGAACAAAAAAATGAAAATAAATTGCTTTAATATAATACTCTTTTCTCATACTTTGCCTTAAAGTGCCACATTCATTGAATGTATCTTAGCTAGTGTGTAACTTGGGATTCCAGGTTATAAAAGCTTTTTATAATCTTTAGTCATTTAACACTACCTACACCTCATTTGATGACTTTCTTTTCATTTCGTGCCAAAAGCAATATAATTTTTCAATTAGGAAGCAAACATGCTTTTTAAAATGAGATGCTGTTTCTGACATCCAAATTTTGTTTATAGGCACCAAAAATATTCTAGAAAACCTTGGGTGTAAAGATAATTATAAGTGAAAAGAACTGCTAAATGATCATCCAGGACACCAGAGAACAGTTTATTCTGTTGTGATAAAGACAAAAGAATATAGTCAATTACAAAACTATGTTTATTCTATTGTGCAAGGCCTTTGGAGTTCACTGACAAAATATATTTTTTTAAAAACTCAGTACACAAATAATGTGAACTCATGTTAAAGGAGGCCATGCAGCTGAATGTCAGTAAATCTGTGATTCAATTTTTTTTTCAACGTTTTTTTTTTTTTTTTTTTTTTTTTATTTATTTTTGAGACAGAGAGAGACAGAGCATGAACGGGGGAGGGGCAGAGAGAGAGGGAGACACAGAATCGGAAACAGGCTCCAGGCTCCGAGCCATCAGCCCAGAGCCTGACGCGGGGCTCGAACTCACGGACCGTGAGATCGTGACCTGGCTGAAGTCGGACGCTTAACCGACTGCGCCACCCAGGCGCCCCTGTGATTCAATTTTGAGTAGTGAATATTTTTTATGAATTGCTGAGCTTAAAGATCTTTATATTCAGTTTGCAAGAGTACAATCTTTCTAAACGTTGGTCCTTTTCTTATTTTTCCCTGGACTCCTATTCACTTTTATTATAATTTTCTTATGATATCTCATCTTCAAGGTGCTTTATATACCATAGGTATCACTTACATTATTTTTTTTGATTGAAGCATAATAAACATAAATTGCTTATGATAGAAGTGCATATCTTGGTGAATTTCTGAACACACTTTTATATCCAACACCTTAGAAGTCACCCTCATGCTTCCATCCAATGACTAAACCGTTCCTCTATCCCCCAAGGATAACCATTGTTCTGACTTCCACCAATATATATTAAAATTCCTAGTTTGTACATTTATATAAATGAAATCAGACAGTATGAACTTGTTGTGTGTGCCTTCTTTTACTGAAATTTGTGTTTCTGAGATTCATCCACATTGTTGCATGTTGTAATATCACTTACTCTCATTGCTTTATAATATTCCATTGTGCAACCGTGACACAACTTGTTTATCAAATCTATTTTTATTAGGCATCTAGGTTGTTTCCAATTTGGGACTTTTATAAACAGCAGAACTATAAACATTGTCACGCATATCTTTTGGTGAACACTAGGACATGATTCTAGCAGTGGAACCGCTGAGTCATACATAGGGTGTGGGTATGTTTAACTTTAATGTATACTGACTAGCAGTTTTCCAAGTGACTGTGCCAATTAAGACCTCTACCTGTGATATATTAGAATTCTAGGGGCTCTCTACATCCCTGCAATTTTGCTGTTTTTGTCTCTTTATTTTAGTTATTTGGTCAGTATGTAGCCCTGATGACTAATGAAGTTAAGCATCATTCCATACTTTTATTGGCCATTTGGTTAACCTCTTCTGTGAAGTATGTTCATGTGTCCAGGTAATTTGCTTATATAAATATAAGAAATGTAATTATTAAAGAGGGTTATCAGTATTTTAAAAATTAATTTGTAGGAATCCTTATTAATTTATAGAATTAAAAAATATATTCTATCAATGTTTGTTGTATATATGTATTGTGAATATCTTTTCCTACTCTTCAAGTTCCTTTTATGCTCTTAATAGTATCTTTTTACTGACTAGAAGTTCTTCAATTTAATATAGTCTAATTAACATTTTTTTCTTTCACAATTAGCTTTATTAGGTATCCTGTTTAAGAAAACTTTGAAGATGTTCTATTTTCCATAAATGTTTTATTTTATACTTTCCAAATTTAGATCTGTAAACCATATGGGATTAATTTTTGTGTTTTATGCAAGGGACATCCAGTTCACCATGCATCATTATTAAGGAGAGAATCATTTCTCCTTGACACATGATGTCAATTTTTCTTTGAATTTGGTGACTGTTAGTTGTAGATGTTCCTGGACCTGCTATTAGGTTTATTTAGTTTTGTAACCAAAGTTACTCTGTCTTAATAAACCAAATGCATTTTTCATTAAAATAATTTGAGTAACTGAGATCATTTAGCAAGGAGCAAAAACACTATGGTTTTTCCTTAATAAAAATAATATAATCTAGGGAAGTTGCTATAAATTCAAATTTAACAACTTTCATTGCTTTTGTTTAAATATGAAACATAATCCACTGCATGAAGGATGAAGATGTCTCCATATACATTTATTTAACTTTTATTCAATAACTACAATGTGTGAGACACCAGGAATAAAAAAGGTAACTAAGACATGTTTTCTGCTCTCAACATGTTTGGACAAGATTGAACACAATATGGGGGATAATTATTTTTTGTGAAATAAACAACTAATAGCCTACCGTTTGGTTTAATGGTAACATGTGAGCTAGACTAAAATTTGGAGTAAAGCCTAATGACAGTTCCTAGAAAACTGGATGGAGGCCTGGAAACAATTGAGATGGATTCATTTAGTTTACAGTTTTCTAGAACAATAAAATTTTAGCACAATAGTGGGAAAAAGTTGAAGACATTGAGGAAAGTATAATTTTGATGGAATCTAAGCTACTTAGTGAAAGATGTGAACGGGAGAAAGTGCTGTAAGGAGTAAAACAGAGGGGCCAGGGAACTGGAAATCCCTGGAAGAACAAAGAAAGTTGCACTGGGAGTTACAGAGAGAGCAGAAGAGAAAGGAAGATGTGGTGGAGAGTATGATTATTTGAATAAAAATTATGGTTGGATCACTAGTCTAAGGCATTGCCACAGGAGTGGAAGATTTCAGAGGAGTTAAGGTGAGGGTTGCTAGAAATAAGGGGAAGTAATTGAAAAATTAGGGCATCGGTTGGGTCTTATAGACATTGAAATAATTCAGGATGATGGCACAACATGGAGGGGAAGGAAAATGAGTGTTCCTTGTACTAAGCTTTGTAGTGAGTGAAAAGGGGAACAGGGATTGTAGCTGAGGAGACAAAAAGAGTGTTATTCCTAGATGTCATCAATCTTCATGTATCAGTGATTTTGATGTGGTCGTGACTGAGTATTGGCCCAGAAATACTGTTGAAAAGCGAGAATGATGTGCTCTTTATTGAACAACTCTGGAATGAGTGAAATCTGTGAGAATGAGTGTCTTCAGTTGAGAGGGCTACATGAGAAATGGTATCCTCACGAAAAGTTTCTGTTAATCAAGAATAAAATAGGAAGGTATTGAGGATGATTGGTATTCCTGCTGGTATAATTAAAATATTTGGAAGAAAAGACCAATATGGTTCAGGGAGGGACCTAAAGTATAGTGTAGAATGGAGTGCAGTTTGGGGGCAGATAAAGAAGGAGAAGGGTGTTTGTGAGCCAATATGGAATTGGGATATTTCAAAGGTTTCACAGCAACTGGACCTAGAAATCCTTTGGAAGACTGATTCTGGTAGACGTGAAGGGGATTGCCTATCAGTTCTATAGGTGTTCCAAGTGTAGTGATCAGAATCCTTGATAGAAAAATGTATAAACTAATATCAGAGGTTTGGACTTATCTTGTATGAAAAATAGCATTTTAATCAGAAAAATAATTGGAATGGGAGGAGAAAAATGGCAGGAAAATGTGTTGAAATGATCAATAACAATAAATAAGAGAAGAGAAAATAATGGTAATTGGGATGGAAAGAAGTGAGATTTTATAGATACTTCAGAAGTAGAATCAACAAGATTTGTTCTTGGATGTGGACAATTAGAAGTAGTAGTTGAGGTTTACCTATGTTCCAAATTAGATGTCTGAGTGAATGTCTTAAAGTTAAACTGATAAACCAAACAGGGAAGGCAGCATATATTTAGGCTGGGTTTTGGTTTTTTTTTTTTTTTTTTTTTTTTTTTTACCTCTCCAACATCCATTTTCTTTTACCTGCACCAATTCCATGTATTTCTTGGAGAAGGATACTCCCTTCTTTTCATAGCCCATGCTTTAAATAGAGCTGACTCCTTTGCCAGTACTAGAGATGACCAATCATAGTATGGAATATTCTTCCTCATACTAATGGAAATATTGGTAAGAAAGACTCTCTCTTTGGTTGGAAGCTGCTGAGAAGACATGATGTAAATCTGAAGCTGATGGTCATCTTAAAGAATGGACTCAGAACTGACAACAGCTGAGATGGAGAATGCAGGAGATTAGGATAGCATTTTTCTGAGGTCTTTAATGCAATCATTCTTAAAACTGATGAATCCTTGGAGTTTTCTGAAACACAGCCAAAACATTTTACCTTCCATTTCCTTTCCTTCCCTTCCCTTCTTCCCCTTCCCTGCCCTTCCCTTCCTTTTCCCTTCCCTTCTTCTTCTCAAAATTGTCATCTTGTTTACTTTCTGTCCTGTTCTAAAAATATAAAATTCTTGAGTATATATGTATATATAGTTGAGGAGGGACTATACTCAACTATACTCAACTATACAGGGAAAGATACTTTTTCATTAGAAATGTTAAATTCAAAGGTACCTGTACTAAAATCTGACAGAGATTGTTGGTGGGCCATTACAAGTAAGGAATCGGCTCAGATGAAAATTCAGGGTCAGAGACAAATGAGAAAAAATACATAAAAGCTTTTTGAAGTCATGGATACAGAAAATTCATTCAGGATGAGCTGATAAAATAAGCATTTACACTGCTGAAGCACAGGCTCTCATAAAACTCCAGTGTTTAGAGTTCAGAACACAGAGTAGACAAATGAGACAGAAAAAGAATGGTCAGAGTGGTAGACGGTTGGGTGGGAAGTAAGTTTCCAAGGTCAAAGAACTTCTGAAATCTAGAGCAGTGCTACTCTAAGTGCCCCTAGAGAAATTGTTTCTGGATAGTGACAATGTAAATAGCTGTCACAAAATATAAATCAGACAAGCCCATTGTTTAGTTTGGTTGAGTTTTGCTTTTCATTTCATAATAAGACTTTCTCCATGTAAAGGAAGCAATATGTGGGTTTGCTTTCTGGCACAGGCTCCTTAGAAGACCCAGTAACAGTTTAATGGTCACACTTTCAGCAGCACTGATGTAGATCCAGCACCTCTCTGCCAGTGATTATTCTGCAACATAATCAGATCAGTACAGGGTGCATATCATAGGGAACACAGAGAGATTTTGATTTAAATTAATTTATAGAATTTAAAACATAAATAATTGATCATAGGAAATTAAACATATACAGGTATGTATTATCTAAAGATTTGGACTCAGGGACTTTTCGTACTGAAGACGTTTCTTGATTCATTCTGAAAAACAAAATTCTTAACAGTAAAATGCTCTTATTCTCTTAAGAAAGTTTCATTTAGAACTTTGATGTTCAAAACTTATCATGAGAGCTGTCTGTGGTAGCAGGGGAAGGGGTGAGTGCAGAAGGGCTAGAGCGTGGTCTGCTAAGGCACCCTCTTCACCTGTGTGCTACTCCTTAAGATTCCAAAATGGAACCACAGGATTCTACCTTTCACAGTTTGAAAACCACTGGGATTGACCACAAAAAGCAATTAGATTTGAATTCCGTGTTGACTCTTGACTCTTGCACTTTCTGGTCCCTCGACCTGAAGAAAGCCACTTAAGCTTCTTGAGGCTCAGTTTTCTAATCCTATAAGACTGGGATGCAATAGCAATTTGAAAGAGTGGTTCTGATTACCTAATCAGTAGGTATAAGTGAATGTGCCTTGTACAGTTGAAGGACTTGACTAATGCAAGAGAGAAGGTTAACATTTCATTCGGAGAGGACCTCTCCAATTCTCACTCCTACCCCACGTGCTTCAGGGAGCTCTGGCAACAGAAACTGTGTGGCCTCAAGTTGGTGCTTGAATCTCTCAAGTTCACTAGCTCCTGAAACCTGGTTGTTTCTAGGAAAGTGAATGAAAAGAATGAAAAATGAGCACAGTAGTCTAGTGAAGTCTTGTCACTATGAGCAGGGACTTGCTAAAGTGTGTGAAGGGTCAGAGTCCATACATGTTAACAGCACTATCAAAGGTATAACTTAAACTTTCAGTCCCTGATTTTCATGGTAAAGGGACTAACATAAATGGAGGTGAGAGATTTTTCCTTTCAGAGATTTTATTCAGAATTCTAGTCTTCTGAATTATCTTTTCAAGTATCCTTTATGTTTATTTTTTTCTTAATTTCTCTCCTGTTGTCTATCTTCTTACTTTTCCTTATCACTTGCTTCCTCACTCTGCTTGTTGAACTTGCGTTAGAGGGGGGATTGGTCCCCGTGCATGTATGTAGCACTTTTTTCTTTGAAATTTAGAAACTATACATACATATTTCCTTACTTGTCATGTGTCCTTTTTGATTAAAAAATGGAATTACCAAGTTTTCCTACTTTCTTCATTCATTGCTCTTTGTTCAAACTCAACATTGAGTTTCAAAGGAAAAATCAGCTCAAATTTTAAAGATTGAAGATGTAACATCCTTCAGAAAATGTGAAAGAATGTGACTCATTTTTTTTTGAAGGCAATCTCCAAAGAAAAGTGGCAAAGGTGCGCTCAGTAATGACAACACTTAAGCAATAATTCTAACAGTCATCATTAACTAAGCACTTACTCTGTAGGAAGCACTTTTCCAGGTTCTCTATTAACTCTTAATTCTTATAATAACCTAATGAAGGAGATACTACTCTTATCCTCATTTTATTGATGAGGCCATTAAAGCACAGAACTGTTGAGTAAATTTCTCAGCATCACAGAGCTGAAACATAAGAAGGTGGGATTTAAACCTAGGCCATCTGACTGCAGAGACCTGCTTTTACAGTATACTATGTGAAGTACATTCATAGTCTCCAAGGTGACTGATTGGTCCAATGGGCAGAGCCTGTTTTTCCTCTTCCTAAGATTAAGAACCAAAAAGATGTAATTAAGAAAGCATGTGCACAAGTCTGATTCCCTGGTAATTTTGTGGAACAGTATATGGAATAGGGATTGTCATTTTCATTGATTCATATACACTTGGATCCCACACAGCAGAAGGCATTGGAGGACTCAACAGATTGTTCCCTAATCATCCAAATCCATGCAGTTTCTCATGAATAAAAGTTTGTAATATTTTCAAACTGCTTAGAGATTGGCAGCTGGATACACTATTAATTCCTTTTGGAGCATGCCACTTAAGATGGGCCGTAATGAATGCAGCATTTTATTTTTAATTAAAATACTTAGTTCAGGGAGCATTTATTAATAATTCTAACAGCAACAGATGGTCTGCTTATGTGTTGTAACAATCTTTACCCAAAATCAGTCAAAATAATTAACAAAATGTAAATTATTAAACACTTAAATATGTATTATGTATCATTACCATTCCCATAACATATTTTAATCTTTGATGAGAAAAAACATGACAGTTAAACAGTAATATATAGAATATTGCATACCAAATGTTCAAAAACCTAGATTTTATTGTGTTTTTTAATATTAAAAATATCATTTGCTTTGGTGGTGTTTTCCAGCATTCCTGCCACCTAGAAATGGAATAAAACCAAAGCTAAATAAACAGAATTGTTCTTTGGTAAAAACATTGTATAAAATGCTTTACAAAAGAATTATATTTAATTTTGGAGAAGGATCTAAAAGTTCAGGTCTGTAATTATTTTTGTTGTTGTTGGAAACCTGGGAACAGTGCTCATCCTGCAGTTTGATAGGGCTGCTCTCAACCTTCGTTTCTTTCGAGTGCCTGAGAATCTTTGGCAGAAAACAGCCACCAGTGTATAAAGATTTGGTCCATCTCCCTTGCCCCTATCTTCTCATTCCACACATTTTGTGCTGCCTCTAAAATACACCTCTTTGACTTTTCAAATGAATAGTATTGTTTTATCTTATGTTCTTCGGTCATCAAAGTGACATCTATTTCTGGAACCTGTGTCTTGGTGAGCTTTGAGGACTTTGTAGTTAAGGCTAGATTTTAACTAGAAAATGATACTTGAAATTACTTCACCTGAGAACCCCCAAACAGAAAATCGGTTCAAGGTTGAAAAGGTGGGCATAGCTCTAATAAACCCCTATTTGGTGTGGCATTTGGGAGAATACGGATCTGCATGGAAATTATGGAAACCGTGAATTTCCTAGCCCAGATTCTGAAAAGCATGCTTTGTTATGGAAGCAGTGTCTATATACATAGGGATTAAGTAACCCTTTTTTAATTCAAACTGTATTTAATTTGAAAATTTCAAACAAGTATTTAAATTCAACATTTTAATTCAATTTGTATTTAGATGATATTCTACAGTTGTAATAACAGATTTAAAAGGAAACCAAAGGTCATTCCAACTGTGTAATTTTGAATTTTGCTATCATAAGCAATTTACTAAAATTTTCCAAGCCTTAGTTTTTCCACCTGTACACTGGGGGTAGTAGGACTAGTACCTGATTGATTTGTTGTGACTAATAAATGGAAAGTTCTTGCCACAATGACTGGATATAAGAAACTATTTAGTTTATCTTACTTCTTTTAAAAACCAATGAAGAAAATAAGTTCATAAAGGTTAGTTAATTTTTCCTAGATCACCAAATTGCTAGAAATGCCACAGTAGAAATGTTGTATCATGGATACCAGGTCAGGGTTCATTTAATTAGACACTTCCAAAGTTTATTTGCTAGGAAAGAACAACTTGCCTCTAAATTTTCAGGCTGTAATTTGCTACTAATAGTCACATTTTTGTCCACAGGATGAACAGCATCAGTAAATTAGTTTTCAAGAGGTTTCAGTAGCTGCACATTTAAATAATTTGCTTTAAAGTGCATCAAACATTATTTTTAAAAATACTTAATTCACAATTTTTGTCTGGTTAGTTTTAATATTTTTAAATGTTTTATGGTATATAATATTTTCATACATTTAAATTTTACTCTGTTATTTTGTGTGTATGTGTGTGTTTAAAACTACTAAATGATCATGTAAACAGTTACTCCATATTACCTATTCTAGTACCCAAAGGAAACAGATTTTCTTACAGTTCGACCAAACACATAAATCAGCAAATCTAAGTATGATACTTTATTATAAATGAACAATTCTCTGAATTTTTTGGTCATTGAAAACTTTTGTTTTGCCTTCCAGCAGCTGTTTTCTATAGGAACAGCTGCTGCTAATACTTATATATAACATTTATCAGGTTCTTTTATAAGCTATAAAACACACAAATGTTGCTTTAAAAGAAGTTTAAAACTCTGTATATATTCATACACCAAATGGTTAAATTACTTAGAAATTTTTTGGATAAATTGGTAACAGAACTCACCGAATCAATTTTTCTTTAATACTTAACTACTTGTCATTCATGTCTTTGTAAAATGTCCTTTCATTTGTAGACCAACATAATTTCTTCTATGACAAGACTTAGTCTAATCCAAGTTATTGATTTATGTAATTTGTTTAAAGATGAGGCATAGACAGTTATATTTATTATTCAGGCTTTTTTAACAGTGAAGATTACATCCTTATCATTAAAGATGTCAATTTAGAGATGATAATGCATCATCAGTGTGAGTGTGTTCCTCCGTTTTATTCCCTTCCTTTCACCCAAGTAGAAACACCTGTGCTGCATTCAGGACGGCTGCTGCTGCCTTGGAACATAATCAGTCACGACTGTTCAAATGTCATTTGTGGAGGTCCTGAGGCTAGATGGTCCCTGCGGTGTTTGAAGCCATCCCCTCATTCTACATTTCCTTCTTAGTCTGCCCAAGACGGTTGCTAAGCTTTGCAAAGTGCACGTGCAGTTGCCTTGGGGTATCTAGGGCAGCATTGTGTCTAGAGGGTTGCAGGCATGAATGATCAGCCTCTTCTGCTGCACATGGTGGCAGGGAGGAGAATTGGGGATTAAGCAAGCCAGGTAGAACGTGAAGAAGAAAAATGAGTTGTGCTCTTTCTGCATATTTAGCATTCTGTCAGCCTCCTGGTCAACAGATCCTGCGTAGGGCCTCCTCAAAGCAAAGAGGCAGATGCTCAGGGCTTGGCTATCAGAAACCTGGGAATATCTCTAGGGTAGGGTTTGGCTTCATTAACTACTTGTCAAACGTCTACTTTCTTAAACCTTTGTACTGCTTGAAGTTTTATGTGAATAAGGCCATGGCTCTTAGGATCAGAAATACAGAGAGAGTGAAAGGAAAGAAACTAAGATCAATTTAAAGAGTTTAATCTTTTGACAATGAAAGTCCCCTTCCCCTCCACCATCTGATCAATTTTCTGAGAAATAGTTTATGGGTTTTTCAGCACTTTCTGTAAGCTGCCTATTACCACTTTAAACATGTTTCGTAAGGTGCAATTTCCTTTGTTCAAATTCATTTTTGTATTTCTGTAAGCTACTCATACCTACATACTTTTTTCTCTTGCTCTTAATCTATAAATAATTTCAAAATGAGTCATCTGTTCCACTAACTCCTTACATGTAGGTGTTGATCTTTTATTTTTTTTTCTTTTTTATCTAATTATCTCACTACCATTTTGACCTCCAATAGTTTTAGTAGCATTTTTGAAAACAGATGGCCCTTCATGTAAGGACCTTGATGTTTTATAGCTTTTCAATCTCCATATCAGCATTTACTTAATGTTCTCAAACTTTCTGCATTGACTCTGTACCTTGATAATATTTTAATTTTTTTAACAAACTCTTTTCTCCATGAAAGTGTTTTGTTTTTGCTTGTGTTTTTTACATTATTCAAACTTGATTTGATAATCTCATCTGTGTGATGAAAAACCCTATCTGTCTATATGCTGAGCAAGGTCTCTGTACATATTTGATGGTCAGTACACGTTTGCTGGGTAAAAAGTGAAAGATGAATGAACAGGACACTCCAATCCTTTGCATAATTTGCTTCAAATCAAGAGAGGAGAGTAGAGATATCCGGTCTCCTAATATAAAACTCACCAAAGAGAAAGAATAACAGTCGTTTTCCAGGAAACTTAAAACAGTAGAGAGTTTGAAAATCCTAGTAGAGCATTTAAGCCAGTTGTAAGAACCTTAGATTTTCAACTAGCTTTGACAGTCCTATTGAATGAGTGGCCTAGGAGATGAGATTTAGGTACATTTAACAAAGCAGTATTTTGAATTTACTAAATAAATCACTCTTCAAAACTAGCCCAGATCTTTCTTTAGCTTCCAAATGTGCCTTGTTGTCTCATGGAAACTAACTCACAGATGTGAGGATTGGCATAGGATGGACATCATATGGTTTTGTATTTTAAGTGTGTGATTGTGTAAGCCAGTAGTAATTATGACATATTAGAGCCTTTCTGATAGATTCTACACAAACCAGGAGACTTGAATCCCTACTTCATACTTTAGGGGTGGGGAAAGCAACAATAGAATTTCTAAGGACATAAAGGCCAAAGGTTTGCCATTTTGGAGTGTTATGGGTATTGTATTGGTAAATTACCTCTATTTTCTGGCTTACACCTGCCGTGGGAGAAAAAAAATTAAAGCCCTCTCAGAAATTATACATAAGTAGGTTATGAAAGTCTGCCAAATAAATACCTCCCATAAAAGAAAATTGGCAATTTCTAGCTTAGTAAAATCAAGAAGAGCCAGTCAGACACAGTACACACGTAGGTGAGTCTAGGTCATTTAGGGGCTTGTATGGAAGAGTACTGCCTTCACTGTAAGCAACAATAAAAAGTGTTATTCTGGAATACAGATATGCAGGAAACTCATTGTATAGATATCATTTATTGTCTATAAAAGCCACTGTCATTTTCATTGCTAACAAAATCTTATTGAAGATATTATATCAAGTAGAGACCTTTGAATTGAGTAAAAATGGAATCTAGCTCTTGTTTTGGGTGGGATGTGTCCTAGTTTGGACCTGTTAAATATAAGAGGGTGTTCACTAGAGGCTTCTGGGAAGGTTCATCTTCACTGATAAATCTTTTTTTATTAGCTAATAATTGAAATGGTTTGTTACGTACTAATAGATAATGAGAATAGTGACCAGTAATGAATAAAATAATGTTTCATCTGTGGCAAAATGTTTCACAATTTTGAGAACAATTGAAAAGGAAAAGTGTTTAAATTAGGTTTTTTAAATTGGAAAGGTCAATTTTCTGTCTAGTTCTTTTTATATATACAAATTCAGCCAAAAGAAAAACACACCATATATCTACTGCTAGAAGGGTGAAAAGCTGTTAAACATGTGTGACAATGTGATGTGCATAGCCCCACTTTATCTCTTGTCCATGTCCAGTGGATTTAGATGGGTTCGCCTCCAGATTTTAGAGTATTGCATCTTTCTGTAGTCCCGATCAGTGATGCAACCAGAAACTTGAACACTTATAAAGATTTCCTTTTTCTCCTCCAGAAAGTTCTTGCCCTTGAGCAGGATTCAGTAGAAGCCTGCAATATTTGAAGCAGTCACCTAGCAGTTGTTTAACGTGGATGACTATGCCCTGCAGGCTTATACAGAAGGAGATGGAGCAGGTTGTCAATTATTTCTGCACTCAGGGCTATGGACTAACAATATGCTCGAGTGAGGCAGAGGTTATATATCAGCTGCAACCCCACAGGCAATCCAAATCTGCCATTAATGGTGAGGCACTGAGAGTTTCAACAAGGTTGGGTTTCGTTGGTAGTGAGTTCCTAGTGATGCAAACTTGGACCGGGATATAACGGTTCTTGTTAAAAGTCAGTGCATCAGCTAGGAAATGAACAGGTAAGGGATGGCAGCAACATGTCATCAAATTATAGTTCAAACTCCAAGGCCTATGTGTTGTCAGGCCTTTATGACTCCGAGACGGGCGTCTTACTGACAGCGCATGCAATGTAAGTGTTCTTGCAGATGTTGCTTTCTCTGGAATAAAAATGTGGCATGAATTCACCTTATTATAATCCCATAATATAGCCATTATGTGAGGTTTAAACCACGGAAATACAGAATAGAGTGATTATGGCAGCTAATTAGAAGTCTCAGGACTAAACGTTGATATGATCAGGGAATCATAGGATGGACGTTTATTAAGTTATAGAATAAGGTGGTGAAGACATCAGCCATAAATGGGAACTGTTGGTAAAAAAGACACCTGCCGAACAAATTTTGAGGTTAAATTGGTTCCAGCACAACTAATGTCAAAGCACTCCCCAAGGCAAAGCCATTCCTCATAAGAATCATTAATTTATCTAACCAAATGAGATCCCCTCTTCACTGAGAATGCTGTGTTCCTTTAAATCATGCTATAACGTGGTCCCAGCCCTGTTATTCAGGTGTTTCTTGTTATCCTTCCCATGTGAAATGCAGACAAATTCTATTTCCTCTTCCACAGATCTGTGGATAGATCTGATGAAGAGGAAATGCAGGTCATTCTACTTTTAGAACCTCTGAACTATTTATCATTCCTTGCCTCCCTGCCTTAGAACTAAATGGAGTGGGTTTAAAGTCTTAGCCATTGTCCTGCAAGGTCCTGTCTGTTTCACTCCTTTCTCTCTCCCTCTTGTGCGCTTTTCCTTATTATTCTTAAAGCAAATTTTAACTAATTTTGGAGCTTGAGAAGTGGATGGGGGAAACTGTCCCAGACAGATAGTTTTCCTTCTAATTTCCTTGTTTATGCCTTGGCTTCTGATATTCACATGCCTGTTATTTTGCAACCTTTCCTGGAGGCAATGGATGTCTCTGGGTTTAGTCTGAATGAGGGGAAAGCTATGGGGTAAAAGAGTATTAAAAGAAATGAAAAACATGGGGAACAAAAGCACGCCAATATATTAAAATTTTGTTTTACTATTCAAATACAGTGATAAATCCATTTTAAATTTTGAGTCTTTTCTTCTTCTGGCTACTTCCTCATTTATTTTTCTTTATGTCTATTTCCTCTTTCTGGATAGAGACTTAGCTCACTCATACAATGTTAGTGTGTATTGGTTAGATTTCTGCAGAGAAACAGAACGGAAAAAGAGACATAGACTGATAGAGAAATACAGCAGTTTGAAAGCATAATTCGTTCTGGAAACATGCTTGTAATCCAAAGCACTTGCATATCAAGGTGAATTTCCCCGTAAGAAATAGTGGAAACTCAGATAATTTGTCCCACAACCCAAGAATATTCATATAAAAATGATTAAAATACTGTAATATAATACAAAATAATAAAGAAAAAACAAAATATGAGAAAAATAAACAAATTAACCTGCACTTACCTTTGAAAGACTTTGTGGCTGGTGTTCGGGAGACAAGAGACATGAGGGTTATTGTGTAGGACAACTTTCATTATCACTAATGGATGTTGACTACAGTATAGTATTAATAAACTCTTGCCATATACTGTATTTAATGTAACTGGCAATAAGGCAGCAGAGGAAAGGGTCTATATCTGCAGGCAGCCTGACCTGAAATGAAGCAAGGCATGACTAAGTGTCCTCTTGTATGGAAAAGCAAAGGACTGTCCATAAGTGCCTTTTATTTTTTAAAATGTATTTATTTGTTTTGAGATAGAGAGAGTACAACCTGGGTAGGGGCAGAGAGAGGATATAGAGGATCTGAAGCAGACTCTGTGCTGACAGCAGAAAGCCCGATGCAGGAGGGCTCCAACTGACGAGCTGTGAGATCATGACAAGAGCTTAAGTCAGCCACTTAACCAACTGAGCCACCGAGGTGCCCCCATAGGTGTTTTTAAGTAACAAAAAATACACTAGTGCCAGTTAAGGGCACCTTCCAACATTCTGAAAAATCACTGATTTCTGCCAGACACTGCAGCCTGAGACTGAGCATCTGAGCATGGGAGACGATTACCCACAATCCCACAGAGAGAAAGAGAGACAGAGACAGAGAGAAGAAATATTGTTTCAGTTGTGATCATGTGACGTTTGGCATCATGTACTACTCATATTGCAAGACATGGCTCATTTATCAAGTTAAAGTTTATTGGGAATGTTTGCTTGTCTTGTGGAATCCTCACAGAACAAGTTACTTGCAATCCAAGGTTTTAGTGTTCATTTATCTATCTACCTACTTTCTTGGAAAGAGATTTATTATAAGATGTTGACCCATATGACTAGGAAAGCTGAGAAGACCCATGATTTTCAAGGGAGATATCTGGGAAAGTTGGTGGTGTAGTTATGTTGTTCCAGGGAATAAGAACCAGGAGTCTGTGGGTAGGGAAGATTGATGTCTCGGCTCAACCATCAGGCACACAGCGATTTCAACTTTAGTCTGACTTTTTCTTCTGATTAGGACCTCAATGGATTGGATGATGCCCGCCCACACTTTTGTGCCTTACTTAATCGATCCAAATGCTAATATCTTCCAGAAACACTCTGACAGACATACCTAGAAATAATGTTTTACCAAATATCTGGATATCCCGTGACCCAGTCAAGTTGACACAGAAGTACTATCACAGGGTGATTGAATCTTTTCTCCTGCGGGCTAGATTTTTCTTTACTGTTAATGCCAAAACCTGATCAGTAATTTTTTTGTTGTTTTCTTTTTGGAGAAGACTCTGATAGTTTTACCAGTTTTATGTGTCACCTTGTCCAGGCTACAGTCTAGTCTGCAGTTATTTAATCAAATATTACTAAAGATATTGCTGTAAAAGTACTTTGTGATTGAAGCTATTGAAGTTAGTTGACTTTAAATAAGGGAGATTGTGACAGTCTGGGTAGGCCTGATTCTATCAGGTGAAAGGTCTCAAAAGCAGAAGTGAGGCCTGATTCAATCAGGTGAAAGGTCTTAAAGGAAGAACTGAAGAAGAAATCCTACCCATAAGCAACGGCTTCTATTCATGCCTGAGAGTTTCCAGCCTGTCCTTCCTGATGGCCTGCCTTTGGATTTCAGACTTGCCTAGCCAGCCGCCACAATCCGGTAAGCCAATTTCTTGCAACAAATCTCTCAATATATAACTCCTGCTGGTTCTGTTTCTCTGGTTGAACCCAAACTGAAACAGGGAAAAAAGGAGTTGATGGGTAAAAATGATGCAATACATTGTCTTCCTTTGAAAAAAATTTTGCTTCTTAAATGCGTTCAAGTGGATTCAAATATTGGCCTCATAGGTTATGCTCTGTATAATTCTCATGGCACCATTCGTATATAAAATGTTGTAAATGGCATGTCCTGGGGATTTTCACTGTGGTCACCTTCATTTCAGTGCCTTCTTCTGAAGTGGGGAAAATGTGGAAATCTGAGTCACTATCAATATCGGCTCTTTTGGGCTTTAGACCCTTGATGCTGGTTGACCTCTCCTTCACCTCTACATAAAAGCGGGCCCAGAGACACCTAGTCCCAGAGGATACAACTGAACCCACCTGCTGGAAAAACCACTCAGGATGAAGGTTGGGTCTTCCTCATGAATAATTACTTCCACTGAGGTTATGTAGCTGTGTTCCTAAAAGCATGCTATCTTTCAGATAGAAACCCTAGAGTCTGGACAAGGGCTGGGTACTGGAAATTGGATTTCTAATTCTGGTGTTGGAAAATCGCCTATATGAAGCTGTACTGAAGGGCTGGTGGTCTAATCACAAATCTAGCCACTGCCAAGGAGAGTTGTACTTTCCAGAGCCTCTGTGGGTTACTGTTTCCTTGGAGCTAAAGGATCACATTTAGCAAGTGGAATATGAGACTTCTTATCCTATAATTTTCTTGTTTTTTCAACTTTTTGTCTTCCTATTTTTCTTCCTGATTTCTTGATTTTTTTTTGTTCATTTCACTTAAATGATGCAGCATAGAACTCACAATTCTGATAAATCATTCTGATAAAAACGGATCCATTGGCTTATTACAAAATTTTTCTTTGTCAGGTCTCCAAAGGAAGTTTCAGCTAAGATGTTTAAATAATATGTCAGAGTACCCTATGAAATAATCTAGAAGCCCTGAGCTAGACAAAATAATTTTAGAAAAGCATCCAGCTTTTATATTCTCTGCAACGACTGTCAGTACTGCACTGTCAGGTCACCTAGCACCACATGTGTGACCCCACGGTATGCTGTCTTTTAAAAAGCATGCTCTGTTTCGCTATCCCCAGTCCTTTTCTCCATCTGCCTGCTGACCCATGTGGCTGTTTTAACATCCACCTCAGTGGAAGCCTCATACCTGCCTGGCCAGCAGAAAGTAACACAATGACAGCAGTTTCCGTGGGACTGCGGAGGAGGGGCTGGGAAACCTCGGATGCCCTGTCTTTTTCTGGACAGCTAAAATTAAGATAGAGGACAGCTCCAGGAAAAGTCATGCCCTGGAATTTTCAATTGGTGCACAGCAGTTGAGAGAGGGGCTGAATAAATGGGCAATCTACTTCAGGGCAGTTTCCCTTCTGGAAGAAGGGGCAATTTGTTTTAGGGTCACATGCCGGGCAACTATCTGCATAAGAAACCCAAATAGTTTTGGAGCACGAGCAATTCACCACAGATTCTTGTGATCACTTTCTCGGGAGGGCGAGTTTGTAATGAGTCAGAGCCTGTCGACACACTGATCAAGATTGTGTTCACCCCAGTAGTCACTGAGAGGCATTCTGGGTGGTAATTGCTTCCTTTGAGAGTATGCAAGGTTATTTACAGGCTAGTTTTCATCTGACTCTCTTTCACATTTCCTGACATGACATTTAACTAGTGTAATTTCTTCAAATGATCATGTCGACAGTTATGTTAAGAGACTCCAGTGCCTGTTTACTGAGTTATCACCTAAAGCAAAATAACATTTTAAAAGAAAAGTAGCAAAAATTTTAGTTTTATTCCCTCCTCCCTCAAAAATGACCTTTGCTTCACAGTAAGTGGAGAGAGAGAAATAGTTTTACTCATTAAAAAAGGAAGTCCTCTTTTATTAATCAACTCAGGCTGCATGGACTGCAATTATTGAGTAGATGAGACTTCCAAAAAATCATTTTCGGGAGTATCACTGCTGTAATTAAAATGCATTGATAGTCTTGAAAATAATTAAATAGCCACGTAATGTATCTGATGTGCATGTTCAAGGCTAAACTGTATTAAAGCCAGTAGACATTTTTCCAATCATACATGAGGCTGCCAAGTTTTCTTTTGAGGTTTTAAATTTATTTGAACCTCAAATTCACATTAAAAGTTTCATGAGTGGTAAAAACAAAGCTTGTCTTAAACTTCTGTGAACTGAAACCACCACATCTTACAGAGCTTTAAAATTTTGCACAGTAGCGCTTGTGAGATGAAAGCTGGGTTCCGCGACAGTCTCCGTGGTATTGTGTCTCCAGCTCTCTGCGTGTAACAATTGTTTGGTGGCTTCTGCACCTCTGTAGGTAACTCAGAAAATCTGTCTGACCGAACACTTGGGGAGGCACTACTCGAGGTTAAAACCCTTACCGAGCTTGCCAAGGCCATCAGTTAACTTCGGAAATGCTCATTCTGTCAAAACAGAAAGTGTCATAATGAAAAAGAAGACAATTCGCCCATATCCCTGTTTTAAAGTTTATTTGTTCACTTATGGCCTGAAGACCATTCCTAAAAAATACAGCTGGTCAAAGGCGATCAAGGGCACCTCATTATTTGGGGGAGAATTGAAACTTTAAGGCAGCTGACTACTCTGTTCAATAATAGCAATCTCTTTAAACACAGTTAGGTCGATAGTGAAATATTTATTGAGGATGCTTCCGGAATGATTTGAAGCCAGCTCTTTGGAGAGCATTGATAATCTCAGGGTAATCTGAGACATCCTTGTGTGAGGTGTCAATGTGCCGCACTGAACAGAACAATGCCTCCCATACGCATCTGTGGATCATAAATAATAAAAAGCATTTTAAGAGGTTTCATAGCCTCCACATAAAATTACCTGTGACTAAAAACAGGACAGGGCAGTTCTCAGTGGGGGATGAGAAAAATGTGAGATTTTAGAATATCAGCAGTGAAGATCAGAACATGGTGAAAGCCCAATTATATCAAATTTGAAGGACCTTTAAAAACTTTTTTTGTCAAAAAGTAGGTTCCCCCCCCCATGTGTGCTATAATTTTTGCTCTATCTTTTGTTAGCTGTTCTTTTTATTTTCAGTCTCCCCATTCCCCTATCACTACATGTGCTTCAGTTTTGCCGGGACAGAGATTATGGATGGACTTTTCTGTGTTTTGTTGATATCATCCTGTGAATTTATTAAGAAAGTTAAATTTCTAGAAATATGTATTGCTACAAACAAGTGATGGGCCAGTTCCGACTAAACTGCTGTTTAAATTATCGACGTGTATCTCCAGAAAACAAGCTTAATAGCCCATTATGAAGCTTTTTTGAGTGAAAAGACAAAAACAGTCACTCACAAAAATCGTCTAGCAGCACTTCACAGACAATTGCACAAATTATCCAGAAGCAACCGTGACATGAGCGCCATTCCATTTATAATATGACATAGATGATATGGCCCACTGCTTACAGGGCCATATCTCAATTATTTTAAATAGAAAACTGAAACACATTCACTCAATTAGAGCCCAGTTTTAATCAATTGCAAACTGGCCAAGGCGATGTCACTTTTTAAAGAAGCAAAACCTTCCTTCAAACAATTATGGGACTTGCAAAGATCATATGCATGGGATGAAGCTATAATTCTAAAAATGGATGGTGCTTCTGCAAAGATACCTAGTGGCAAAACTGCCTTGTGCAGCATATAACTTTGAAGAAAAAACTTGGGTGGCCTGCAATATGTTACTGATAAACCAATCAGAAGGGGCTTCCTAGTGCATTTATAAATTTCATCTTTAAAACTCAAAATTCTAGACTGTGATGAATTATTGTATTAAAACATTCTTTATATGTTCCTAATTCATAAGATAAATGTTTTATAATTGATGGAGCATCAAGATATATAAAGTACATTTCTCATGAAATCTCAAGGAATGAATTATGGCTTTGAATTAATTTTAAAAGGAAAACCTATAGATGATAATATTGGTATGCTCACATAAATCTAATTTCTTATACTTGCAATAAAATGTGGCTGAAAATGTTTAAGGAATGCTTCCAAATGTTTAAGGAATCTACATGTCATTAACTGCATCAATTCAATTAGTGATTTGCAAAATATGTAAAAAGTCTTAAGAATGAAACAAGAATCCTTGTGTGCATAACACAATGTTTTAAAAATAAAGGTATTAGTCAAATTTTTAGGAGGATGTTATTGGATGCTTTCATAATTTAATGGTCCTTCCTGATTGGTTTCTCATTTGTCATAGCACATCCCAAAGATATGAAGGGGCACGGTTAAATGGGGCTGTAAAAGTCATTGTACGATTTATTAAGGTATGTGTGAATGTATGCATGTGTGTATATATAATTATGTGTGTATGTATATATATTATTCAACATAAGGTTCATATTTAGGATCCATACACTGATGAAGTAACCTGGCTGTTTATGGGTGATTGGACCGGTGTCTCTTCTGATGTAATTATCCTAATAGATGTCAAAATATTTTTAATATTACTTTGTATAAAACAAGCTGATCAAGTTTTGATAAGCAGCACTGCTTATTCTAATACTGCAATACTGAGTACTAATTTTACTGTTCACGTAAAATTTCATTACCAACCTACGAAGTGAAAATTTGGGGAAATAGTACTAGATAAAACACAGGGATCATTTTAGCTTAGTGAAGAAAAGGTTTAGGGTTGAAAATGTTTAACGTTCAAAGTAACCAGAAGTTGGATTTGTACACATATGATATGTCAGAAAAAAATCAGTGTACCTGCCAGGAGTGGTCAGGACCTATATAATACACCCTTACTGAATCCGGGGGTTGCTTTCATCACTGAAAAGTTCTGTGGTTGTCAAAACCACAGTTCAAAATGTCAGCATCTCTGGAAAAATAAAGAGTTATGAATTAAATTTAAACATCTTTGTCTATTCCTTTTTAAAGTTTTGAACAGGACATCTATAGCTTGAAATTCAATATCTTTAACACTTGTATTCTCCCTTGTTGAGTTTTCACAAGAAAGAAACTGCTTGAATAATGCCTAGTTAAAATGAAAACTCCCAGCTTTTTCCCCCCAGAACCTAGTCATTCATTATCTATCTCTATCTAATCTATTGGATGAGAATAAATTGATCTCTTTTCTCTAGCACCAGTCTCTGCCCATTCTCTAAGAATGTATCACTGATTTCTGTCATGTTTTCATATTTAAAAGTACTATATAAAATATTTTGTGTATATAAATACCAATTATATATATACACACCAATATATATACATATATATATAATACCAATATATAAAATACCAATTATATAAAAAAGAATCAAGTGTTTAAAATTTCCACCCTACAAGTATAGGACAGTATTATTTAAACCATAGTTGTTGAATGTTAAGTATAACTCATTTCCACCTCACCCTCATTTTTCTTCCTTAGTTAAACTACAAATTTATGAGACAAAAAAAAAAGATCTGTTGATTTGTTTGCTTTTGCTGTGTACCATATAAAATTTGGATAAAATTACTTGCTCTTTCTCCTAGTTTTCAACAGTTTCATGTTCTTAAAGTCATTCTTGTCTTCTTCCTAAATTTACCATTCTAGTACCATGTTGAAAATATGGGGAAAAATGGACTATTTGGAATAATTCTATTGTGGGTGGCCGAATGCTGACTCTACACCAAAATACTGACTCTTCTCTTAGCTCTTTGATTACAAGCCACCATTTTATTGTAGACGGTTTTTATGACTTGAGCATTCAACTAGTACTCTAATATAATATAAACTAATTCATTGCTCTATTATAGATATTAAAAGGCCAATTTTATTAATGTTTATAAAATTATATGACAGATGAAAATTTTCAGATCTGTCATTATTAATATATCTTATAAAATTATTTTGCTAATATGTATATGTAGGAAAAAAATGATATATTTTACTCTTTGTACCAAACTAGTTAAGACATTTACCCCAACACTCTTCCTGTTTGCACATAACAAGGTGAAATTTATTTTCCTTTGTAGTTATTCAATTCAACTCAGTAAGTTTCTAGATTGACATTGAGCATTAGGAAAATCAAAAAGAAGATAGTGAAGTGTCTCAGTCAGTATTTGATTTGATATTCCTTTAAATTTAAATCATAACCCAGCTGGATCCCTAAAAGAGACTTTTTTTTTTTTTTTTTTTTTAATCGCAAGTTGCACTCTATTGAGCTGTTCTTGGAGCTGACTTCAGAAGTATTTGGGAACAGAGAGGCAGGTGCAGACATCCATCAGGATTGAGGTAGAGGCTGGGATGAAGTTCTTCTCAGGCTCCTCTGTGAGCAATGGGAAATAGCGTTTCCATAGTAATTAAAATCTTCCACCTGCGGAAAGGGAACATAATGAGTTGTCATTTCTACTCACTTTGTGGAATTTCTCTATTCAGGTAGTTTCTTAGTGAGACTCGCTGGCCTTCTGGTTTTTGAAGAGAATATAGAATGTCAGTTTATGTGCGAACAGTAGATCTCCAAATCTCTATGTTCTTTTAAAAGCCAATTTAGATTGTGACTTCTATGTCAGACATTTCAGTTAGGCTCAGAGTTGGAAGAATGGCAAACTTAAGAAATCAACTCTGATTTTAGAAACAATCACACACCTAAACATCAACCAATATTCTCCCCTTCGGAAAATGACTGCTTGATTTGTCCCCTTTCCTGCCCTCTTCACTCCAAAGATTTCTATATAAAATAGAAATGGAAAACTCATAGCACACTTTAATTTCCAAGAGTCATGCAGAGATTTTATGTATTTGCAATTGTGTAAAATTCTCTTCTGTAAAGCACTTTGGTGTCTCAAATTTGGCGCTCACGGAAGTTAAAAATATTACCCATCAGCACTCTTGAGAACACAGAAGAGGCTCTGAGGGGTTAAAGTCAATCACTGGGACCGGGATTACTTCCAATAATCCTACACCTGGGAAGACTTAAATTAAATTTGAGCCATTTTATCTACATGATCTGCTCTTGATATGAAGTTTTATTTATTTTTTGTTTGTTTGTTTGTCTTTTTACCACACTGGGGACATAGGCAGAGATAGTGGCTGAAATGGAATCCACTGCATCAAATGGCTTGTGTACTGATTGAATTTAAAATTGGACTTTCTCATTACCTGATTTTTTGCTTCAGAGATGTGTGACAGGGGAGGCAGGTGTCTTGTAAATAAAAAAATGTGACTCAGTCATAAAACATAGAATGGGGGGAATAAAAAGCTTCACTGCCCATTAAAAAAAAAGGAAGAAAAAGGATAAGAGTCTGTGTAACATAAACAATCTTGGCAGTTTCCAGAGATCCATTTTTGTACAACTAACCCAAATATCAGGATGCTTCTCTGGTTCTGGTTTTCACTAAATTTTAATGAGAGTATTGGGATAAGTTTATCTGAAAAACAATGCTGACCTGTCTAAAAATCCTTTTCCCTTCATTTACCAAGGCTTCCGTAACAACAACGTTTTTTTTAAAGAAATAGAAATAAAATAAATAATTAACTTCAAAAAGATTCTTTGGTAAATAAGATATATGTGTAGTGTGGCAGAGGGACAAATGTTTACATAATACCCCACTTATTATGTTTCACTTAAAAATTGACAGTACAAGTTTCACCCAGTAATTTGAAAACATTTTAGTTTATTTAAGTGATGTACTCAAACTACATTATTTTAGAGAGAAAGAGATAAGGTAGCCAACCTCAACCTCTACCTCTGTAGGAAGAGACTTCATTCTTTTGCAATATAGCAAATCTAAGCATCCTCTTTTCAGTATGTATTCATTTCCTTACTTTAGTTTTTTCCATTGAAATCATACACTAAAATTCGATATTCTCCTTTCACATAAAGCAAATTCCCTGTTGCCTTGAAGAAAGTTGTTCTTAGCCACATCGAATTTAAAGAGGAAAACTCCAACAGCAGTCAACAAATAAGAAACACACTGAGTACTTAAAAATTCTCTCTTGGGTATTGTCCAAGAGACTCTAGGGACCCAGGAAATAGAGTATTTTAAGAGAAACAAAAACATACTTCAAAGAAAGAGGTATTGAATTTCTTCCTGAATGTTTTCATGTCTTTCCTCTGTTGAACTAGGGAGTAGGGATTTTAAAGCCTGTATCTTTAAAGCCTGTGCACAGATCTTGGTTGCATCGCCTTCAAATGATAAAATCACAGGAACATTGCACATTCTATTTGATTCTTAAAATGTGGGACAATGAACAAACTAAAAGGAGAGGGTTGATGGGGGAAAATCCTGGCTGGAAACTAAATTCTCAGTAAGAGTACATCAGATGGAGTAAAGATCCAAAGGTAACCAGACACTAGGTCTTATGATTTATTTTGTTTGACAATGAATTATTGAGTATATATTATATCCTGTGATGCTGCAGAGGAAACTTAGAATTATTCCTGATCCAGAAGAACATAGATTAAATGGTGAGGGAAAGTCTGATAAATGATCTCAAAAAGAGAACCAGAGATCCTAATGTATTAACAATAATATCAGTAAGAGTGAGGCTAAGAAATTTGCTAAAACTGTTATATAAAAAATAACCCCCAAACCCAAAACACCCCAAATCAATTAATATCTTTGGTAATAATTTAATAGATGGTACAAGCAACATATTCATTACATAAATATCGCTATAGAAAACCAAAAAAGAAAATAGAATACAGACACAGACAACCACTTAAATGTTTTAACCTATTTTCTTTCATCCTCATTTCTATGTGTGTTTGCATGAATGAAATAATAGATTGCTCCTCCCTATCCTTCATTATCACATTATCCCATACCACCATTCAGACATCAGAGTTACTTTAAATACACTGTGCCCTAAATGTGAGGTTATATTACAGTCTAAAAATACTATGTGAACTGGAGTGCAAAATGGGATTTTGAAATGTATTACAGTCTTGAGAACAAAGCTTTTATTTGTAACTACCAGGCTTTGATGAGACAGGATCAGATTCCTAGTTTCTAAGGAGCCAGAGCCTGGAAGACTTAAAATGAAAGTTTATAACATAAACTATAGAGTAATTTCCTTAAGAGCTCTTTCCCTTCCAAAACCATGTAAGTACAACTGACAGGGGATGGAATATCAAAGACCATGACAATAGAGAAAACAGTGTTGTCGCTGCCCCCTTCTAACATTAAAACTCTGGATGTGAAGGTGAAGGGCCCTAAGAAGAAGGCTTTCCAGGGTAGAATTGTGGAGACTCTAGGGCTATGATAATTTTCACATATAATGCAGTACCTAAGTACAGTATGAGCTGTGGCAAGAGAGGGGTCTATGTAGAAAATCTTGAATATCCAACATGATAGAGGTGACTCAGTCTCCCTGAGTCTCAGGTTAGAAAGAGATCAGAAAATGCCAAGAAGTTTAGCCAATCAGTGGAGAAATAGGCAGACTCAGAGAACAAGGGTTTTAAAGTCAGAGGTCGTGATGGAACCAAGGACGTAAGTGGTAAGTAGTAGATGCAACAGAGGGAGTGGATACCAGGAACATCAAAGATAGGTCAGGCAGGTAAGTAAGATGGAGGATGGTGTGTAAAACATATGATTATCTACTGAATCAGGAACATCAAGAAAGCCCCCTGGGAACTTAGACCATTCTGGAAGAGAAAAATAGACAATGAGGAAGAAGGGAATCTTGATTTAACTCGGTTGAAACAATAAATTGAACAGTAATAATCTGAATAATAAATAACATTATTGTCCATCTTGATTTGAATTATTGTTTTCTTCCAAACTGAAATGGGAACTTATGAGCTATTTTTTATGTAATTGTCAAACAAAAATTGGATAGCATCCCAATACTATAATTTATTTATTAGTTATTTAATGCTTGACATTTTAGATTATTTTTTCTATTTTAATTAATCTACAATAAGTGCCTTGTAGAAATATTTTAGTGTGTCTCACTGATTAATTTATAATGATAAATTTCTAGAAGTGCAATTACTGGATCAAAACATCTGGTTATTTGTGGGAATGCAAGCTGGTGCAGCCAGTCTGTAAAACAGTATGGAGTTTCCTCAAAAAACTAAAAATAGAGCTACCCTATGACCCAGAAATTGCACTACTAGACATTTATCCACGGGACACAGGTGTGCTGTTTTTAAGGGACACATGCACCCCCATGTTTATAGCAGCACTATCAACAATAGCCAAAGTATGGAAAGAGCCCAAATGTCCATCACTGGATGAATAGATGAAGAAGATGTGGTATATATATACAATGGAGTATTTCTCGGCAATCAAAAAGAATGAAATCTTGCCATTTGCAACTACGTGGATGGAACTGGAGAGTATTATGCGAAGTGAAATTAGTCAGTCAGAGAAAGACAAAAATCATATGATTTCACTCATATGAGGACTTTAAGAGACAAAACAGAAGAACATAAGGGAAGGGAAACAAAAATAATATAAGAACAGGGAGGGGGACAAAACATAAGAGACTCAAATATGGAGAACAGAGGGTTACTGGAGGGGTTGTGGGAGGGGGGATGGACTAAATGGGGAAGGGGCACTAAGGATCTACTCCTGAAATCATTGTTGCACTATATGCTAAATAATTAGGATATAAATTTAAAAAAATAAAAATAAATTAAAAGATAAAAAATAAAGCCTATGCTAATAGCCCAGTAAAAACACACACAAATGAAAAAACCCAAACATATTTGTTTATCTCACAGTCTTTCATTAAAGTCATAATCAACTTGGGCTGTGTCAGTAACAGCCCTTTCAGTAACAACCTTTTTTTTTTTTTACATTAGAGAATGTTAACTACAGTGTAAACCTTCAATTATCACTGTCTAAAATTATTTCAGACTAGCTCTGTTTATAGTTATTCTGAAAAATACATCATTGTTTATTAAAAAAGACATCTGATTATTTCGATTTTTTTAATTAAAAAATTTTAAAGTTTTTATTCAAATTCCAGTCAACATACAATGTAGTATTAGTTTAAGTTGTACGATATAGTGAGTGATTCAACACTTCCATACAATACCCATTATCCATCGTGACAAGTATACTCCTTAATCCTTATCACTTATTTAACCCACCTCCTACCCACCTCCCCTCTGGCAACCATCAATTTGTTCTGTATAGAAAGGTTTTACTATATATTTTAAATTTCCTTTCAGAAAGAACATACCATTTTATTCTCCAATTAACATTGCCTGAGAGTTTATATTTCTCTTGTCCTAAAACAGGATGATAGCAGTTTAAATTATTTAACAATTTGAATGGTTAAGACATGGTAGTTTTAATTTCATTTCTTGATTTCTAAAAGATGCTAAAGCCTCCAAAATCGCTGAGAATATGTAATAGAGTTTCTAAAGTTTTCTTCTGTTTCTTGAAGTAAAACAAAAATGTTTCACGGGGAAGCATTTGTTTTCATTCTCAGATTGGCCCTGTTCATGTGTCAGAGTCTATCTCTGTTTGCTCATATTTAATGAGATAGGGGAGGCCTATCTTAAGCAATGGAGCTAAAACAAGTTGGCTCCAAGACTGTGTGGATCCTCTTTCATGTGTCCACGATGAATAGAGAAAGGAAAGTTAAGATTTGCTGGAGTCTAATTCGCTGCACTAAAGTTCCACTTGCCTGAGGGAAGCAAGAAGGAACTTTACTTGTGCCTATCTGGAAAGGATCTTCATTGCTGTTCTGAAAATTTTCTTTTCCATTTTTTTTTTTTTTGCAGCACACTGAAGTTAGTTAGAATATTGTGCACCTCCCCCCAACCCCACTTTCTAATTGGTATTTTTGGTGGCAATGGGAAGAGAATTTAACAATGGATTCAAACTCCCAGTTAAGCCAGAAGTCACTATACATGTATTAAGGTTTTGCTATGGTTTATATTCCCATCATCAATGCATGCAACTGCGTGTTTATCTACACCTTCACATATTCCAGTGTGCAATGTGATAGACAAAAATTCTGTCATTGTGTAAATTTGGATTTTATTGAATGAGGGTGATTAATATTTTATAGGCTTTTTGAATTATTATTACTTTCCTTTTTATTAACCTACTTGAAAAATATATAACAAATTACCCCTAAATTTAGCACCTTAAAACAACAAGAATTTATGAGTTCAGTGTTTCTGTGGATAAGGAATTCAGAGGTAGCTTAGTTGGGTGGTTCTGGATCAAGAAGTCATAGTCAAGATGTTGCCTGGGGTTATAGTCTTCTGAACGCTTGAATGGGTCTGAAGGATTCAGTGTCAAGATGGCTCACTCACATGACTGTTGGCAAGTAGTGTTAGTTCTCTATTGGCTGTTGATGGGAAACCTTAGTTTCCCTCAGTGTGAGCTTCTCCATAGGCTGGTTAAAATGTCCTCACAGTATTGATGTTGCCTTCCCTGGAGCAAGTAATCCAAAATAAAAAGACAGAAGCTTTAATGCCTTTCATGATCCAGCCTCAGATGTTACACTCTATCACTTCTACAATATCGTATTGATAATATAAATTAGCCCTATTCATCACAGAGGAGGACTCTAAAAGGATTCTAAAAGTCAGCATCTTGATCCCCTCACACATGGATGCTATTCTCACCCTACTTAGGTTGTGATACCTCATACCTGGTTGCTCTATATGGATAGCTTCTTCACCTGCACATGGGTTTCACCATCCTGCAGGGGTCTACACCTTTGTGAAGGTGCTCTACTCACTCTTATTGGGCTCTGAAACCAGGGTTCTTTTGTGTGAACCTTCTCACTATGGAACTCTGGCAGTCCACTTTGGGCTGCTGAGACAACTCCTTCACCCTTCATCCACTTGAGGGGACATCTACCTTTTTCTATCTTACCAAGAAGGAAAAGGAAAGAAATGGAAGAATTGCTGGTAGCGTTCCCTGAAAAGTCAGGAAAACAAGGTTCCAAATATCTGCATTATTATCTGACACTATACTAGATGTTACAATAAGATGAAAAAAATAAAAATAAAATAAATAGCTTAAGGATTAGAAAGAACAAATCAGAATGTTATTACCTAGAAATGATATACTATGTAGAGAAGCCAAAATAATTTCCAAAATAAAATAATTTATGAACAAATTATTAGACACAGTAAAGGAGTTTAGCCAAATGGCTTGCTAAAATTTCGGTACATCAGCACATACAAATACATTATTATATTTCTACTCTCAAACAATAACAAATAAAAATTAGGAAAATTATAAGTTATCTTGGGAAATAAGCTAAAAAAAATGTGCAAGACCAAATAAAAAATGTAAAATTATACTAAAAGATGTTAAAGGAGACATTAATAACAAGTGATATCTCATGTTCATGAAAAGAAGACTCAATAACAAAATTTGTATATCTTCCCATCTTGACCCCTGGAATTGATGAAACCTAACTGAAATGTTAAAAGAGTATTCGTGAATTGTTAAGAAGAATAATGAGGGAGAGTTTGCCTTATCTGGTATCAAGACTGCTCATAGAAATAAGAAAGAGTAGTGTTAGGTCCCATGGACAAATATATTGACCAATAAAACATAGAATCTAGAACATATCAGTTCAATTAAAATTGAAGTGAAAACCTAAAAAGTTTAGTGAAACTTCCTTTTTAAATAAATTATAAAAAGCAATAGCCATAGACACACAATTTATGAACTTGATTCCAATAAAATTAAGAATGTTTCTCATTATAAAGAAATGAAAACACAAGTTGCATAATGGAAAATGTATGCAACATAAATAACTGAGTATAAAAGCATGTCAATTGTGAAGGAAAAGTATCGAATAGAATAATAGGTTAATGATGTAAACAGGTGTGGTAGACAGATGCTAGAGTAGCTCCCCACCATGATTCCTGTCCCCCGATTTGATTTTCAAACATTTGTGTAGCCGGTAGGTGGGGTCAGTGACTTGTTTCTAACCCATAGAATTTGGCAAAGATGATGGAATGTCACTCCCAGAATTATGTTACGTTACATAAAACTTTTGCTAGCAGAGTTGCGCTAAAGATTCTTCTTGCATGCTTAAGACAGTAAGCTACCACTTTGAGAAAGTCCTTATGGCAAAACTGTTGGCAGCATTTAGAAGCTGGGGGTAACTTCTAGGAATTGAGGGTGTCTTCCAGCTTAGTTGTCAAGAAGCTGGGGCCCTCAGTCCTACAGTCAAACAAAACGAACCCTGCCAAAAGCCTGCATGAGCTTGGAAATGGATTCTTCCGCAATTTTGAGTGTCCCAGGTGCAAATGAAGCCTGGGCATCACCTTGACTGTAGCCTTGTGAGACTCTAGGCAAAGAACTCAGCTAAGCTATGCCTGGAGGCCTGATTCATGGAAATTCTGACATAACGATGTTTTTATTTTAAACTATTGAGTTTGTGGTAAGTTGTTAAACAGCAACAGATGACTAATACAACATATACTTCACAGAACTTGAAAGACATATGGCCAAGAGAAATATACTTGACCTCATTAATCATTAGGAAGATGAAAATCGATACCACAGTTAGATATCTTTTCCCTAACTAATATATTAGAAAAACGTAAACATCTGTAAATAGCAGGTGCTAGTATAGAAGTGGATAAAGAAGAACTCATTTCATTTTCTTTTAAGTACAAACTGGTTTAACAGCTTTGCAAATCAGTTTGAAATTGTCTTGGAAAGATGAGCAGTGGATGGGTGGGAGGAGGGTGGGAGGATCCTGGGGCTGTAACAGGGAAGGAATGCTTAGGTAAAAAAGTTCCTTGTAATGTTCTCATTCTTTTATTGGGTGGTGATTGACAGATGTTCATTTTATTAATATACTTCATATATCACCCATATTATAAACATTCTTTTCAATATTTTATAAATGTTTTAAATATTATGCAATTAAAAAGTGGTGAAGGGAAATGATTAAAAAAAAGTTTAAACCATTTTAAATATTTAAATAGAAAAAGAGACAAACTTTGTTCTTGGGAAAATATCAAAACAAAATACTGACTCCTGCTGTCAGTGTGTGCATGTGCACCTGGGTGGGTGGGGTGGAGGGGAAAGGTAAAGAGAAAATGAAAAAGTATATGAAATCAACACAATTATGATCAGGCATAAATAATACCATTAAAATATTTGAATACCTCCTTTCTAAGACAAATTATTTATACAATAAAATAATTAATAAGTTAATAATAAATTAATTAGATAATGTTTACTTTCTTATATCTAAAAGTTGATGTTTCATTGGGCTCTTTCCATCTCACCATTATATGCTAATACTCCTTCCTTAGAAATACAATAGACCTCATCCAGGAATTTCTTTATTGTGTCAGATAGCTTACGGAAAATACATTAATTTGCTTCCCTTTTGCAGAAGATGTTCAATCCTGTTCAGAAGTAGATGCCATAAACAATGTTATCACTTTTGAGTAGTTACTAGGATGAAATCACTAGAGTGAACTATGGCATGACTGGAAATGATATATCAAATCTGTATCAAATTAATCTTTTAGTTTTATTATATATATATATATATACACACACACATATATGTATGTATTATGTATATGTATATATATAATACATATATGTGTATATATATAGTATATATGTATATATAATACATATATGTGTATACTATATGTATATATATGTATATATGTATACATATATATATCTATATATAATACATACATATATGTGTATACTATATGTATAGTATAGGATAATGAGATCCCTCAAAATTCTAAAAATCCAGTATCCGCACAGTACCTTTTATATTAAACCGCACTAAACATTAAAATTAAGTCTTTGATACATTAGAAAAATATCAAAATAGCATTTTTGTTACTTGAAGTCAACTCCACTGACAGCGCTCTATTTATTCATCCATTTTTTACAATTAAATTATATTTCAATGAAATGCTTTATAAGTGAAAAGCAGGGATTCTTTGCCTATATTTTCCATAGGTCTCCAAATTTATCCACATGCACACACATGCATCCAGACAAATATGTATATGTACTTGTTAATTTTTTTCTTATTGGGTGATTTTAAGTAAGACATGACCACTAAAGTAGGCAACTGTAACATTTTTTTAACCTTAAAAATAAAAGAACAAACTAAAAGTGTCCTTGTATAACTTCAAGATCTGTTTGACTTTCAGGTAAAATCAAAGACTTTTCTATAGTTTATTCCCATTTTTATATTGAGCTTATTTTAGTCTCAGTAGAACTATGATATACTGTTCTCAGTGGAATAAGAAACAAGTAACATGGATGGCTTAATAGGGAATTTGACTTTGAATTTATTTCCTATTTAAGCTTCAAGAAATTTTCACAAAGACTGAAATGTTTTGGACTATTTTTAAAAGAACAAACAGAATTCTCCCTGCTCATACACTACCTACAGGCTAAAAAGCACTCTGACAGCTAAAAAAAAAAAAAATCCCTTTGAGATGGCAGAATGGAACCCCAAGTACAGTACTTCTCCTAGCATAATGTCATTGAACACTTCCAAGTCCTTTGTTCTTTCTAAGCCTACTTTGAAAATGGAAAAGTTAAAGATGTGCATATGATATAATGGAATTCTTTGTGCCCTTTTATGAGAATAGGATATTTCATGATTGAAAGAATCCATGAAATTTTGCTATTACAGGTCTATCCTTTCCTTTGAGTTTGAACATGGAACTAGGTTACTTTTTTGTTCTTCCATGTATTTACAAATCCATTATCAATTCTCTTTATGATGATTATTTCTTTTATTTAATGTCTCCATCAAGAAGGATGCAACTTCTGAGCCTCACACGTACAAGGTGACCTTCTGTGTAACAAAGGAAAATAGATTAAATAGGAAATAATTTGTCCTATAACATGTATTTCACGTTTTAGCAAATAACAGCAGAACAATTTGTATCAATGGTCCTTAACTCTAGAATGATATAATAGCATTATTGAAGTGCTTATGAAATAAATTTTTATTATCTAGTTATTTATTGCAAAGGAAGAGATTCTTTACAGGTCAATTCTTAAAATAATATATTTCTGACTACTCTCGAATATAACATTTAACTGGCACTGTTCAGAATTTAACAAAACCCATTTTAAAAAAATTATTTTAAGTGGCAGCTTAATCATTGTTTCTTCAATTTGTAGAATCTGACTGCAAATATAATGAAAAAAAAGTTTTTTTTAAATAAATACCCCTTTACATATTTCCTAATTCCAAGTATAAAATAATTTTACTTTAGAAATTATTCAAAAGAGTATATCTAATTATATTAATTTTCTTATTCTTTTTAAAAATATTTTACTTTACTATTTTAATAGTGTCAATATACTGAATATGAGTATATACTATACTAATAGTACCAAGCAAAAGAACACCTTGTAGCCGTTTCTAAGCTTGATTTTACACTTTAATCCCTGGAAAATGTACTGCTATGCAGTTCAGTTGAGGCTTGGCATCTGTAACCAAAAGTAATTTTTATTTGATATTTACATATTATGTTGCCTTTTTTAGAAGGTGGTTATACAAAAAGTGCACTTTATTCCTATAGGTTTAACAAACAAACTCCATTTTGTTTTTCTTGTCCTGTAGTTCAATGCGTTTGAAAAGAGATTAGAAAAATAAAACTAATGTCTTAAAGTATAATTGATAATGTGTTCTTGGCTGGTGTAACTTGGAGGACTTATGGTATTAATTTGAGCTAAGGCTAGATGGGAAGCAAGGTGATGTGTTCGTTATGATTCACCACTGCAGCTCATGTACCATTATAAATAGCCAATATGTTAATATAAGGGATTGAGAAATAATTTCCTCACAGGGTGAACTTACTTTTTAATGTATTAGCCATAGTTTGACATGATATGAACTTATTTCATAAGGACAACGTGTCACTATTGGAATTTTGCATGGAATGTTAACTAAACCAAGGAGTATCATAGTATAAATTCTATCTTGGTAGGCAATGGACATAACTAAACTAGGATAAAATATAAAAGGTACCCAGTATTAAGGGCAATTTAAAATGGAAGAAAAATACTGGGGATCTAATATAGTTTTGGATTAGATAGGCTAGTATAATAATTTGTTTTTTGATTTTGTTCAATTCCTTTTTACCTTTCAACTATCAGTTGTATTTATAAATCTGAAGTTCCAATATACATTATTAGTTCTGTTGCCTAAGATTACCTATAAATGCCCCTTAATCACATGGCCCTTTTGAAATTTTTCTCGACATGACCAATCTCCTTTCCTCAAGAGTTGCTAACCTGTCATTCATAGTTTATGTTTATCAAATTTCTAATAATTGATTTTAAGACCATTATGATTCACTTATACATTTTTGGTATTTCTTGGATGCAGCATAAATCACAAGTAAATAGAAATATTACCGGGATTATTTGTAAATCTTGATGAATAAATTGAAAAATACTAGCAACTTTAATACAACCCCAGGATGATAACGTTAAATTACTTCTAATGAGTGATTTAAAAGTTAATTGACTACTTTTATAACAGTAACAAATGGAAAAAGATATTACATCCCCAAGCATTTTTCAAAAACTTAATGAGGCAATAAGAGCTCTGTAAAGCAGGTAATCACTTGTTAATTGATCTGTTATTAGGATTATATTAAACCTGGAATAATATATTTCCTTCCAGATTTCTTTAAAATAGACAAGGTAGTCACACCCTTCCTGGAAAATCTTTCGTCTGTTGCTTAGGTAACCAGTTAGCCATTTATTACAATAGGAAAAGTAGTTGACAGATCATTAGTGAAATAAATATATGATCTCTGTGAATTCCTATCTATCTACATGTACTAACTGTCTTGTGATGTGAGAATACATCACAGCCCTTAAAAGACATTCCTCCAAAGTGTTTGATGGGAAGAGTGTTATGCTGGGGAAAATAAATGCAAAGAAAAATTACCACCCTGTGAGAATTAATTTGCTTTGATTTCATTTGAAAACTTCTAGATACATTCAGCAGTATTCCTTAGTGAAACCCACATGTGAGTTAGCTAGCAGGATAAATGGAATAATTCACCTTTCAACATTTCTTTGTTGGCATCCTTCAAACATTAAAAACTGTTAGGATCCATTATAGTGCTTTTACCCCTCTCCCACCTCACTTCCCTATTTTAGCCCTAATTATTTCTGCAAACAGATATGTTTCCACATATTGCAATGTAATAGATTCATTCTTATCTACACACCAGTGTCAGTTTCCTTTTATCATATAATTTGTGGAAGATATCTAACTTAGGTTCTTTCTTCTCAATCTACACTTGAAATCGGAAATGCCTTTTTGTGATTTGTCTCCCTAAATTTCAGACACTTTTCAGAAGTATTTTCCACGTAAAATAAACAAAGCCAAACTTTTTTGTATTGGTTTGTTTCAGAGCTTGAAAGAGCCACAAGATCTGACCTGTCCAATTCAGAAATGCTGTTTTTTCCACCCTAACAAACAAGATCATATTAATCATGTAGTGAACCAATAAAGATGAATGCCTGATTAATTCCCTGGCCAGAATTAATTATACCGGGAGCAGTTGTTCTTACAACCTAAATTAGAGCTTGTAAATGATATGGGTTGTCAGTGAATTACTGTTTTTGATACGGTGTTGGAAATGTGCATTAGATGTATCTTACACCAATAACAGGTTATCCAGTGGTGATGAGATTATAATGTGTAATTAGTCTATAAATACACTAGCTATTTTTGTAATTACAGTTGAAGTAAGTAGGCATTTATTTTACTTCCTGTGGGCAAGCTAGCTATATTGTTAATTCTTAGTGTTCTTTGTCCCTAATTATTTTATTTAAAGCTGCAGATTGTTAGCATCAGACTGAGCAAGCAGTGTTAAAGTATTTCATAAGAGGCATCATAAAACAAAAGACATTGGTCATTTGGTATAATTATTTTTGTGTTCTTATAACTGCTTATTTTAATTTTCTTTTCCTGTAGATTGTTCTCTGCATCCTTTTTCAGGAGGTTTTTTCTCAGTTCAAAATAACAAAGCCTTTGTTACTGTTTTTCCAGACATTTATCATTGCATTCCCCTGTGAAAAAGTGAAGAAAATTTCTCACTGGTTTTTTTTATTTAAAAACTATTTTTTTCAGTTTATTATGATTGATTTTGTGCTATTGTACCATTTTTTGTGACTGTCCTCAAACTCAATAATTATCTGTTTTCTGTCTAACCTACTTCTAACAATATACTATCAAAGTTGTTTAGTTTTTACAAATTCTCTTTTTGTGTTTCTATCATTTATTTTTCCTAAGGCTGAGTGATCTATGGATCATTAGGTTGTTTGTTGTATAATGTAACCATTGTGGGTTTTGATGTTACCTATTTTATTGTATAATTTTTTCCTCTTCCTAAACTTTTTAAAGTAAAAAAAATTACTTTTCAATACTTTGGCAACCTTGAAACTCAAAAAGAAATCATACAATTAGTACTTTGTTATTGTGCTTATGTATGATATGTATACAAGACATTTTTATTTAATGATTGGGAAAATTTGAAATGAAAAGTCATTCAAGTTTAAGAATTATGGACATTAGGGGCACCTAGGTGGCTTAGTCAGGTGAGCAACCTGGTTTTGGCTCAGGTCATGATCTCACGCTTCATGGTTTGAGCCCTGCATTGGGTTCTGCGCTGACAGAGAGGAACCTGCTTGGGACTCTCTGTCTCCCTCTCTCTCTTTCTGCCCCTACCCAACTCTCCTTCTCTGTCTCTCAAAACAAACAAACAAACAAACTTAAAAAAAATTTAAAAACATGAGGAACAAGGTTTAAAAAAAAAAGAATTTTAGAGATTATTACACTTTGTTGTGAGCTGTAATGTGCTGCATGTAGTTATTCTAACTTTATTTTTTAACCTCAAAAAACTTTCCAATCAAAAGATATTTTAAAGTTGAAAGTTTAAAGTTTTAAAATGGTAATGTTTTTCAGTGAGTTTCTTTTCTGGTGATAGAGAACTAGGAAACTAGGACCAATTCTCCACTGGGATCAGTTAAAAATTGGACAATATATTTATGAAACCAGCTTATTTACAGATATACTATTTACATTTTGTTGTATAGCAAATGAACCCCAAATTTAACAGCTTAAAGCAGCTACAATTTATTTAAAATTTTTTAAATGTTTATTTATTTTTGAGAGAGAAAGAGAGAGAGTACAAGTGGGGGAGGGGCAGAGAGAGAGAGAGACGGTGGGGGAGGGGGGGAGACAAAGAATCCAAAGCAGGCTCCAGGCTCTGAGCTGTTAGCACAGAGCCTGAAGTGGGGCTTGAACCCATGAACCATGAAATCATGACCTGACTGAGCCACCCAGGCACCCAGCTACAATTTATTTAATTCACAAATCTGTGAGTTTGGAATATTGAGTGTCATTCTGGTATGAGCCAGGTTTAGCTGATAATGGTGACACTCCTATCTTTCAGGTAATGTGTTACATGAAGCTTCTTGGCTTATTTACTTCATCTGGAATGGCTGAGATGACTGAAGTGTCTTTCCATAGTTTTTCATTCTTCAGCAGAATAGTCTGAGCTTGCTCGTATGTTCACTGTAAGGCTCCCACGAACAGCAAGAGTGTAAGTTGCAAGGAACAACTGAGTCTTGGGCTTTGAACTCATACAGTGCCATTTCTCCAGTGCCCTTCAATTAGCCTAAGCAAGCCGAAAAGCCAGACAAGATTTAAGAGGTGGGGACATAGAATTTGAGATTCCATGTTTTGATTAGAGGAGCTATAAAATATTGTAACTATTGTTCACCTGGCACATAAAGATCCTACAAAGCAGTGGAGAATTACAGAGCTAACTTCCAGGGAAAGAAGGAAGTACAGAGTGATTAAACTGACCTTTGGATTTGCTCTTTTCCTTGTTACCTGACAATTCCAGCAAGGAATTTCAATTGAAAGGAATTTAAATATTCTGAAACTTGTTTTTAACAGATTGGTGGGAATAGGGAGACAAAAATGAAAATCCCAGGTGCACCAGGGAAAAGGACCTTCATAAATGCTCCATACTCTGGGCTTTGATGGGTACACTATAGCAATTTTCCTGGTAGAAAATTAAATTCAGCTTAAATATAAATTCTCTTTGGAGAAATACACCATCATTCCAGGACTCAAATGATTTCTATAACGTTGTCACATATAATAGCTAGCATGTAGTTTAAAATAACCAATCAACCATAGTCATATTAGAACAAATTACTGAAAACCAAAGACGTACAAAAATATTAAGATAAAGTTAAAATCATCGTTAAAGGATTGAAATCCTACAGAGTATGTTTTCCAACTGTAGTGCAGTTAAGCTGGAAATGTACAATGAAATGTAACCACAAATTTGTCATATGATTATAAATTAAGAGTGCACTTCTAAATAAGATATTGATAAAGAAATAACAATAAAATTAGAGAAACGTTTGAACTAAATGATAATGGAAATACTAAAAATTAAAACTGTGGCATGTAACTAAGGCTTCATTGGAAAGAAAATGTATAGCTTTAAATGCATAAATTAGAAAATCATAAAAGCTAAAAATCAATAACTTAATAATATATTCCATCTTAGAGAATGCAAAATAAAAGGAAATAATTTTGGAGCAGAAATAAATGAAATATAAATGAAATAGCAAACAAAAAATGGGAATATGAACAAGTGAAAGTATGGTTCATTTTAAACGTCTAAGAAAATTAAAACCAGGTGAAGCTGTTCAAGAAGAATTACACGAAACAATAAAAATATGGAAAATATTTGCATAGATACTTTGAAAAAGAGAGTAAGTAGCCAATAAATATATACAAGTGTTCAATTCTATTAATCAAGGATTTTCTACTGACCGAGGCCTATACTTCTCTACTAAGACAATCAAAGGCATCGGAATAATATTCTTACTGATATTCTTCTACATCTCTGCCTGTTCTTAGCTGCATTCACAATTCGTATCAGTCAGGATGGCTGTAGTAACAAGTAGTTACCAAATCTCAGTGCCCTAAACAAGGCTTATTTCTTAGTCCCACAATATGTGTACTATGGACACTTAGTGGCTCCACTCCGCGCCTTCCTTATTCCCGCAGCTCTCTGATATCGCAGCCATCATCTGCACACCATGTTTATGCAGACATCACAGAAAAAGAAAGACCTTTAACTACAAAACAGCTCTTACGGCTTTGTTTTTAATTTGTTCAAGGAAATCATGACTATGTCTAACTCTAGAGGCAGGAACCTGTTCTGAAAAAGAACTTTGAATATTGCTGGACATCACTAATAGTCCTTACTTACTCGACTTAGAATTTGCCTCATTTTTTCACAGTATTTCCTTCCTCTGTTATCTTTTTAGCCTTCTTTGCCTTTTACAGGCTTTATCCTCTGTCTCCTCAGTTTTCTGCGATCTGATTTTATCAATCTTTCTCTCTTGTGCTTTTCTCTATATTGGCTATGTCCTTTAAAATAAGATTCTCTTATCTGAAATGCAAAACAAAAAAAAATGCTATCATTGACACTTCTTTTTTTTAATATTTTTAAATGTTTTTATTTATTTTTGAGACAGAGAGAAACAGAGCATGAGCAGGGGAGGGACTGAGAGAGAGGGAGACACAGAATCTAAAGAAGGCTCCAGGCTCTGAGCTATCAGCACAGAGCCCCACGCGGGGCTCAAACTCACAGACTGTGGGATCATGACCTAAGCTGAAGTCAGACACCCAACTGACTGAGCCACTCAGGCGCCCCTCATGGACACTTCTTATACCTTTAGATATTCCTTCATCTTTTGTCTTTCCTTTCATATCCAAAATAATTAAATATATATATTTTTTGTATTTGATGGTTTTATTTCCTCAATACATACTAACCCTTTAATTCTACCCTTTCACATTCAAGCACATCACTAAAATCTTTCTCATAAAAATCATCAGTGTTTCCTAGTTTGTAAGAATTGATGATCTTCATTTTTTATCCTGTTTAAGTTTTTGCTTTACTGTAATTGGTGACAGTTTGTTTCCTATCCTCATGTCTACCTCTCTGTCTTCTATTCAGTAGCTTCTCTTATATGTCTATCTAATGGTCATTCTCTCCAATTTTCAATTTTTTTTTAGTTTACTTTTACATTTATCTGTTCCTAGCTCTCTCACCTATTCTCTATCAACTAATATCTAATATGCATTTCAGCTTTTCCATATTATTCTTATATTTAGGCTAATATCACTAATTGCCTGATTGGCAATTCCAAGTGAATCTCTAGCATCTCAAAACTCAACATGCCAAAATGTGAATTTATCATCTATTTGTATTTATTTGCTTTTTCTTCTGAAGTCCATATTTCAATGAATGTCATAAAAAATAAACTATCCCAGCTTGAAACCATGTAATTATGATTGAATTCTCCTTTCTCATTTTTTCATAAGTTCAACTGAATCTCCTTGTGAAAAGCTATTCTAATTATTTTTCTTAGTTCTAACTCCTTGTTAAATTTTTGTTTACAGTTTCTGTGTCTACCTTCCTTTTCTTTTCTTTTTTTCCAAATGTACTTTAGATATGAAGTACTTTTTGTAGAATTAAGGCAACACTTCTCTATTCATGGCTATTAATTTTAGGATTAATCTGAGATTCCATCCCTTGTCCACAATAACTTAATTTAGTTAGGGATATATGAGAATCTAGGCCAAATTTATCCCAAACTTACAGAAAAGTTTGAAGTGAAGTTCAAATATTTTTTTTTCCTCTGAACCATTTGAGATTAAGTTGTTGACAATTCTCCATTATTCTCTAAATCTATAATATGTAATTCATAAAAACAACATTCTCCTTCATAGAATCAAAATAACTATCAAGATCAAGAAATTAATCAATGCATTAATACCACTCATATTAGTTTGCTGTTGTTCCTGGATGAATTTCACACATTTATTATGTAAGAGTTCTGGAGACCAGAAAGCCAAATGTGTCTTACTCAGCTAAAATGAAAGTATTGGTAAGGCAGCATTTCTTCTGGAGGCTCTAGAAGAGAATCTGTTTCCTTGATTTTTCTGGCTTGTGGAGTTGACCTACATTCCTTGATTCATGGTTCCCTCCCTCCATCTTTAAAGCCAGGAACATAGCATCTTTTAATCTTTCTTTGACTCTGACTCACCTGTGTCCCTTTTTCAATTATAAGGATTACATTGGGCCCACTTGAATAATCCAAGGTAATCTCTCATCTTAATATCCTTAACTTAATCACATATGCAAAGTTCCTTTTGCCATGCATAGTACCATAGTCATGGGTTCTGGGGATTAGATGTGTACATCTTTAAGGGACCACTTTCTAATCTTTAGATCCAGCTTAACTTTTATCAATTGACCTACCCAATAACACCCCTTAGAGTGAAATAATAAATCTCGAATCATGCATTGCATTTAGTTGTTATGTTTCTTTAGTTTCTTTTTATCTGGAACAGTTCCTCAGTCTTTCCTTAATTTTCATGTCCTTGACAATTTTGAAGACTGAGTGTTAAAGTCAAGCTCAAAAACTATGTGTTGGGACGCCTGGGTGGCTCAGTTGGTTGAACATCTGACTCTCGATTTTGGCTCAGGTCATAATCTTCCAGCTTGTGGGATAGATGCCCATGTTGGGCTCTGGACTGATAGGGTGGAGCCTGCTTGGGATTCTTTCTCTCCTGCTCTGCTCCTTCCCTGCTTGCCCACACTCTTTCTCTCTCTGAAAATAAATAAATAAACTTAAAAAATATGCATGTACACTGAACTATCATTTCAAGCTCAGTACCACATTTTAGTTTTCTAGGACTAAACTTTTGGAGAAGGAGGAGGAGAAGGGAAAGAAAAAGGAGAGGCTTGGGAATAATCTTTCCTCAAATAAATTGAGGTAAAATATAAGTACAAGAAAATTTCCACTTTTAAATTCAGGATAGGGAGCATTTTCTTCATCCTCAAATGTGCCTTCATCCTCCCCTGACCTCTGGCCTCAGGTTAACTACTAATCTGCTTTCTTTCACTTTAGTTTCACCCTACCATAATTAGACACAAGAAGAATGTTAAAGCATGTAGTCTGTTGTATTTAACTTTTTCACTTACCATAATGCAATTTAGATGTATCCATGTTGTTGCATGTATCTATATCTATCTATATGTTGCATCTATCTATCTGTATGTATGTATGTATATATATATTAAGAGAGAGTGCATGAACAGAGGAGGGGGGCAGAGAGAGAGAGAGAGACAGAGAGAGACAGAGAGAGAGAGAATGAATCATAAGCAGACTCCATACTCAGTGCAGAGCCCATGTGGGGCTTGATTCCATAACCCTGGAATCGTGATGACCTGAGCCAAAATCAAGAGTGGGATGTTCAACAGTCTGAGCCACCCAGGTGCCCCTTATGTATCAATAGTTCTATTTCAGAGTAGTATTTTACAGCACGGATATATCACAATTTATTACAGTTGTTGACTTTGAGTGCTTCTCATGTTTTATTTCTATGAATAATTCTGTTATAAACATTTGTATACAAGTCTCTGTGAGAACATATGTTCTTTCTCTTGGGCAAGTAATTAGAGCTGTGATTGCTATATATATTAATATATATATTAAGATTAATATAATCTTAAATTATAAGATGCTGGAAATCATTTCAGGAGTGGCAGTACTATTTTGATTTCACCTACAATGAGAGTTCTAGTTGCTTCACATCCTCCCCAGCACTTGGTAATGTTAGTCTTTTTAATTTTAGACATTCTTATGAATATATAAAGATATCTTATTATGGCTTTTCTTTGTATTTCCTGGAGGGTTAGTAATGTGAAACATCTTTCATGTGTTTGTTATCTACTTAGGTATTTTTTTTAGTAAAATATCTTTTCAAACTTTTTGCCACTTATTAATTGGGTTATTTGTCTTATTGTTGAATTATAGGAGTTCTTAATGTATTCTGGATACACATCTCTTTCCAAGTATGTTTTGCAAACATTTCTCCCAGGCTGTGTTTTGTTTTTGTAACTGCACCTTTCAAAGAGCATTTTTTTAAAAATTTTTTTAATGTTTATTTATTTTTGAGAGAAAGAGACAGAGTATGAGCAAGGGAGGAGCAGAGAGAGACACACACAGAATCCGAAGCAGCCTCCAGGCTCCGAGCTGTCAGCACAGAGCCCAATGCAGGACTCGAATCCATGGACCACGAGATCATGACCTGAGCTGAAGTTGGACACTTAACCAACTGAGCCACCCAGGCGCCCCTCAAAGAGCATTTTTAAAAAAAAAATTTGATGAACCCCAATTTGTCATTTCTTTCTTTTTATGGTTTATGCTCCTTCTGTCTTACTTAGAAAATCATTGCCTAATCTAATGTCATAGACATTTTTTCTCTTGTTCCTTTGGACATTATATTGTTTTAGTTTTTACATTTAGAATAAGATTTTTTTTTGAGGTAAGTTTAGTATGTATTGTGAGGTAAAATTTTAGATTCATTTTTTTTCCATATAGATTCAGTTATTCCACTCCACTTGTTAAAAGCTCCACTTGTTAAAAAGACTATTCTCTCCTCCATTGAATAACTTTGGGAAATTGACCATATTAATGTAGATCTAGCTCTAGACTTTCTATTGTATCCCACAGATCTCCAGGTCTATCCTTTATCCTCTATCACACTTTCTTGATTAGTATTATTGTAGTTAAGCTATTCAACTCTGTTCTTTTCAACATGTTTTTTTGCTAAATCCTTTTCCTTTCTGTATAAATATTGGAACAGGCTTGTCAATTTTCTTAAAAAATGTTTATATCTTTTATTCAACCATCTATAGATCATGAATCTGAGATCATGTATGCCTGGACCTATTGTTGATGTCTTGTAATCCTGTGGAAGTTGAGAATCAAGTGAACATTGACATGCATAGAGATATGAAGAGAAATTGTGTCCAGGTGACATCTTTTGAACCTCTGAATCAAGCAGCTGTTTGATTTTTTTTTTCTTGAGGCAATAAATTCTATTTTTTTTCAACAAACCAATTTATGATATTATTTTTTGTCCTTTGCAAATAGTAACCCTAAATTTTACATTCCCATCAGTTATTATATTTCAGTCACTTTTTATCTCTTCCAGAACTATTGCTGCATAAAGCTATACATTCACAGCTATTAGATCAGATAATTTTAAGAAGCTTCTCATCACTTATAGAAAAATCCCAAACTTTATTCATGAGATTTAAAACTTTTGATAATTGGGCCTTATTATAATTTTTAAGGCACATCTTTTACCCTTACCTCCCTCACCTCACATCATCTTTGATCCAATTATATTGCCATTCTCATTTTATCTCCAATATACCTTGAAGTAGCACTCCTCTGATTTTTTGTTATTGTTGTTGCTGCTTTAGAAAAGGGGCAATATCCTTAGCCAATGTAATTGTCTCTGTTTCTTGCCTCTTTCATTGTCATTAATGCTATATAGTGACATGGCAGAGCTGGCTGGTGTTGGCTCTTAGGAACCAAATGTTAATATTCAGAATTTTTTCATGTATTTACATCACTTACATCATTGGCCATGATGTAAATAATCTATGGATAGTGGCAAATGCTACAAATTAGGATTCCCACTGTCTAGGTCTGTTTGGACCTCTGGAACAAAAATACTATAGACTAGGTGACTTAAACAATAAACATTTTTTTTTTCCTCTCACAATTCTGGAGGCTGGGGAGTTGAAGATCAAGGTACATGATCAGTGTCTGGTGAGAGCTTGCTTCCTGATTTATAGATAACCATCTTCTTGCTGTATCCTTATAAGGCTGAAGGGGTAAAGAAAATCTCTGTGGTCTCTTTTATAAGGACACTAATTATATTCATGAGAGATCCACATTAGATTATGATCTAATTACCCACCAAAGGCACCATGTCCAAATATCACATTGGGGATTAGGTTGCACATATGAGTTTGATGTGAGGGGACACAAACATTCAGTCTATAGCAACTTCCTATATGAATAGCACTCATTCATATAGTAAAGTGGTTTACCAATATACCACTGACTGTGATAGTTATGGGTACTCTTAGTTTTGTTTTATAGTGTTCTTGTTCCATAGAAGTCTGTCCAGAGAACCTGCTTCTTCACATAATGTGCATCCACTAAGCACTAGCTTATCTCAAAGGTCTTGAACTTTTTCATTGTAATTATTCCCTTCAATGCAGGGAACTCTCTTCTTTAACAGATGGGTGTTCAAGAGGCACCCCCCCACCACCTTGAGCATTATGTGTGACCTTGGGAAGTCATGGGCTTCTATCTAACTGATTGTTGTTATGCAAAACTTGGCAGACCTGATATACTTTGTTAATGCGACTTAGACAACCAATACAATGTTCCTGCAGACACTATCAAATGAGATTAGCTAACTGGGGCTAAGTTTTATAAAGCTCTTGGCAGAAGAACAATTATCCTAAAATTGGTCCTTATCAGGGTCTTTGTTATTAATTGATGATTGATAACATTCTCAATTCTACCTATTCTGTTCCCAACCTCATCCAAACTTTTTCCTCTGTCTGTGGTTTCAAAACAAAAGCTAAAATATTCTTTCCCTATATTTACAACTGCTGAACAGGCCATAATTTAATTGAGTTAGGCTTTTTCTAATGCTTAGACATTTCCTAATGCAATATGCTGAATATTACTTATCTGGCAATGAGATGCAGCATGAAGGAAAATTAGAACTAAGGGTGGGGTTAGAGCTATGCCCGTGGATCATTGCAATGGGTGAAGGTCCTCCTGCCACCCAGCCTCTGTGGGAAGAAAGCATCCTCACAGAAAATACTTATTTTGAGGGAGGAAGGAAATAATGAATCCCTACTCTTCAAAAGTACTCTTGACTTGAATTCTCGACCACAACCAAACCTTAGCGAGTTTGGCTTAGTGTTCTGCCTGAGTTGGGGTGGAGTGGTCTGGTCAACTGATCGTGATACTCTGCCTCAAGGGAATTGGGTCACTTGCTTCTTCATTACTGCCAAGGATGGGGGCCTGAGACAGGGAGGTCTCAGAATTTGAAGGGTGTTGGTGAGCTTCTCAGGACAGAAATGAGTTTAGATTAGTTTTGCACTTTTAAGGGCAGAGATCATCTTCACCTAGCTGCTCTTCTATTGAGGGATGGTTATATCTATATCTCTATATCTATATCTCTATCTCTATATCTATATCATCTATACTATATCTATATCATCTATTCTATATCTATATCTATATCTTTATCTATATTTGTAATCTATATCTATATCCAAATCTATATATCTATATCCAAATCTATATCTATATATATATATCCAAATCTATATCTATATCTGTCTATATATCTATATATATATCCATATAAAGGATCTGTGTGAGTTCTTTTACACAGAATCTTACTGGGAAAAATAAAACAGAGGGTTCTGCCTTCTTTAGGTAGGTTTGTGCATGGTTTCTTGTATATTCTTTTCCCCCATTATCATTTAGCATTTATTAATATATAGGGGAGCTTTTGTTTTCAAATAAAAATTATTTTTAAATTAATTTAAATATTAATTATTAAAAATATAGACGAGGAGGAAGAAGTTTGGATGGGGATAAGGTGTATTAAGTAGAATGGATATTAAAAATTTAGACAGGATAGGGATACCTGGGTGGCTCAGTTGGTTAAGCGACCGACTCTTGATTTCAGCTGAGACAATGATCTCACAGTTTGTGAGTCTGAGCCCCACCTTGGGCTCTGCACTGACAGTGTGGAGCCTGCTTGGGATTCTCTCTCTGTCTCTGTCTCTCTCTCTCTCTCTCTGCCCTTCCCCCTTCCAGTCTCTCAAAATAAATAAATAAAATTTAAAAACAATTAGAGAGGATTGTATTGTGTCTCTTTTTGTCTGACCATTTGTAATGGATTTGAGGACTAGGATTGGATGGATCCTTTTTTTTTTTTTTTTTTTTAATGGGAAGCTCTACCTAAATCTTTCAAGTACAATCACTGTCAAAAGCAAACTCTCTTATAGCCTTTGGACTCTTGAGAGGATAGTAAATCGTAAGGATATATTCAGGTAATTTATATAAATTCATTAAGATAAGGGGGTCATGTGGGAATCTTTTTAGGATGGTGTAAATGCTATTGCAGGGTATGGATCCTGAACCCATATATACCCACATATTTAACTTAGAATTCAGAAACCTTAAGTTTCTAAATGAGAAATCTCTACTTCCCTTTTTCCCACCTTCCTATTTAGCTTTTCTTAGCCCATAGAGTCCTCTCAAAAGGCCTAAAAGCTATAGCAATTAATCCTAGAAAACACTTTTCATAGAAAAAGGAGATGTTTAGAAAGAAAATCAATCTATTATTCTATTTAAAACTTTGTTATGCTCCATACAGTTAAATTTTAAGTTCCAATAATGAGTAGAGTGGGATTTTCTAATTTTAAATGCTTATGTTTGAGAATATGAGTGAAAAAATACTAATTAACAACAACAACAACAAAAACCCCTGAGAATCATACACATATCTTGCAGAACTCAAACTGTCTTCATAGGTAGAGCTCTGTTCTTTGGTTCTTCACTTCTAAGAAACATAAAGACATTTAAAAAAACACATTATTATATTATAGGACAGAAGGCTTTTTTCTATAGCTTTGAGGGGTTATATTGTAAATTAAAAGTAATTTCCTTTTGGTCAGATTTTACATTTTTTTTTTTTTTTTGAAAAGTAGTTTAGGATGGATGTATTATCTTTCAAACAAATTCATTTGGAGACAGATATATAGATACAATAAATTAGGATATTATCACTTTAATAAAAAGTTTCCACCAAGTTATTTATAGAGAATGCTATGGTGTGTCACCCAGATCCCCCTTTAGGGATCAATTTCCCTACTGTCACAAGAGTTACCTGCAGGCTATTGACAGTTAATTCCACCCTTAGGAATTGCTCTCAGCCAAAGAGAGTTGTGTCACCCATGTATGTTCTTTTCCCTTGGGTAGCTTATATATATTGACGGATTCATGTTGGGAATAAAATGTGTGCCCCTTTGTGTTTGGGGGGACAACTATGAACCCCTGCAACTTCAGAAGTCTCCATGGAATTGACTGAGTTTTTGTTATAAAAGCATTGCAGCTCGGCTTGTTCCTCTGTCCATTCCTGCTCTCCTCATTCCTCCACAGGCGTTGATCCAAATCAAATTAACCTTTTTGTGTTCAAATCCTTGTTCCCGATTCTGCTTCCCCATAAATGAAGACTGAGCTAAGAGAGTTGGTACTAGAATTGGGGTGGAAACCAATTCTGAAAGAGACATTGAAGTTTGGTCACCTGCCAGTCAGATGGCAATGTATACTTCATTATGGATGGTGAACGGAGTACAGATATTTCCTGGTATACTATAGCGGCACAATTATTAAAAAGTTTTCATCAATGGTGAACTGAGACAACATACCAGTAGAAGGGAATGCGCTGATGGGCACAATAATTCCAATGATTGAGAGACTTGACACAAGTTGTAAATATAGGACAATAGAATTTGATGTCTGCTTCTGAGTTCCATCCATTTACTGGGAAAGACAAACAAAGGCTTAGGTTGTTAATCACCAATTTAAAGTGAAACATGAAAAACAGAGGGTCTTTTTCGGTAGAATATGAAAAAACTCTCATCTCCTACAGCTAAATAAAACAAACAAAACAAAACAGAGGGTCAGACTCAGTTATAAGGATTGTGGAGCTCTAGACAAGACTGAATTATCAGCCTCAGCAAATAATCTATGCCAAGGTTAGGGTCCTGATTGGGAAAGAGTGGGACCCTTCTCCTCACCTCTCCCAGCTTTATTGAGCTAGAATTACATATAATGTTGTGTAAGTTTAAGGTGCACATGATGATTTGATGCACTTATGTATTGCAAAATGATTACCACAGTGAGGTTAGTTAATGCATCCATCACCTCACATACTTGTGTGTGTGTGTGTGTGTGTGTGTGTGTGTGTGTGTGTGTGGTGATGACTTTTAAGATTAACTTCTTAGCAACTTCCAGTATACATTATTGTTAACTGTAGTTATTGTGTTGTATATTAGAACCTCTGAACTTGTTCCTCTTAGAGCAAGAAGTTAGTACCCTTGGGCCAACATCTTCCCATTGCCCCTACCCTCCTACCCCAGGCAAGCACCAATTTCTCTCTGTTTTTATGATTTTTTAAAAGGATTCTACAAATGAGATTATACAGTATTTATCATTCTCTGGTTTATTTCACTTACTATAATAGCCTTAAGGCTCAGCCATAAAGATGCAAACAGCAGGATTTCCTTTGTCTTATGGCTGAGTAATATTCCATGTATAAATATACCACATTTTTGTTACCCATTCATCCATCAACAGATACTTCGGTTGTATCTAGTTTTGGATAATGGAAATAATCCTATAATGAACATGTGGGTGCAGATATCTATTCCACAGAGTGATTTTGTTTTATTCCGATACATACCCAGAAGTGGTGTATGTGTGTATCTCCTTATATATATATATTTGATATTTACCTGTTTTGGGATATATAATTTATCATTATTCTATTACATAGGTTGCCTTTTCAATTTATTGATTTTTTTTTTTCTGTACAGAAGCTTTTTAGTTTGATGTAGTACCACAAGTTTTTGTTGCTTGTGATTTTGGTGTCCTATCCAAAAAATCATTGCCTGTATCAATGTCAACAACCTTATTCCGAAATTTTCTTCTAGGAGTTTTTATCAGGTACTACATTATAGTCCTTAATACATTATGAGTTAATTTTGTGTATGGTCTAAAATATTGGTCCAGTTTCATCCTTTTGCATGTAGTTGCTCAATTTTTTCCAACACCATTTAATAAGGAGACTGCCATTTCCCCATTGTATATTCTTGGTCTCCGTGTCTGAAATTAATTGACTATACATGCATGGGATTATTTTGGGGTTCTCTATTCTTTGTATTGGTATGTGTACTGTTTTTATGCCAGTATCATAATGTTTTGATTATTATAGCTTTGTAGTATAATTGGAAATCAGGAATTTTGGTGCCTCCAGTTTTGTTCTTCTTTCTCAGGATTGCTTTGGATATTTGAGTTCTTTTGTGGTTCCACCAAATTTTATGATTGTTTTTCTATTTCTGTGGAAAATGCCATTGGGATTTTGGTAGGGATTGCACTAAATTTGTAGATCATTTTGAACAGTATGAACATTTTATCAATATTAGCTCTTCTGACATATGAACACAGAATAGCTTTTCATTTATTTGTATATTCTTCAATTTCTTTCATTTATGTCTTACAGTTTTCAGTGTATAGTGATTTCACCTCCTAGGTTAAATTAATCTCTAAGTATTTTATTGTTTTTGATGCAATTATAAGTGTGATTGTTTTGGGGTGCCTGGTTGGCTCAGTCAGTTAAGTGTCTGACTTTGGCTCAGGTCATGATCTTGTGGTTCGTGGGTTTGAGCCCCACGTTGGGCTCTGTGCTGACAACTCAGAGCCGGGAGCCTACTTCAGATTCTGTGTCTCCCTCTCTCTGCCCCTCCCCCATTCACACTCTGTCTCTCTGTCTCTCTCAAAAATAAATAAACATTAAAAAATTTTTTAAAGTAAAAAAAATAATTGGGATTGTTTCTTTATTTCTTTATCAGATAGTTCTTGGTTAGTGTATACAAACACAACTTATATTGTGTTGATTTTATATCCTGACACATTACTGAATTCATTTATTCTAACAGGTGTGTGTGTGTGTGTGTGTGTGTGTGTGTGTGTGAAGTTTTTAAGGTTTAATATGTGTAAGATCATATCATCTGCAAATACAGACAATTCAAATCTTTTTAAAAGTAATTTGGATGTCTTTGATTTCTTTCTCTAGCCTAATTGCTCTAGCTAGGATTTCTAGTACTATTTTGAAAAGGGATGGTGGTGAACACCTTTGCCTTGTTCTTGATCTTAGAGGAAAAGTTGTTAAAAAGTTGAGTCTGATGTTATCTAAGGGCTTGTTATCTGTGGCTTTTATCATGTTGAGGTACATTCTTCTATGTAAAATTTCCTGTCTTTGTTTATGATTTGATGACTTTTTGTTGTGATGTGGTTTGACTCCTTTATTATAATCTTTTGTGTACCTATTATAGGTTTTTTCCTTTTTGTTTACCCTGGGTTTAACATAAAATATCTTAGAGTTATAGCATCCTGTTTTATTGTGGTAACAACTAAACTTTAATAGAATATAGAAACTCAATACTTTTATGTTTCTGGCCCTCACATTTTAGGTTATTGATGTTATAATTTATGTCTTTTTTATGTTGTGTAGCTGATAACAAATTATTGTAGCTGTTTTTAATAAGTTTAATAAGTTTATTAACTTCTAAACTAGAGTTGCAAGTGATTTATGTACAACCAATACAATACTAGAAAACCTGACTTTGACTATATATTTACTTTTACCTTTCACACATTCATATATTTTTAGGAAGTTAATAATCATCTTTCCATTTCAGCTTGAAGGACACCTGTTAGCAAGTTTAGAAGTAGTGAGCTCTCAGCTTTTTGTTGTTATTGTTGTTTGTTAGTTTGATAAATTCCTTTTTTTGTCCCTCCTTTCTGAAGGATAGTTTTGCTGGATGGAGTATTTTTGTTTGACAATTTTATTCCTTCAATAAAGGTACTATCTCATGCTCTCTTGACCTACAAAATTTCTGTTGAGAAACCTTCTGATAATCTTAAGGAGGCTCCCTTGTAAGTGATGAATCACTTTTTTCTTGCTGCTTTCAAAATTCTTTCTCTTTGACTTTTGACAATTTACTTATGTGTCTTGTAGCACTGTTCAGGTTCAAACTATATGGGGTCTTTTGTACCTCATGAATCCGGGTGTCTATTCTCTCCCTAACTAGGGCTATTTTTAGCCATTATTTCTTTAAATAGATTTTCTATCCTTTTTTCTTTCTCTTCTCCTTATAGGATTCCCATAGAGTATATTTTGCTTCCTTTTATGGTATCCCATTAGTACCATAGACATTCTACATTACTTTTCATTTTTTCTTTTCTTTTGCTTCTCTGGCTGGATAATTTCAAATGATCTATCTTGAGTTCACTAATTCTTCTACTTATTGAGTCTGGTATTGAATATCTCTATTGAATTCTTCAGCTTAGCCATTGTATGTTCCAGTCCTAGATTTTTTTTAATGTTAGTTTCTATTTTTTTAATGTATCATTTTGTTCATTTATTGTTTTTCTATTTTGTTTAGTTGTCTCTGTGTTGTTCTTGTAGTTTGTGGTATTTTAAGAATATTATTATGAATTCTTTGTCAGACAGTTCATAGTTCTCCATTTCTTTGGGGTCAGTATTAGAGCTGTATTAGTTTCTCTTCTTGATGTCATATTTGTTAATTCTTTATGATCCTTATATTCTTGCACTGGTTTTTGTGCATTTGAGGAAGTGGGCCTCTCTTCCAGACTTTATAGGTTTGCTTTGGCAGGGAAAGACCTTTACTAGTCAGATCTGCTTGGGGTTCTGGACAGTTCATCTGGTAGCATCCACAGGTAGGTGGGGTTTTCTAAGAGGGTCTCTAGCTGGGCAAGGCCACTGTCTGTGGAGTGATGGGGGGGTTGGTGGGGGGATGCCATAGGATGAATAAGACTGCTGGCTCTGCTCTGTAGGTGGCCCCACTAATTGGTCTCAGCAGTCATGTCTGTTTGGGTAGAGTCACAGGCTGTGTTGCCTGGCAAGGCAGTGCCACTTGCATTCCATGGTTGGACAGGGCTGTGGGCTGGACTCAGCAATTGCTCCTGGTCAGGTGGGACCTCAGGCTATGTCTCCTAACTGGAAGATGCCATTGGCTGGACTCCATGGAGGGTCTTTGTGGTCAGACAGGGACTTAGGTTGAGCTTTGTGATGGGGGCTGCAAGCTGTGTCCTGAAGTTTGGTGGGGATAGCAACCCACCAAATAATCAGGTTGGCTTCATAATCAGGTGCTTCATAATCAGGTTGGCTGCTGGCTGTGCTCTGCTGTTAGGTGAGCTTGCAGAGAAGCCTGGCTCTCTGTTTAGCCTCTTCTATATCCTGCAGTTGGATGGCAGCTAGAGACTGTTCCATGATTGAGTGGGACCACTGTCAAGGCTTTTTGACTAGGTGGGGATGCAGGCTAAGCTCTGTGAATGGATGAGGTCACTGACTGGGCTTTCTGCTTAGATGAGGCTTCAGGGTATGATCAGCAATATATTATGGCCATAGGCTGGGCTCTGCTGTTGAGTGAAACTTTCAGTGAGTCTCTGTGCCTGAGTGGTACCATACACTGAGATCCCGGCTGTTTGAGGTCACTGTTCTGGGACCTTGGTCCTGAAAACCAGAGCTATGCTCAGCTGGCTTTGTGCCTTGCTTGAGCAAACTGTAGGATGAAATCTGCACCTACTTGGGTTCTCTGGACAGTATTTCCTGTCAGATGGGACTGGAGGCTATGTTCAACAGTTGGGTGGGTCTGCTGACTTGTTCCACTGTCCAGGAAGCACACAGGGTATACTTTTTGGCCGCTGGATGTCTATGGCCAGGCTTCCCAGTGGAGCAGGACTGGAGTCGATGCTCAGCAGGTGGGCAATGCTTTGAACTTGCTTCCTTGCCCATTTGGGGTTATTGGCTTGGCTCTGAAGATAGGAAGAGCTGCTGGCTGAGATATCTGCTCAGGTGCCACTGCAAGTAGTGATGTGACCCATCTATGACATCTGAGTGCTTGTTGCTGTAAGCCTTGTCTGCATCTTTATCTGTGTCTGGTCATTAGTGGTTGAGTCCAGCAGATCCCCCCAGTGAATCATGAGATGTGAGGCTCAAGTGGGCTCCCAGGAAGCATCTTGCAAAGCTGGGGAAACAGAATGTCCACCTTGGTCTTTCTTTTCCCACTGGAGAAACTATATGCCCAAGAAGAACCTCTTATATGGCACTTATTGCCTGGAGGAAAGATTATGTTGTCAAAGCGTAGACTCTCCTTTTATCCTACTAATGTGGTACTTCTTGGTGTCTGTGGTCCAGGGTGAATGTTTCAGCCTCACCCCTGGGTTCCGGGATTTTCACAATGGTATCTTGTCTATGGATAGTTGCTAGTTGGCCTTCTTATGAGGAGAACTGATATCGGGAATGAATGACCTATTTTGTCATCCATATGATATCACTGTTCTCCTCCCCCCAAAACCTTAGGATGAGGAAATCTGAGTCAATGCACTTTGAAAATTTTCACCCATAAATTCTTTGTATTGGCTGAGTCTTCACAGTAGTTTACTCTTCCATATTAAAACTCCGTCTTTCCCCTTGCTTGAAGACAGTCCAAGGTTGTCTTATAAGAAAATACCCATCCCACCCCCTCAGGATCTACTCTACCGCCGGTCCCGACCAAAGACTAAAACTTAGTGGTAAATGGCAATATAATCTAGCTAGATATGTGTTGGGCTTGCTGAAGAAGAAAAGGGATGACAAACCAAAGGAACTGCAGGATTTAGCTAACTTACTCAAGTTAGCTAATTTAATAGTACTGGCAGGAATCATGTATATGTGGGATTGGATCTTAAAGGAGCTGGATTATTCCAAGCACTTTCCCCATGATACACATAATTTTGGCAAGGATGAGAGAAGATACTGCTAACATAAAGAGCTAGGTGGGCTCTTAGAGGTTGAAAGAAAGTTACAGCTCTCACTTAGTGAGATACAAATGCCATAACTAAAATGGCAGATGGTAGAATAAAAGGTAAAAAGAGTCAAAGAGGTTGGCTTCCTAGAGTGGATAAATTGCATAAAGCCTTCAAACTCACTAGCTGCCTATGTTTTACAAGAATGTGGAGGATATAGTGTTTTGCACAGTGATAAGATGAGAGTGGCCTCCCCGTTTTTATGAAGATCAGTGGCGACTGTCCTCTGAAGACCCGAATGATGACAGAAGATGCTGGTACATAATACTGGAAAGAGTTAGAGTGGCCACTGGCAGCTGGAGACCTGAAATATCCCTGATAAAATGAGAAACAGAATCCTGAAATAACACAGGTTAGATGGCAGTGGTGCAGGGTCAGAATGTCAGCCTGGGAGGCTGAGTCACATAGAAATACAGAGATGTTTGATAGAAGATGGTAGTCTTAGGGAAACCACGAAGGAGTAGTTGACAAGAATATTTCTCAATTTATAAAAATCAAAGGAATTCAAGAATGAATGATCAGGAGGTCGCAGGCTATTCTCTCCATAACATGTCATAATCTCTTGCTCATTTTAATAATATGGGCTGATTTTAAGTTCCACATTACACTGACTGAAGGAAAGGCCAGTTGCTCAGAAGGAAGGAACTTGCAAAACCAAAGCAAATGAACTATGCTGTAATGATTCAGAATCTTTACTCAAAGGGACCTATATCCATCTACTTGGATAACCATACACTAGGGAAAGGGAAATGACAAGACATTTAGAGAACAGTAGGGCATAGGGTTTGAGTTGGTATTGATACACAAGTGCTGGAAGTGGTACCAGGATTCCCTCAATCCCCTTGTTAGAATGGAACATAGAGAGACCAGGTAATAAATGAAGTCTTGGGTACACTGAGTACATATGCCCAACTACTAGACATTTCTTTAGTGTTCAACTATATACTTAAAATGCAAAGACTACATTTAATTTCATTGTTTTGTTGAGTCAGAACTGCTGGAATGGAGAATACCAAGTAGAAGTCCCTAAAGCTGGTCAAGATGGTCAAAAAATCAGATGGATCCTGGAAGGTGACAGTGAATGACCACAAAGTACCACAAAAACAGTAACCCCAATCGGAGGCATTTTACCAGATGTAGCAATATTTTAAATAAAGGCAGAATCAGAAACAGGATCATGACAAGCCATATTAGAGCTCAAGGCAAAAGGAAAAATAAGTAATGCATATTTTTTCTTTATTAAAATTTTTGATATTTTGTTCATCATGGATTTTTTTGACTGATAATGATTTCTTTAAAAAATGCATTGAAATATTATTTATCTTGATTATTGAATTTTTAATGTTCCCTTAAATTTTGTGTCTGATGCAAATGTTTTCTTCAACTCACTCTAGTCTTGGTTCTGTATAACAGAGCTTCAGAAACTTGGTAAACAGTCGGTATTCTGATGAATGCATTATTCTTCCTTTCTAATGGGAAGGAGATCAGAAGTTAACATTCATATGTGATGAACAAAAATAAACATTTATATTCTTCTCTCAGGGCTATAATAATTTTCTTACTCTGTGTCATAAATATAGCCTGAGGGGAACTGGTGATCTTGGAAATCCATATATCACATTGGTCCTCTATTTCAAAGTCATTATATTAAGCAGACTGGAAGAAGCAGAAGTATTTATTCTGGTGACCCTGGTAAGACTGTGTAGTCTAGAGTGTGAGAAATAAACCCAATGAAGATTCAGAGACTTGTTACATTGGTGTAGTTTGTAACAATTCAGTGAACTAATATATACACCAGATCATTTCCACAGTGAAAAACAATTTATTGTATCTTTCATCTTGCCACTAAGAAGGAAAACACAAGTCCTGGTATGAAATGACACAGAAGGCCAACACCTTTGAGTTGAACACATAACAGGAGCATTCTGTAGGAGCTTCTGGCTGTTGTAGCCCTCCCACATGGGCCCCTTGCTTGATGATAATACGGAAGTCTCTATGAGATTGAAGGTGTCTGTAGTAAGCATGGATCACCATGACTCAAATGGAGAATTATAATTTAGACCCTTTGGTGTTCTGCAGCAAGCCTTTGCCATCTGCAACAGAAAATCATCTTCTATTAGATTAACAGTTGTGGCATGCTAGGGGTCTTGATAGAGACAGAGAATGTAAATGGAAATCAAGTAACCATGCAGAGTTGGATTCTGCCAAACTCATCTACTCAAAGGTTGATCAAGCCCAATGGCAATTCATCATTGCAGAATTATTCATGAGCAGAGCCAGAGGGTACACATAAGCAACACAAACAGGTGGCTCCGACTCCATATCATCTACTGTTGCATTGGACTGTCTCGTTTAGCATGTGCCAATGGTGTATGGGGAATTCATTTTAAATAGCTCATGAAGGAGGTGAAGGCTGAGCTTAAGTCATAGATGGGTTGGCTTTGTATATTAGCTAAAAATCAAAGTGCTGTTCTACAGACCAACATAAGGGTGGGCTTGAAAGATAGGGGTGAGGAGAAATCCTCCCAATTGGTATAAGTTTGAGTAGTATCCATCTATGTGGAGAAAAGTGGCTTGGGTTGAAATAGATGTGGCTTCATGGTCAATGATGACTGGATCAGGATTGATTAGGGGCTTGGAAAGAGAAAGATTGAGGATTGGGAAAAATTATTTTTTTGGGGGGAGGAGGTATTATAAACAGACCTAGGGGAAGCATAAAGTATAGAGAAAAACCTTGTAATACATGATAATTCCTGCCATAGATGAGCCATCATAGAAGAAGCACTACAAAAAAGTTTACAGGATATCTTGGCCAGTGGACACAAGCCATATTTGGCCATCAGTCCCCCAGTTCGGCAAAGGGGCAGCATAAATAGAAGAGTCATGAGTGGCAGGGATGTTGATCAAGCCTAGGCTCAACTGAATGGGCTGATCTAGTTGCTGCTGCAGAGTGTGCAACTTTCCAGCAACAAAAAACAATGCTGAGCCATTAACAAGGCACTTCCTCTCAGGATGCCAACAAGTATTTGGTAGCAAAGTGATTTCACTGGCTCCCCAGCACTATCGGGCAGCAACTCATCTTAATTTTATATTAACACATGCTGCAGATATCGGGGTTGCCTTACGGACAGGGCCTCATCCAGCTCCACTACCCAAGAGTCTGGATTATTTGTTCCAGCATAAAATTCTGCTTCATATTGTTCTGGATCAACGAACCCACTGTACAGCAGGCAGAATGTGACTGTCGGCATCTGACCACTGGATCATTTGTCTTATCATATGCTATATGACTCAGTTTTGTCAGTAGGACTAAGCAATGGAATGGACATTTGAAAACTTATCTGAGGCACTAGTTTAGAGATGATGTCCTCTAATATTGGTATTCCATCCTCAAAAATTCAGCAAAAAATTTAAATCAATTACAGTTATAGGATATTGTATATTCAACAAGAAATCATGCATTTGAGAATAAAGGGGAAGGAGTGGACCCATATAACATTATTCCCAACAACCCACTTGGGGAATTTGTGTTTTCCATCCTCTCATGCCCATGCCTTTTGACTGAAGATTTGGAGGTCCTGATTTCCAAAGGGGAATGCTTCTACTGAGTGTCCCATTACACTTTAAGCTATGGCTATTACCTTGAATCCTGGAGTAACTGTACCCAGGTGGGACACATTTATCATCTGAATTAAGTGGATCTGAGCAGCACAAGGAGTGGACAGTAGTGGACAGTAGGGTGCACTGCTCAGATTCCTTTTCAGCAGCGAGATGGACCATTTCTGCTGCCAGGAAGAGCTGCTGCTGAAGACAAATGAATGACTCTCAGCCTGAGTCCATTGATTGGTTGATGTGGGAGCACAAAGGCTAGCCCCCTTGCCTACTGCTAAGAGCTCTGAAAGGACATCTAAATAAATTCCTAGCCCTCAGTTGGATTCACTGAATCTGTTGCAACTGTGTAACAGTTTCATTCTCCCTCTGTCCAGCCCCAAGCCCTTCAAACCCTCCCAGAGTCTGCTCTGAGGCCACACCCCAGTAAATAGCCTACATGTAAATTTCTGATGCTCAAAGTCTGTTCTCTGGGGAAGTTAAACTAAAACAGGATTCCTTCAAATTGCCAGGATTCATTTACCACAAAATAATTGAAATAGGAATTTTGCACATAAATGTTGAAGAGTAAATCTGCATAAAGTAAACTTCTCTTCCTGTGTACTTTTACTTTGCTTTTTTTCTCCATTATTTTTTCTCTTTCTATTTTCCTTTTTGCTAATTCAATTATAACATCAGATATTATGGAAAAAATTAGATTTAGAAGGCTTTGCCCACCCCCTCACCCCGCCCCCGCTCTAGGCCTCATCATGTGAACTTGGATAAATTAAGTTTCCCTGGGTAAGAAGTGATTAGTTTATTAACTGGGGGGATTGTACTAGGTGGTTGATCTTTAAAGCATCTTGGAACTTTGAAAGTTAAATATTCTCCTTTTCACTCTGTTTTTATACTTTAAATGTCATTGCAGTTTGGATTGGAGAGTTACTGAGTACAAAGGGGAAATACTAAAGAAATGTTTGAATCTTAGGAGGTATGGGTGTGGTCACTTGCAAAATAGGTGTAAATTGTGTAAACATTGTTTACTGATGCTAATAAGACAAAAGAAAGATTTCCCCATGGCAGATGACTTACTACAGGCCATGTAATAATAATGCAAATAATTTATTATATTCTCCAAGCATCTGTAGTATTTGTGATGTGAGAATTTGTAGACATGATTGCATTCATGATTCCTTCAGCAACTACTCACTGAGTGCCTATTTTGTGGCCAGACTGTACTAGGCCCTGGGGATACAAAGATTAGTAAAATAAGATCCTAATTCGTGAACAGCTCAGAGTCCAGTGGGAGAGACTGACATATACACAAATATTAGAGTGCAAAAGATCTGCTATAATGGAATATAAACAGAATGCTGCTGACAAATTTTGTAATGATTTTATGCAGACAAGATATATTCCTTCTGTAAAGATTGTCAATCAGTTTGAGTACCTCTGCATTATAACAAAGGCAAACCTGATCACGGTACCACAAATCCACAAGGCCTGGCACCTCCTTTCTACAATGAGTAACAATTGCTATGATAAGTAACAATTGCTGCAACAATTGCTCTAGCTATTTACATCAGCTCTGTAGGACATTTTCTTCCTCCTGTTCTACATCCGTGCAAGAGATGGTCTCTGTGGTAACTAAACAGCAGAAGCTGCCTGAAGTCCACAATTCTTTCTACCATTTTCCGAATTCAAAACAGACTGGAGAGCTAATGCTAGGGGATGGTAGCTGATGGGGCTGAGTTTGTGAGGAGGGGAGGGAACAGTCTAGCTAACGGGGGAGTGCTTTTGAGATTAATGAAGGAATAGAAGGCGACTTTCCTGGACTGAAGGGTAATAGAAGTCAGGGTGTCCTAGAGAAGCAAAAAATTCTGATAGCTCATCCAAATTGAGGCAATTTTGAGAGTGAAGGCTGGTACAAAAATATAATAACATTTATAATTAAAATTCATGTCTTGAAATATTTATAGATCAACCAATTGACTTCATAACATTGGTTGATTCTTCAAATAATTTTTTTCAAAAAATTACATATTTCTAAAAAATAAAAAAAAAACATGTTAGCTATATTAAAGCCAGTTTTAATTATCTGACTTTGATTATATGTATATTAAAAATAAGCAGAATAGTTATTCTTGGTGCATACTCATACTTTAATTCATCTCATTCTGTAATCCTAAATTGTTGGCATTTTTCTGAAAATACATTTTTAATTGTCTTATTATTAATTATGTAATGAAAATTCCCTATTTTCATACCTAGAAGTGATTTCTTTCTAAATGATCCTATGCTTAATTGAAGAATGTTCATCAGATTCACATAAATGATATCTTAGTCAATCTCAATTTTATTTGTCTTAGGTTCAGCATGTAAATTTTCTTTTATTTTGAATTTTTAAAAAAATATTTATTTTTGAAAGAAAGAGAGAGACAGAGTGAGAATGGCAGTGGGGGAGCAGAGAGAGAGAGGGAGACACAGAATCTGAAGCAGGCTCCAGGCTCTGAGCTGTCAGCACAGAGCTAGATGCGGGACTTGAACTCATGAACTGTGAGATCATGACCTGAGCTGAAGTCAGATGCTCAACCGACTGAGCCAACCAGACACCCCAGCATATAAATTTTCAAATGAAAAATTGAAACTCCATCAAAAAATCACTTTTGTGAATTGATACATTCTGAAGCACAAAACAGAATTTTATTTTTATGTTTTTAATATGAAATGTATTGTCAAATTGGTTTCCATAAAACATCCACTGCTCATCCCAACAGGTGCCCTCCTCAATACCCATCACCCACCCCAGAATTTCAGAAATTAAATTGTATATATTTTTTTGTATTCTCATTATTTAATGCGTTCAGCGCCTCCTTTGTTTTTGTAGGGATAAATTTTAATGTCATTCTGCCTACAAGCTTTTGTTCAGTAATTTCAGTTTGCTAAAAGATTTAAAATTGGATATTTTTAGTGATGATGTATTGTCTAAGTCCATTTCAGCTGCCATAACAAATATATTATAGACTAGGTACCTTAAATAACAAACATTTACTTCTCACAGTTCTGGAGGCTAAGAAGTCCAAGATCAAGGCACCAACTGATTTAGTGTCTGGTGAGAACCTGTTTCCTAGTTAACTGATGGCTGCCTTCTCACTGTGTCTGTTCTCATATGGCAGAAAGGGTAAGGGAGGTCTTCAATAAGGATACTAATTCCCTTCATGAAGTTTCCACCCTCATGATCTAATTACCTCCCAAAGTCTTCACCTCAAAATACTATCACCTTGTAGATTAGGATTTCAGCCTATGGATTTGGGGAAGATACAAACATTCAGTCCCTAACAGCCATTTAGTGAATAATTAAAAGTAAGATTTGACAGTTGGCCTTGAAGAAAGTACAACTAAAATCTAGAAGCTTCACTTATAAACACATATAATGCCATTGTAGGAGAATTAAAGTCTTTGTTCAAATGTTCAAACATTCTAAAATCTCACTGACACTGGACAGCAGAGCGTGCACAATTCCTTCTAAATTCATGTCTGCTCCATAGGTTTCTTTACTAAGTAAGAATATTTTTCCCTGATAGGTTATGGTCACCCTAAATTTGAATTCATATAATAAACATAAAACTAAGAAATAAATGTTCAATTTGAGCTTTTAAATGAATTTATAATAACACTAAAATAATACAGTATTTCATCTTTAACCGAATGAACTTTCAAAAGCCCCGCAGGGACTACCTCACTCCCCCTGCACACGTGAATCATGTTAGAATCTGGTAGGCACAGGTGGTGCCAAGAGAAAAAGGAAGACCTTCTGATTTCTGGTCTCTAGTACTCATTGCTGGTATCTTTAGAATCCAGTCATACATGGCTCTGCCTCCTCATGTGTGTGGTTCCAGAGACAGCTGGTGGTGTATTCCAATCAGCTCCTCCCTACCTGCTAGGACACATGTGTACATCTCTTCCCAACTCCATATTCACTGATTTCAATTTGATAGCTTAAAACTGTCTGCGGCGGGACTATTTACACCACAGAAATTGGCAGTTCCTACAAATTACATTTCCTCACCCTACCGTAAGAGCTGGTTGTTAACTGTTGACCAGCATACCACTGCAAGAAACCCTAACACGAATCCTTTCTAGGCACCTCATGCCTCTCTTCCTTGCTGGAAAGTCTCCACTTGAAAAGAATGCTGCAGCAGAGTGGGTCAGGGCGAACCACTCATCCTGGTTAGGATAGCACAATCCCAGTAAGCACCTGCTGTGCCAGGGTCCTGTCCTGCTTGGCGCTTACACCGGAAATAGTCACTTTGTAATAATGTGTAAATAACAAACACAATTGTTGCATTAAAGTTAGGATGCGTTTCATAGAACTTCAATTTTTATTTCCAGCTTCTTTCTACCTTTGATCTTGCCTAGTAGTATGTGGAACACATACGCTGTGATCAGGACTCTCTCTGGATATATGATTAAATAAAAACGACCATCAGCAATACCCAATGCTCTTTTCCTGAACCCTTGCACACACAGCGTAATTTATACCTCTCTTTCAAGGGCAGCATGCCGCATGCTCTTTGATAATAAAATCAATGTACTCACACAGGAGCAGGTGAGGCTTAGCTAACTTCAGTTGGGTATGTGTGTAGGGGAAAAAGGATTCCATATTGCTGGCCCTCCTGGACACTTGGTATATTACTGTCCTAAGTTACAAATACCAGTTTAGGCAAGAAGTGAAGCGCAGTACAGTATCTTATTTCTTAGAAATAATCCCAGTCAAGGAAATATTTTGTAGTCTCACCAAAACTGAATTTATCAGAGGGGATGAAACTCAGCTTCTAAGTGATTAGGCACCGGCAGTTTTTGCACCACAGTTAAATGTTATGTGCATAAATTATAAATTATATAGCCAAATGTTTTTATATCCTAGCTTTGGATGGACTCAAAATAATATTTTCATAAAGTACACACTAGTTAATTGAAGTTTATGTAGCGTATCTAAAGAATAATCAGGTGTTTGAAAATAAAGTATTAATCAAGGTGTATTACTTTTCTATGACTGCTGTAATAAATTATTATAAGCATAGTGGATGAAAACAACATAAACTTATTATTTCACAGCTCTGTAGGTCAAAAGGTCTGACATGGGTCTCAATGGGCTAAAAATGAAGGTGTTAGTGAGGCTGCAGTATTTTCTACAGGCTTCTAGGAAAAATTGTTACCTTGTTTTTTCCAGCTTCTAGAGGACACCTGCATTTCTTGGCCCATGGTCTCTTTCTTCTTCAGAGCCAGTACTGTTGTAGCTTTCTTTCTTTTTTTTTTTTTTCCAAATTTTTTTCATGTTTCTTTGTTTCTTGAGAGACAGAGAGAGAGAGAGAGACCATTAGGGGGGGATGAGAGACAGGGAGACACAGAATCCGTAGCAGGCTTCAGGCTCTGAGCCCTCAGCATAGAGCCCAACACAGGGCTCAAACTCACGAATCACAAGATCATGACCTGAGCTGAAGTCAGATGCTTAACTGACTGAGCCACCCAAGTACTCCTTTTTCTGCTCATCCTTCTATACAGTCACGTCTCTCTTTCTCTTTCTGACCATATCCTTGAAAAATTTTCTGATTTTATGGAGCCATTTTAAGGACACATCCAGATTGGTCAGGATAATCACCCCAGGTCTAGGCCTTAGCCTAATTTCATCTGCAAAGTCCTTTTCACATGTAGGTAGGTAACTTATTCACAGGTTAGTGGTATTAAGTTTTAATTGTCTTGGGTGGGGTTGCATTATTCTGCCTACCACACAAAGTGATATTTTCAGCAAAGAATAAACTATGTTCTTGGGACACCCGGCTAGCTCAGTCAGTGGTGTTTGTGATTTTTGACCTCAAGGTTGTGAGTTCGATTGCTATTTTGCATGTAGATATTACTTAAAAAAATCTTTGAAAAAAGGATATACTATATTATTAAGATCTAGAGTTCATTCTTCTTTCATTTCTTTGAAGATATAAAACAATTACCTAAATTTAGAATAATTTTTAAGATTAATCACAAATGGAAGTGTGAATACATTTTTTCGTTGTTGTTATTGTTTTTTTTTTTTTTCCTGCTTTCATCAGGTACTACTTTCCTATGTAGCATCAAGAAGAGTCTATAGCTGGTTAAAAGCTCTCAATCTGGATAATTTCTTCATTTCTGTAATTCCTTGAAACTTGTGTTCATGATGGCCAGATGTCTATTATTTGGTTAGAATTTAATTCTGTAATTGTTAAAAAAACAAAAAAAGGTCTACTGTCTAAGCCCATACCTGTTCCATACCTGTTGCTCTAGTGAATTTCTTTTTTTAATTTATATATTTTATTTTATTTTATTTATATTTTTAAATATGAAATTTATTGTCAAATTGGTTTCCATACAAAACCCAGTGCTCATCCCAACAGGTGCCCTCCTCAATACCTCTCACCCACCCTGACCTCCCTCCCACCCCACATCAACCCTCAGTTTATTCTCAGTTTTTAAGAGTCTCTTATGGTTTGGATCCCTCCCTCTCTAACTTTTTTGTTTTTCCTTCCCCTCCCCCATGGTCTTCTGTTAAGTTTCTCAGGATCCACATAAGAGTGAAAACATATGGCATCTGTCTTTCTCTGTATGACTTATTTCACTTAGCATAACACTCTCCAGTTCCATCCACATTGCTACAAAAGGCCATATTTCATTCTTTCTCATTGCCATGTAGTATTCCGTTGTGTATATAAACCCCAATTTCTTTATCCATTTGTCAGTTGATGGACATTTAGACTCTTCCATAATTTGGCTATTGTGGAGAGTGCTGCTATAAACATTGGGGTACAAGTGCCCCTATGCATCAGCACTCCTGTATCCCTTGGGTCAATTCCTAGCAGTGCTATTGCTGGGTCATAGGGTAGATCTATTTTTAATTTTTTGAAGAACCTCCACACTGTTTTCCAGAGTGGCTGCACCAGTTTGCATTCCCACCAAAAGTGCAAGAGGGTTCCCATTTCTCCACATCCTCTCCAGCATCTATAGTCTCCTGATTTGTTCATTTTGGCCACTCTAACTGGCATGAGGTGGTATCTCAGTGTAGTTTTGATTTGTATTTCCCTGATAAGGAGCGACGTTGAGCATCTATTCATGTGCCTGTTGGCCATCCGGATGTCTTCTTTAGAGAAGTGTCTATTCGTGTCTTCTGCTCATTTCTTCACTGGATTATTTTTTGGGTGTAGAGTTTGGTGAGTTCTTTATAGATTTTGGATACTAGCCCTTTGTCCGATATGTCATTTGCAAATATCTTTTCCCATTCCGTTGGTTGCCTTTTAGTTTTGTTGATTGTTTCCTTTGCAGTGCAGAAACTTTTTATCTTCATGAGATTACAATCGTTCATTTTTGCTTTTAATTCCCTTGCCTTTGGAGATGTGTCAAGTAAGTAACTGCTGTGGCTGAGGTCAGAGAGGTTTTTTCGTGCTTTCTCCTCTAGGGTTTTGATGGTTTCCTGTCTCACATTCAGGTCCTTTATCCATTTTGAGTTTATTTTTGTGAATGGTGTAAGAAAGTGGTCTAGTTTTATTCTTTTGCATGTTGCTGTCCAGTTCTCCCAGCACCATTGGTTAAAGAGATTGTCTTTTTTCCATTGGATATTCTTTGCTGCTTTGTCAAAGATTAGTTGGCCATACTATTGTGGGTCCAATTCTGGAGTCTCTATTCTATTCCACTGGTCTATGTGTCTGTTTTGTTCCAATACCGTGCTGTCTTGATGATTACAGCTTTGTAGTAGAGGCTAAAGTCTGGGATTGTGATGCCTCCTGCTTTTGTCTTCTTCTTCAAAATTACTTTGGCTATTCGGGGTCTTTTGTGGTTCCATACATATTTTAGGGTTGCTTGTTCCAGCTTCAAGAAGAATGCTGGTGCAATTTTGATTGGGAATGCATTGAATGTGTAGATAGTTTTGGGCAGTATTGACATTTTAACAATATTCATTCTTCCAATCCATGAGCACGTAATGTTTTTCCGTTTCTTTCTATCTTCCTCAATTTCCTTCATTAAGCTTTCTATAGTTTTCAGCACACAGATCTTTGACATCTTTGGTTAGGTTTACTCCTAGGTATTTTATTCTTCTTGGTGCAATTGTGAATGGGATCAGTTTCTTTATTTGTCTTTCTGTTGCTTTGTTATTAGTGTATAAGAATGCAACTGATTTCTGTACATTGATTTTGTATCCTGCGACTTTGCTGAATTCATGTATCAGTTCTAGCAGACTTTTAGTGGAGTCTGTCGGGTTTTCCATGTATAATATCATGTCATCTCCAAAAATGAAAGGCTTGACTTCATCTTTGCCAATTTTGATGTCTTTGATTTCCTTTTGTTGTCTGATTGGTGATGATAGCACTTCCAACGCTATGTTAAACAATAGCGGTGAGAGTGGACATCCCTGTCATGTTCCTGATCTCAGGGGGAAAGCTCTCAGTTTTTCCCCATTGAGGATAATATTAACTGTGGGCTTTTCATAAATGGCTTTATAATGTTTAAGTATGTTCCTTCTATCCCGACTTTCTTGAGGGTTTTTGTTAAGAAAGGATGCTGAATTTTGTCATGCTTTTTCTGCATCAACTGACAGGATCATATGGTTCTTATCTTTTCTTTTATTAATGTGATGTATGACATTGATTGATTTGTGAACGTTGAACCAGCCCTGCAGCCCAGGAAGGAATCCTACTTGATCATGTTGAATAATTCTTTTTATATGTTGTTGAATGTGATTTGCTAGTATCTTGTTGAGAATTTTTGCATCCATATTCATCAGGGATATTGGCCTGTAGTTCTCTTTTTTTGCTGGGTTTCTGTCTGGTTTGGGAATCAAAGTGATGCTGGCTTCATAGAATGAGTCTGGAAGTTTTCCTTTCCTTTCTATTTTTTGGAACAGCTTGAGAAGGATAGGTATTATCTCTGCTTTAAATGTCTGGTAGAATGCCCCAGGGAAGCCATCTGGTCCTGGACTCTTATTTGTTGGGAGATATTTGATAACGGATTCAATTTCTTCGCTGGTTATGGGTCTGTTCAAGTTTTCTATTTCTTCCTGTTTGAGTTTTGGAAGTTTGTGGGTGCTTAGGAATTTGTCCATTTCTTTCAGGTTGTCCAGTTTGTTGGCATATAATTTTTCATAGTATTCTCTGATAATTACTTGTATTTCTGAGGGATTGGTTGTAATAATTCCATTTTCATTCATGATTTTATCTATTTGGGCCATCTCCCTTTTCTTTTTGAGAAGACTGGCTAGAGGTTTACCAATTTTATTTTTTCAAAAACAAAAAACAACAACTCTTGGTTTCATTGATCTGCTTTACTGTTTTTTTTAGATTCTATATTGTTTATTTCTGCTCTGATCTTTATTATTTCTCTTCTTCTGCTGGGTTTGGGGTGTCTTTTCTGTTCTGCTTCTGGTTGCTTTAGGTGTGCTGTTAGGTTTTGTATTTGGGATTTTTCTTGTTTCCTGAGATAGGCCTAGATTGCAATGTATTTTCCTCTCAGGACTGCCTTTGCTGAATCCCAAAGCGTTTGGATTGTTGTATTTTCATTTTCATTTGTTTCCGTATATTTTTTTAAATTTCTTCTCTAACTGCCTGGTTGACCCATTCATTCTTTAGTAGGGTGTTCTTTAACCTCCATTCTTTTGGAGGTTTCCAGACTTTGTCCTGTGGTTGATTCCAAGTTTCATAGCATTGTGTTCTGAAATTGTGCATGGTATGATCTCAATTCTTTTATACTTATGAAGGGCTGTTTTGTGACCCAGTATGTGATCTATCTTGGAGAATGTTCCATGTGCACTTGAGAAGAAAGTATATTCTGTTGCTTTGGGATGCAGAGTTCTAAATATATCTCTCAAGTCCATCTGATCCAATGTATCATTCATGGCCCTTGTTTCTTTATTGATCCTATGTCTAGATGTTCTACCCATTTCTGTAAGTGGAGTGTTAAAGTCCCCTGCAATTACCACATTCTTATAAATAAGGTTGCTACGCTTGTGATTAATTGTGTTATATATTTGGGGGCTCCCGTGTTCAGCGCATAGACGTTTATAATTGTTAGCTCTTCCTGATGGATAGACCCTGCAATTATTATATAATGCCCTTCTTCATCTCTTGTTACAGCCTTTAATTTAAAGTCTAGTTTGTCTGATAAGGTCAAGTTTGTCTTATATACCTCCAGCTTTCTTTGGACTTCCAGTAGCATGATAGATAGTTCTCCATCCCCTCACTTTAAATCTGAAGGTGTCCTCAGGTCTAAATTGAGTCTCTTGTAGACAGCAAAGAGATGGGTCTTATTTTTTTATCCATTCTGATACCCTATATCTTTTGGTTGGAGCATTTAGTCCATTTACATTCAGTGTTATTATTGAAAGATATGTGTTTAGAGTCATTGTGGTGTCTGTAGGTTTCATGCTTGTAGTGATGTGTCTGGTACTTTGTGGTCCTTGCAACATTTCACTCAGAGAATCCCCCTTAGGATCTCTTGTAGTCTGGTTTAATGGTGATGAATTCCTTCAGTTTTTGTTTGTTTGGGAAGGCCTTTATCTCTCCTTCTATTCTGAATGACAGACTTGCGGATAAAGGATTCTTGGCTGCATATTTTTTCTGTTCATCACATTGAAGATTTCCTGCTATTCCTTTCTGGCCTGCCAAGTTTCAGTGCATAGGTCTGCCACTGCTCTTATGGGTCTACCTTTGTATGTTAAGGCCCGTTTATCCCTAGCTGCTTTCAGAATTTTCTCTTTATCCTTGTATTTTACCAGTTTCACTATGATATGTCATGCAGAAGATGGATTCAAGTTACGTCTGAAGGGAGTTCTCTGTGCCTCTTGGATTTCAATGCCTTTTTCCTTCCCCTGATCAGGGAAGTTCTCAGCTATGATTTGTTCAAGTACACCTTCAGCCCCTTTCTCTCTCTCTTCCTCTTCTGGAATTCCTATGATACGGATGTTTTTCCGTTTGATTGCACATGGGAGATGCCCTGCAGTTTGGAGCCACCGCAAGGACTACCCAAAATGACGAAACACAAGAGCTCTGGTGCATTTCAACAGCCCTGCTGTTAGTCTTTAATTAGAGCCATGGTTCTGAATATGCACACATTTCCCCACCCCCTCCACACACAAAGGCTGCGTGCTCACTGAAGTAAATGAAAGAATTAATCATTGAATGGAATTCCCTTAGATCTTGAGCAAATGTTGTGTAAATTTTAATCCAAAGATTACTTCAAAGATATATACAAAGGAGGATGATATGTGAACCAATTTTGTTTTAAGTTTTTAATAATAGAACTTTGGTCAAGTTTAAAGTTAAATGGATATGTGATTGAACATTTATATATAAACATATATTTCTATTAAATATTTGTGCATGTATAAATATAAACTTTCACAAAATAAGGCATATATAATTGTAGGAAAAAATATTTTTCAAGTGAAATTTCTTTTTTTTTTTTAATTTTTTTTAATGTTTGTTTATTTTTGAGAGAGAGGGAGACAGAGCATGAGCAAGGGAGGGGCAGAGAGAGAGGGAGACACAGAATCCAAAGCAGCTCCAGGCTCTGAGCTGTCCGCACAAAGCCTGATGCAGTCAGGGCTCAAACCCACAAACCTTGAGATCATGACCTGAGCTGAAGTCAGATGCTTAACCAACTGAGCCACACAGGTGCCCCTCTTGAGTGAAATTTCTTAAAATTTGTTTTCTCTTTTATGTAATACTTTTTTAAATTATTTTTTAGAGAGAGCATGAGCTGGGAGAGAGGTTGGGGGGGGTGGCAGGGAGGGAGAGAGAGAAAGACAGAGACAGAGAGGAGAATCTTAAGCAGGCTCCATGCTCAGCACAGAACCTGATGCAGGGCTTGATTTCACGACCCTGGGATCATGACCTGAGCCAAAATCAAGAGTCAGAAGTTCAACTGACTGAACTACCCAGGCTCCCCTCTTTTATGTAATTATTAGAATAAAAGCAAGAAATATTTGGAAAAAGATGTTATATAACACAACTGAACACAGAGAATAATCTCTGATATAGACAGGACATTTAGCATTGTCTGAAAATGTTGAGAATGGATGAGTTCAAGAAGGAAAATAGTCTATAAAAGCATGAGATAATTTCGGTTAAACATACTAAGAAACTTCCCTCCTTGAAGATGTAATTCTACTATCATCATCTTGAAATGTCGAGAATGAAAAGGTCTTAAAATTACAAACTCCCAATAAAAATGAGGGGTGCCTGGGTGGCACAGTCAGTTAAGTGTCTGACTTCAGCTCAGGTCAATAATCTCCTGGTCTATGAGTTCGAGTCCCGTGATGGGCCCTATGCTGACAGCTCAGAGCCTGGAGCCTGCTTCAGATTCTGTCTTCCTGCCTCTTTGCCCCTCCTTGCTCTCAAAATCAATAAACGTTAAAAATTTCGTTTTTTAAAAATAAAAATGATTCTGTCTCCCTGTATTCTGCCCCTCCCCTGCTCTCTCTCTCTCTCAAATATTTAAAACAATGAAAATGAAAATCATAAAATTTGTATTTCAAATTAAACTTAAATTAGATTTGTTATTTATAAATAACTTATTTTTTATTTTCAAAAAATTTTATCCTTATATTAGTTTCTTAAGTCTGTTGTACCAAAGTACAACAACTGGGTGGTTTAAAGCAACAGAAATGGGGGCACCTGGCTGGCTTAGGAGGTTAATGTGTGACTCTTGAATTTGTTTCAGGTCATGATCTCAGGGTTTGTAGGATTGAGCCCCGCATCAGGCTCTGCAATATCAACGAGGAGCCTGCTTGGTATTTTCTCTCCCTGTTTTTGCCCCTCCCTGACTTGTGCTGTCCCTCTTAAAATAAATAATAAACATCAAAAAAAAAAATAAAGCAACAGAAATGTATTCTCTCACAGTGCTGGAGTGTTGCAGTCAGAAATCAAGGTGTTGGCACCGCCATAATCCTTCTGAATCCTCAAGGGGAAGATCCTTGCCTCGTCCAGCTTCTGGTAGCCCTAGCCATCCCTCAGCTTGTGTCAACATAACTCCAACTCTTATCTCTATATTTACCTCTGTGGCCATTGTCTGTTTGTGTACCTCTGTTTCTTGTTACTAGGATATCAGTCATATTGTCTTGTTTTATTTTCCTTTCCTTTCTTTGGACACCAGTCATATTGGATTAAGGGCCCACTCTACTCCATTGTGACCTCATCTTAACTAGTTACATTTGCAAAGACCCTATTTCCAAAGAAGGTTACATTCTGAGATACCAGACACTAGGATTTCAACATACCTTTTGTGGGAGACACAGTTCAACCTGTAACAATTCTATTGGTGAAAAGTCTGGTTCTCTTCTGAGGCTTAAAGAAATAATCAATATAAAGCTTGTGTGGCTTTTTCTGTCTCATTCTTTAGTGGATCAAGAATTAGTCTAAGTTACTAAATCTATGTTTACACTGGTTCACCAATTCAATTTTCTGATTATTGTATTTTTAAAAACTTTGGATATGGTTTTAGAGAACTGATAAAATTGAATGTGTTTAAAAGTCTATTTATAAGATATAATGTACATTTAATAAAGTACAAACTAATTAATTTCATTACTTAATGAGTTAATTAATTTAAGTTCAGCCAGCTTCTGCCAAGTTTTTGTCTACTAGTATATGAAGCAGCAAACAAGGTTCTCTTTTAACATGTGATTGAATAGAAAACATGATCAGCAATAATTCATTATTCTTTTTCTGACTCCTCCCAGATATAAAACACTGTATTCAGGGACATAATACCAGGTTCTTGCTGATGCTAAAACAAAATGCACTTTGACATCGTGGGCTTTGGTCAGCTAACTCCTTCTGACTATGAGTGGTGGTAGGAAGAAAATTACATACCAACACAAGAGCAGTGGAATATTTATATTAATGAGCAATAGTCTTAGAATTTTTTTTTTAACTCACCAGAGTATTAGGATGTTACATAAAAACTCATGGGCATATCATCCCTGTGTTTCAGCAAGAATACATTTCAAAACTGTTTTTTTCATTAACAGGAAAGGAATACTTTTTAAGGTAACAACTTACAGCACAACACTCTTGGTTATGCCTAATTTTGTCTACATGTTCAATCATCTAACAAAAAAGTTGAGAAAAAACAAAGGAACCATATAAAATGGCATACAATACCATACTAGAATTTGAAAAAATCAGACAGAATAAGGGAAAAGAAAGCTATTTGGCTGCTTGACTAATTATATGCACTAATAGCTTTCCATTGGGTTCTCTGGTTTTTAAGAGTTCATTTAATTGTTGGATCAAATTAGAAGTATTTCTAGACTCTTCTCATAGCCAGCCATATATGCAGAAATACAATAAAATCAGGAATCAGAAAACTTAAATTTAAATTCTTCACTTTCTAGTTTTCTTTAAATACTCTGAACTTCACTTTCATTACCTATAAAATTGAGATAATAATAATAATTTAACCAAAAAAAGCTGTTCTGAGTATGACCATGAGAAAAATAATTAAAACATGTAAAGAATTATATAATACAAATATTAATCTGAATTACCTTGAACCATATCTTTGAACAGTTATAGTGCCTTCATTTGCTCTAATATGTGACTAAGTTTCATTCTATTATAGATTATATAAAACTATCACTTTTATTTTTTAAAATACAAATATCACCCCTTACCAATATTTTTTGTGAACTTCATTTTTTGGAGCCATTTTAGGTTCATGTCAAAATTGAGCAGATGGCACAAAGATTTCCCATAAACCTCCTGCCCCTCACACATGCATAATTTCCATTTTCAACATCCCCTATCAAAGTGGTACGTTGGTTATCATCAATAACCCTACATCGACACATTATTATTTCTCAAATTCCATAGTTTACATTGGGCTTCACTTTTGCTTTGGTATATTCTATCAGTTTACATGAATTTATAATGATGTATCTTTACCATTACATCATACAGAAAAATTTTATTGCCTTAAAAATCCTCTGTGCACCACCTATTCATCCTTTTCTCTCCGCTAACCCCTGGTCACCACTGATCTTTTTGCTGTCTCCATAGTTTTATCTTTTACAGAATATCATATCATTGTGATAATATAGAATGTAGATTTTTCAGATTGACTTCTTTCCTTTAGTGCTTTTAAGTTTCCTCTATGTCTTTTTGTTTTAAAACATTTTTTTAAATGTTTATTTATTCTTGAGAGAGCGAGCGAGAGAGAGAATGTGTAAGCAGGGGAGGGACAGAGCAACAAAGGGACACAGAATAGGAAGCAGGCTCCAGGCTCTGAGCTGTCAGCACCGAGCCCGATGTGGGCTCGAACTCACGAGCCGTGAGATCATGACCTGAGCCGAAAGTCGGATGCTTGACTGAATGAGCCACCAGGGCCCCCTCCATGTCTTTTTGTGGCTTGGTAGCTCATTCCTTCTGCCTTTTGTTAAGAACTGTTCCACAGATTTAGTAAAATTGCAGGATGCAAAACAGCATACAGAAAACAGTGTTGGTTCATTTCTTTTTAGTGCTGAATAATATTTCATTGTCTGGATATACCACACTTCATTCAATCACCTATTGAAAGACAACTTGTTGCTTGCAAGTTTGGCAGTTATGAATAAAACTGCTATGAACATCCATGTGCAGGTGTTTCTGTGGACATAAGACCTCACTAGTCTTGGGTTAATACCAAAAAGTGTGATTGGTGGGTTATATAAGTTTTTTTTAAGAAATTGCCAAATTGCCTTCCAAATTGGTGGTACGTTTGGCATTCCCACCAGCAGTAAATGAGTTTCTATTTCTCCATATTCTCACCAGTTGGTATTGTCAGTGATAATTGATTTTGACCATTCTAATAGGAATGTAGTGGTATTATATTTTAATTTGTATTTACTTGATGACATATGAGGCCACCCACATATGATGTGGAGATTCTTTTCATATGCTTATTTGCCAATTTGTCTGTCTTCTTTGGTGAGTGTCTTTTAAGGTCTTTGACTCATTTTTGAATCAGGCTGCTTGTTTTATTCTTGTTGACTTTTAAGAATTCTTTGAATATTTTGGATAACAGTCTTTTATTAGATATGTCTTTTGTAAGTATTTTCTCCTAAACTATGGCTTACCTTTTCATTTTATTGATAATGCCTCTCATAGAGCAGAAATGTCTAATTTTAAAGAAATTCAGCTTATCTATGATTTCCTTTATACATTATGTCTTTGTTGATGTACCTAAAAGTCATCATCATACCCAAGGTCATCTAAATTTTCTCCTATGTTATCTTGTAGGAATTTTATAGTTTTGTTTTTACATTTAGGTCTGTGATCTATTTTGAATTAATTTTTGTAAAGGGTATAACATCTGGGTCTAGGTTCATTTTTTTAAACTTCTCAACAGGTTTTAATTAGACTAATTAGGTACCAGTGAAACATATTTTAATTGTTCTCCTACATAACCTGACCTAACATGAAGTAGTATATAACTATGTAGAGATTATTATCACTGAAACCATAACACATAGAAACATCTTATTTCAAAGCTATTACTATTCTATAACTCTAAAAATAATATATGAAAATTCATAGTAACATATATGTGAAATATTTGCAAATAACATTAATTATCCATGTTAACAACTGCAACATTTCCAACGTTAAGAATTTAAAACATAAAATTAATTTATTCTAATAGATGAGGAAAATAACTGTTCACTAATCCTTCCACAATATTTTTCATGTTTTTAAAATTATTTACAGATATCAAAACATTTTTTTTAATTTTTTTTAATGTTTTTTATTTATTTTTGAGGCAGAGAGAGACAGAGCATGAATGGGGGAGGGACAGAGAGAGAGGGAGACCCAGAATCGGAAGCAGGCTCCAGGCTCTGAGCCATCAGCCCAGAGCCCAACGCGGGGCTCGAACTCGAGGACCGCGAGATCGTGACCTGAGCCGAAGTCGGACGCCCAACCGACTGAGCCACCTAGGCGCCCCTCAAAACATTTTTAATAAGGGAATGCAAACAAAGGAACTTCTAAAGTTAGTTTATGTCACTCATACATTTCACAGAGGCATAAGCCCTTTTCTGCAAAAGAACTATAAGTTTCTACAAGTCAGAGACTACATCTTATTTATTATTGTACATTAAACATAATACTATTTGTTAAAAGAGTCAGCTAAGAATTAAGAAAACTAAGTAATCAATGGTAACTACTTATTGTCAATTAACTATTCTATATGATACTGTAATGGTGTTACATGTTATTACACATTTGTCCAAATCCACAGAATGCCCAACACAAAGATTATCTTTGTTCCATTGTATTGTCTTTGCTTCTTTGTCAAAGATCAATTAACGATATTCATGTGAACCTATTTTTGGTTTGCTTAGACTGTTCCATGAATCTGTTTGTTTTTTTCTTTTATCAACGTTAACTGTCTTCATGAGTGGATGTTTAGAGTACATCTGGAATTTGGGGAGTGTCAGTCTTTTAAGTTTGTTCTTTTCTCTCAATATTTGCATTGGCTAGTCTGGATCTTTTGTCTCTCCCTATAAACTTTAGAATCATTTTGTTGATGTTCACAAAATAATTTACTGAGATTTTGAATGGGATTGCTTTGAATTTATAGATAAAGTTGAAAAGAACTTACATATTAATAATTTTGAGTCTTCTTATCCATGAACATAAAATATCTCTCCAATTATTTAATTCTTCTTTGGTTTCTTTTATCACAGTCTTGTTACTTTTTTCATATAGATCACCCACATATTTTATGAGGTTTAAATCCAAGAATTTCTTTTTGTTGCAATGGTAATGTTAATGGCCTTATGTTTTTAATTTCAAATTTACCTGTTCATTGCTGATATATAAGCAAGTAATTGATTTTTCTATATTAGTCTTATATTTTGCAGAATTGGTGTAATGACTTTTTGCCTCTAGAGTTTAAAAATCATTTATTTTGGATTTTCTACATAGATAATAATGTCACCTGTAAACAAGATAGTTTTAATTTTTTTCTTTCCAATTTGCTTACCATTTATTTCCTTTTATTGTCTTATTACATTTTCTAATACTTACAGTATGATGTTGAAAAGCAGTAGTGAGAGGGAGCATTTTTGTCTTGTTTGTGATCTTAGTGGTAAAGCTTCTACTTTCTTTTTTTTTTTAATTTTTTTTATTTTTTAATATATGAAATTTACTGTCAAATTGGTTTCCATACAACACCCAGTGCTCATCCCAAAAGGTGCCCTCCTCAATACCCATCACCCACCCTGCCCTCCCTCCCACCCCCCATCAACCCTCAGTTTGTTCTCAGTTTTTAACAGTCTCTTATGCTTTGGCTCTCTCCCACTCTAACCTCTTTTTTTTTTTTTTTCCTTCCCCTTCCCCATGGGTTTCTGTTACGTTTCTCAGGATCCACATAAGAGTGAAACCATATGGTATCTGTCTTTCTCTGTATGGCTTATTTCACTTAGCATAACACTCTCCAGTTCCATCCATGTTGCTACAAAAGGCCATATTTCATTTTTTCTCATTGCCACGTAGTATTCCATTGTGTATATAAACCACAATTTCTTTATCCATTCATCAGTTGATGGACATTTAGGCTCTTTCCATAATTTGGCTATTGTTGAGAGTGCTGCTATAAACATTGGGGTACAAGTGCCCCTATGCATCAGTACTCCTGTATCCCTTGGATAAATTCCTAGCAGTGCTATTGCTGGGTCATAGGGTAGGTCTATTTTTAATTTTCTGAGGAACCTCCACACTGCTTTCCAGAGCGGCTGCACCAATTTGCATTCCCACCAACAGTGCAAGAGCGTTCCTGTTTCTCCACATCCTCTCCAGCATCTATAGTCCCCTGATTTGTTCATTTTGGCCACTCTGACTGGCGTGAGGTGGTATCTGAGTGTGGTTTTGATTTGTATTTCCCTGATAAGGAGCGACGTTGAACATCTTTTCATGTGCCTGTTGGCCATCCGGATGTCTTCTTTAGAGAAGTGTCTATTCATGTTTTCTGCCCATTTCTTCACTGGGTTATTTGTTTTTCGGGTGTGGAGTTTGATGAGCTCTTTATAGATTTTGGATACTAGCCCTTTGTCCGATGTGTCATTTGCAAATATCTTTTCCCATTCCGTTGGTTGCCTTTTAGTTTTGTTGGTTGTTTCCTTTGCTGTGCAGAAGCTTTTTATCTTCATAAGGTCCCAGTAATTCACTTTTGCTTTTAATTCCCTTGCCTTTGGGGATGTGCCGAGTAAGAGATTGCTACGGCTGAGGTCAGAGAGGTCTTTTCCTGCTTTCTCCTCTAAGGTTTTGATGGTTTCCTGTCTCACATTCAGGTCCTTTATCCATTTTGAGTTTATTTTTGTGAATGGTGTGAGAAAGTGGTCTAGTTTCAACCTTCTGCATGTTGCTGTCCAGTTCTCCCAGCACCATTTGTTAAAGAGACTGTCTTTTTTCCATTGGATGTTCTTTCCTGCTTTGTCAAAGATGAGTTGGCCATATGTTTGTGGGTCTAGTTCTGGGGTTTCTATTCTATTCCATTGGTCTATGTGTCTGTTTTTATGCCAATACCATGCTGTCTTGATGATGACAGCTTTGTAGTAGAGGCTAAAGTCTGGGATTGTGATGCCTCCTGCTTTGGTCTTCTTCTTCAAAATGACTTTGGCTATTCGGGGCCTTTTGTGGTTCCATATGAATTTTAGGATTGCTTGTTCTAGTTTCGAGAAGAATTCTGGTGCAATTTTGATTGGGATTGCATTGAATGTGTAGATAGCTTTGGGTAGTATTGACATTTTGACAATATTTATTCTTCCAATCCATGAGCAGGGAATGTCTTTCCATTTCTTTATATCTTCTTCAATTACCTGCATAAGCTTTCTATAGTTTTCAGCATACAGATCTTTTACATCTTTGGTTAGATTTATTCCTAGGTATTTTATGCTTCTTGGTGCAATTGTGAATGGGATCAGTTTCTTCATTTGTCTTTCTGTTGCTTCATTGTTAGTGTATAAGAATGCAACTGATTTCTGCACATTGATTTTGTATCCTGCAACTTTGCTGAATTCATGTATCAGTTCTAGCAGACTTTTGGTGGAGTCTATCGGATTTTCCATGTATAATATCATGTCATCTGCAAAAAGCGAAAGCTTGACTTCATCTTTGCCAATTTTGATGCCTTTGATTTCCTTTTGTTGTCTGATTGCTGATGCTAGAACTTCCAGCACTATATTAAACAACAGCGGTGAGAGTGGGCATCCCTGTCGTGTTCCTGATCTCAGGGAAAAAGCTCTCAGTTTTTCCCCGTTGAGGATGATGTTAGCTGTGGGCTTTTCATAAATGGCCTTTATGATCTTTAAGTATGTTCCTTCTATCCCGACTTTCTCAAGGGTTTTTATTAAGAAATGGTGCTGGATTTTGTCAAAGGCCTTTTCTGCATCGATTGACAGGATCATATGGTTCTTCTCTTTTTTTTTGTAAATGTGATATATCACGTTGATCGATTTGCGAATGTTGAACCAGCCCTGCATCCCAGGAATGAATCCCACTTGATCATGGTGAATAATTCTTTTTATATGCTGTTGAATTCGATTTGCTGGTATCTTATTGAGAATTTTTGCATCCATGTTCATCAGAGATATTGGCCTGTAGTTCTCTTTTTTTACTGGGTCTCTGTCTGGTTTAGGAATCAAAGTAATACTGGCTTCATAGAATGAGTCTGGAAGTTTTCCTTCCCTTTCTATTTCTTGGAATAGCTTGAGAAGGATAGGTATTATCTCTGCTTTAAACGTCTGGTAGAACTCCCCTGGGAAGCCATCTGGTCCTGGACTCTTATTTGTTGGGAGATTTTTGATAACCGATTCAATTTCTTCGCTGGTTATGGGTCTGTTCAAGCTTTCTATTTCCTCCTGATTGAGTTTTGGAAGAGTGTGGGTGTTTAGGAATTTGTCCATTTCTTCCAGGTTGTCCAATTTGTTGGCATATAATTTTTCATAGTATTCCCTGATAATTGTTTGTATCTCTGAGGGATTGGTTGTAATAATTCCATTTTCATTCATGATTTTATCTATTTGGGTCATCTCCCTTTTCTTTTTGAGAAGCCTGGCTAGAGGTTTGTCAATTTTGTTTATTTTTTTCAAAAAACCAACTCTTGGTTTCGTTGATCTGCTCTACCGTTTTTTTAGATTCTATATTGTTTATTTCTGCTCTGATCTTTATTATTTCTCTTCTTCTGCTGGGTTTAGGCTGCCTTTGCTGTTCTGCTTCTATTTCCTTTAGGTGTGCTGTTAGATTTTGTATTTGGGATTTTTCTTGTTTCTTGAGATAGGCCTGGATTGCAATGTATTTTCCTCTCAGGACTGCCTTCGCTGCGTCCCAAAGCGTTTGGATTGTTGTATTTTCATTTTCGTTTGTTTCCATATATTGTTTAATTTCTTCTCTAATTGCCTGGTTGACCCACTCATTCGTTAGTAGGGTGTTCTTTAACCTCCATGCTTTTGGAGGTTTTCCAGACTTTTTCCTGTGGTTGATTTCAGGCTTCATAGCATTGTGGTCTGAAAGTATGCATGGTATAATTTCAATTCTTGTAAACTTATGAAGGGCTGTTTTGTGACCCAGTATATGATCTATCTTGGAGAATGTTCCATGTGCACTCGAGAAGAAAGTATATTCTGTTGCTTTGGGATGCAGAGTTCTAAATCTATCTGTCAAGTCCATCTGATCCAATGTATCATTCAGGGCCCTTGTTTCTTTATTGACTGTGTGTCTAGATGATCTATCCATTTCTGTAAGTGGGGTGTTAAAGTCCCCTGCAATGACCACATTCTTATCAATAAGGTTGCTTATGTTTATGAGTAATTGTTTTATATATCTGGGGGCTCCGGTATTCGGCGCATAGACATTTATAATAGTTAGCTCTTCCTGATGGATAGACCCTGTGATTATTATATAATGCCCTTCTTCATCTCTTGTTACAGCCTTTAATTTAAAGTCTAGTTTGTCTGATATAAGTATGGCTACTCCAGCTTTCTTTTGGCTTCCAGTAGCATGATAAATAGTTCTCCATCCCCTCACTCTCAATCTAAAGGTGTCCACAGATCTAAAATGAGTCTCTTGTAGACAGCAAATAGATGGGTCTTGTTTTTGTATCCATTCTGATACCCTATGTCTTTTAGTTGGTGCATTTAATCCATTTACATTCAGTGTTATTATAGAAAGATACGGGTTTAGAGTCATTGTGATGTCTGTATGTTTTATGCTTGTAGTGATGTCTCTGGTACTTTGTCTCACAGGATCCCCCTTAGGATCTCTTGTAGGGCTGGTTTCGTGGTGACAAATTCCTTCAGTTTTTGTTTGTTTGGGAAGACCTTTATCTCTCCTTCTATTCTAAATGACAGACTTGCTGGATAAAGGATTCTCGGCTGCATATTTTTTCTGTTTAGCACACTGTAGATATCGTGCCAAGCCTTTCTGGCCTGCCAAGTTTCAAAGGAGAGATCAGTCACGAGTCTTATAGGTCTCCCTTTATATGTGAGGGCACGTTTATCCCTTGCTGCTTTCAGAATTTTCTCTTTATCCTTGTATTTTGCCAGTTTCACTATGATATGTCGTGCAGAAGATCGATTCAAGTTACGTCTGAAGGGAGTTCTCTGTGCCTCTTGGATTTCAATGCCTTTTTCCTTCCCCAGTTCAGGGAAGTTCTCAGCTATAATTTCTTCAAGTACCCCTTCAGCACCTTTCCCTCTCTCTTCCTCCTCTGGGATACCAATTATGCGTATATTATTTCTTTTTAGTGTATCACTTAGTTCTCTAATTTTCCCCTCATACTCCTGGATTTTTTTATCTCTCTTTCTTTCAGCTTCCTCTTTCTCCATAACTTTATCTTCTAGTTCGCCTATTCTCTCCTCTGCCTCTTCAAGCCGAGCTGTCGTGGTTTCCATTTTGTTTTGCATTTCGTTTAAAGCGTTTTTCAGCTCCTCATGACTGGTCCTTAGTCCCTTGATCTCTGTAGCAAGAGATTCTCTGCTGTCCTGTATACTGTTTTCAAGCCCAGCGATTAATTTTATGACTATTATTCTAAATTCACTTTCTGTTATATTATTTAAATCCTTTTTGATCAGTTCATTTGCTGTTGTTATTTCCTGGAGATTCTTCTGAGGGGAATTCTTCCGTTTGGTCATTTTGGATAGTCCCTGGAGTGGTGAGGACCTGCAGGGCACTTCCCCTGTGCTGTGGTGTATCACTGGAGTTGGTGGGCGGGGCCGCAGTCCGACCTGATGTCTGCCCCCAGCCCACCGCTGGGGCCACAGTCAGACTGGTGTGTGCCTTCTCTTCCCCTCTCCTAGGGGCGGGATTCACTGTGGGGTGGCGTGGCCCGTCTGGGCTACTTGCACACTGCCAGGCTTGTGGTGCTGGGGATCTGGCGTATTAGCTGGGGTGGGTAGGCAAGGTGCACGGGGGCAGGAGGGGCAGGCTTAGCTCGCTTCTCCTTAGGTGATCCACTTCAGGAGGGGCCCTGTGGCAGCGGGAGGGAGTCAGATCTGCTGCCGGAGGTTTGGCTCCGCAGATGCACAGAGTTTGGTGTTTGCTCTGCGCGAGCAAGTTCCCTGGCCGGAACTGGTTCCCTTTGGGATTTTGGCTGGGGGATGGGCGGGGGAGATGGCGCTGGCGAGCGCCTTTGTTCCCCGCCAAGCTGAGCTCTGCCGACCGTCCGGGGGCTCAGCAGCTCTCCCTCCCTTTGTCCTCCAGCCTTCCCGCTTTCTGAGCAGAGCTGTTAACTTATGACTTCCCAGACGCTAAGTCGCGCTTGCTGTCAGAACACAGTCCGTCCGGCCCCTCCGCTTTTGCCAGCCAGACTCAGGGGCTCCGCTTGGCCGGCGAGCCGCCCCTCCGCCCCGGCTCCCTCCCGCCAGTCCGTGGAGCGCGCACCGCCTCGCCGCCCTTCCTACCCTCTTCCGTGGGCCTCTCGTCTGCGCTTGACTCCGGAGACTCCCTTCTGCTAATCCTCTGGCTGTTTTCTGGGTTCTCTAGGCAGGTGTAGGTGGAATCTAAGTGATCAGCAGGACGCGCGGTGAGCCCAGCGTCCTCCTACGCCGCCATCTTCCGGACTCTCCCAAAGCTTCTACTTTCTAAAAATAATTATTTGATGTAGGTTTTTCTGGGTATTCTTTATCAGGTGGAACAAGTTTCCCTCTATTCCTAGCTTACTGTGAGTTTATCATGAAAGTGTGTTGAATTTTGTAAAATGCTTTTTCTGCATATATTGATATAATCTCGTAATTTTTCTTTAGCCTGATGATGTGATGGATCACATTAATTGATTTTTAAATGTTGAATCAGCCTTACACAACTGGCACAAATCCTACTTGATAATGGTGTATAATTATTTTATATATTGTTGGATTTATTTTGCTAAAATTTTGGTGAAGATCCTTGCATGTATGTTAATAAGAGATATTGGCCTGTAGCTTTCTTTTCTTGTAATGTTTTAATCTGAATTGATGATAGGGTAGTGCTGGTTTTGTAGAATGAATTAGGAAGTAAACTCTCTGCTATGTCATTTGAAAGATTGTAGCGAATCAATATAATTTTTTTCCTTAACTATTTGTTAGAATTCACTAGTGGAAACATTTGAACCAGGTGCTTTCTATTTTGGAAGATTATTAGTTGTTTAAATCAATTTCTTTAATAGATATAAACCTATTCAGATTTTTTTGTGTGAGTTTTAGCAAATTGTGTTTTTTAAGGAGATGGTCCATTTCATCCAGGTTATCAATTTGTGGGCATAGAGTGTTCATAGAATTCCTTTTTTTATCCTTTTTATGATAATAGGATCTGTAAGGATGTCCCTCTTTCATTTTTTGAAGCTTATTTATTTTGAGAGAGAGAGAGCACGCAGGAGGAGGAGAGAAGGAGAGAGGGAATCCCAAACAGGCTCCGCACCATCAGCACAGAGCCCAATGTAGGGTTTGTACCCATGAACTGTGAGTTTATGGCCTGAGCCAAAATCGAGTGAGACACTTAACCAACTAAGCCATCCAGGCACCCCTTTCATTTCTGATAGTAGTAATTTGTGTTCTCTTTCTTTTTTTTTCTTATTTAGCCTAGCTAGAGTCTTACCTATTTTATTGATTTTTTCATAGAACCACCCTATATTTTATTTATTTTCTTTACTAATTTGGTGTTTTCTGTTTCATTGATTTCTGTTAAAATTTCTTCTTATTTCTTCTGTTTACTTTAGATTTGATGTGCTCTTCTTTTCCTAGTTTTTAAGGTAGATGATTAGGTTATTGGTTTTAGGTCTTTCTTTTTTTCTAACACACATTCACTGTTAAAAACATCCCTCTAGGGGCGCCTGGGTGGCTCAGTCGGTTAAGTGGCCGACTTCGGCTCAGGTCATGATCTCGCGGTCTGTGAGTTCAAGCCCCGCGTCGGGCTCTGTGCTGACCGTTCAGAGCCTGGAGCCTGTTTCAGATTCTGTGTCCCCCTCTCGCCGACCCTCCCCTGTTCATGCTCTGCCTCTCCCTGTCTCAAAAATAAATAAAAATGTTAAAAAAAATTAAAAAAAACATCCGCTATGCACTGCTTTTGTTGCATCTCACAAATTATGTTGTGTTTTCACTTTCATTTAAAGTAGTTTAGAATTTCTCTTGAGATTTTTTTGACCCATGTGTTACTTTTAAGTATTTTGTTAAACTCCACTTACCTGATTATTTCCCATCTATCTTTCTGTTAATGATTTCTGGTTTAATTACATTGTGGACTTTAAGCAGACACTGTATAATTTCTATTATTTTAAATTTGTTAAAATGTGTTTTATGGCTCAGGATGTAGTCTACCTTTGTGGATGTTCTATGAGATTCAGAAAATTTGTTTTCTGCTGCTTCAGGTTGAAATAGTCTATGGATGTCCATCGTATACAGTTGATTGATGGTATTATTGAGTTCAACTATGTCTTGATTGATTTTTTGACTGTTGGCTCTGTCCATTTCTTGGAAAGGAATGTTGAAATCTCCAGCCATGATGGTGGATTCATCCATTTCTCTGCAATTTTATTAGCTTTTGCTTCATGTAGTTGGATGCTTGATTGTTGGGCATATACATGTAAAGATTTTTATATCTGTTTGGGGAATTGATCCGTTTTTAATTGTGTAATGCCCTTTGTCCCCTCATAGCTCTCCTTGCTTTGAAGTCTACAATGCCTGTAATTAATATAGCCACCCCATCTTTCTTTTTATTAAGGTTTAGCATAGTTTATTTTCTCCATCCATTACTTTTAGTCTGTATGTGTCCATATATTTTAAGTGGCTTCCTTTAAAGAATATGTAGTTAGGTCTTGTTTTGATCTACTCTGGCAATCTGTGTCTTTCAGTGGGTGCATTCAGACCATTGATGTTCAAAGTAATTATTGATATCATATTTGTTACTTTTTTCTTTAGGTTGTTCTTTGTTTCCATTTTTGTCTTCCACTCTTTTTTTTTTTTTTTTTTTGCCTTTGGGTTTTTCTTAATTTCTAAATTTTTATTTATTTTTGAAAGAGAGAGAGAGACACAGCGCAAGCAGGGGAGAGGCAGAGAGAGAGGTAGACACAGCATCCAAAGCAGGCTCCAGGCTCTGAGCTGTTAGCACAGACCCCGACTGACCGGGGATCAAACTCACAGCTGGGACTTGACTTGAGCTGAAGTCAGATGCTTAACTGAGCCACCCAGGTGCCCCTGCCTTTTGTGGTTTTAATTGAGCATTTTATATGATTTCACTTTCTCTCTTCTCTTAGTATATCAATTGCTAAGTATATCATATTCTCTTTTTACTGTTTTTAGTGGTTGCCCTGGAGTTTTCAATATACATCTGTAAATAATCCAAGTCCACTTTTAAGTGCATTATATTGTTGCACAGGTAGTGTAAGTACCTTGTTAAAACATAATACTAATTTTTCCCTTGTATCATTACAAGGAAGCATTGTCTTTCATTTTCCTTTTACATAAGTACACATAAGCATATTTATATATGTAAGCATACATAACTGAATACATTGTCACTATTATTATTTTGAATAAGTTATTATCAGATCAATTAAGAATAAGAAAAAATAAAAGTTTTTTATTTTATCTTCATTTATCTCTTCTCCCGTGCTCTTTTTTTCTTTATGCAGATTGAGTTTCTGACCTATTTATTTTTCTTCTCTCTAAAGAACTTTTTTCTTAAAGTATTTTGCAAGGCAGGCCTGCTGGCAACAGATGTCCTCATTTTTTTTCTGAGGAAGTCTTTATTTTTTCATCATTTTTAAAGGATGATTTCATCATTTTAAGAGGATACAGAATTCTAGGTTGGTATTTTTTTCTTTCAACCCCTTAAATATCTCACTCTACTCTCTCCTTACTTGCATGTTTTCTGAGGTTCATGTATAATTCCTATATTTTCTTCTTTCTAGGTAAGGTATTAGCTTTGACTTTGTGTGATTTCAAAGTGGTATATCTGTCATGGGTAAAAGGAGTCAAAACATACAAACTTCCAGTTATAAATAAGTAAGTCATGGGGATGTAATGTACAGCATGGCAGCTATAATTAATAATACTGTATGATATATTTAAAAATTACTAAGAGAGTGTGATCTTGAGAGTTCTTATTATAAGAAAAAGAAAAAATATGTAACTATGCATGATAACAGATGTTCACTAGATTTACTGTCACACTGATCATTTCACATTGTATACAAATACAGAATCATTATGTTATACATTTGAAACTAATGTATATCACTTATAACTTAAATTGAAAAAAAAAATATCCTGATTTTTCCTCTGTACCACACTGCCCTCCTTATGTATACAAATGAATGTGTGTGTGTGTGTGTGTGTGTGTGTGTGTGTGTATGTATATATATATACCTGTAGATATATATACACATATATATATGCCTATACATGTGTTCATATGTAAATGTGTGTGCATGTTTGACAAATGACCATTCCTGTTGCTCCTAAAGCATAACTGAAAAAAAACCCACTTTTATTGAGATATACTTGACAAATAAAATTATAAGATATTTAAAAAAAAGATATGCCAATTTTGTGTGTGTGTGTGTGTGTGTGTGTGTGTGTGTGTGTGGAGGGTTCATTTATTCTCTTTGCTGTCCTCTGAGCTTCCTGGATCTGTGGTGTGGTATCTAACATTAACTTGGGGGAAGTTCTTAGTCATTATTGTTTCAATATTTTCTCTTTCTTTCTTCTCCTGATATTTTCATAATACATATATTATACCTTTTGTTATTGTCCCACAGTTCTTATTTATTCTGTTTCTTCAGTCTTTTTTCTTTTTTCTTTTCAGTTTTGGACTTTTTAATTGGAATTTCCTCAAGATCAGAGATGTTTTCCTCAGCCATGTGCAGTCTACAAATAAATCCATCAAAGTTATTCTTCATTTTGGTTTTTGATCTCTAGCATTTCTTTTTATTCTTTTTTCTCCTTTCTATTTTACTGTTTAAAATGTTTATTTACTTATTTTGAGGGAGAGAGTGAGTATGTGAGTGAAAGTTGGGGGAAGCAGAGAGAGAGGGGGAGAGAAAATCTCAAGCAGGCTCTGTGCTGTCAGTGCAGAGCCTGATATGGGGCTCCATCTCACCAAAGATGAGATCATGACCTAAGACAAAATCAAGAGTTGGATGCCTAACCAACTGAGCCACCCAGACACCCCAAATTTCCATTTTTGTGCTTACATTACCCATCTGTTATTACATGTTGTCTATTTTATCCATTAGAGCCCTATGTATATTAATCATAATTATTTAAAATTTCCAGCCTGATAATTCCAACATCTCTTTCATGTCTGAGCCTGGTTCTGATGCTTGTTCTGTATGTTCAAGTTGTGTTTTTGCTTTTAGTATGTCTTAAATTTTGTCTAGTCAGACATGATGTACCTGGCACTGGTTACTGTGGAGATTTTTTTTTGTGGTTTTCTGTTCTTATAAGTTGTGATTCTCTGCATTCACCTACTAGTCTCCAATTTGAGGGCAACATTCTGCCTTATGACCTCATTTTTCTTGTGGATCTAAGAAGAGTTGCTTTTTTAGTTTGTTTGGCTTTTTACCTGTTAGTAACACTGAATGGAGATTTCTAACCTTCTTACATGCTGGATCAGGAACCAGAAGCCATCCTTACTGATTTTGTGTAAGCTAGCATATCAAAAAAGATACCACTCAAAGATGTTGCTTAATAAATGCAGTCTTATTAAAAAAAAGTCAGTAAAGTATGCTGCCTGAGGATTTTGAAACAGTAAAAATAGTGTGTTTTTCCTCTACAACCAAACAAGAATCACCATTACATGAAACTTTTCTACTAATTTCACTTGGGTCCCCTTATCAAAATCACTAGAAATTTAACAGTGATATGAATAAATAACATTTGATTGTGTTTTATATAAAGTTTATTTGCATTTCTGTTTTCTCCACCAATATGGAAACTTATACAAGGCAGGACCATGTCTTCTATTGTTATTTCTTGTGATATTGCTAATCTTTAAAATGCAATATATTTATAAAGTTTGACAAGCAGAAAGTATCTGTATGAGATATTTCTTTGCAAATAACAGGTGATTATTAATGACTCATATAGTATATAAGATCACTGGATAGCACATATGTAAACAAATTTGGGACAGATAGCATGATAATAAGTGTGACTATATACAAATGAAGAGATAATTATGGGCTGATTAGTAGGCATATTCTTATTAGTGTATTGAATTTCTGATGGTATTTCTCATCTGCTCTTTACACATATTTTCCACACTGATGGAAATTCATAATGAAGAGACACAGAATATAAAATTAACTTCTGATAATTTTCTTGTATTACCAAAATGCACCCAGTTTCAGTAGCAAAGTGAAATGAAATTCAACGACATCAATCTAAAAAACAAGCTAATTGTTATCTATTTACCTAGATAAAGCCTCATACTGCCACTTAATCACCCCCCCCCAACTATATTCATGGCCTCTGTTAAAATACTATCCTTCCAAATTGAAAACAACAACAACATGAAAGGATTATGAATTCCATGCACAGATTTGTAACCTAGTATGGCTAGCGAGCTCATAATGAACTACATCATTTGAAGTAGCATTTTGTTATGGAACATGGTTTTTACTTGCTCTCTTATTTCTGTTCATTAAAACAATGAGCACATAATAATGAATAAAACATTTGTATGCCATTTATTACATTCACCACTAAGGTGCCAACACTGACCATAAATTGAACTCATGCTCTCTCATGTTCATGCCAAAATCCATTTAATAGACATCTAAAAATTGTTGAAAAAACAGAAGGTTGGGTTTCCCAAAGGCTGTCAACATCTGTATGTCTTTTAGAAACTTAAACACTACTCATTTTGGAAGGTAGAGAACATGAAAAGATGGAATTTGACCTTTTGTGGCACAAGTATAAAGTAAATATACTTTCCTTTGTGTTAAATATAATTCTGTAATTATTTAAAAATTGTGCTTTTTTCAGGAATTAAAATAATTAGAAAGGATTTAGAAAGGTATAGGGAATTCTGCCTTCTAAGTCATTAGATTGTTTAGTATTTCTAAAGAATAGTAAAGTTATATGATCTGATGCTGTCAGGGGAAAGGTATTGGTAATTTTTTTATTTTTAATTCTGAGTCTTATTACTTTAAACATCAAATTTTAAAATGTTTACCATATTTGTTGGAATTATTTCTGGCATATATTAAGTGCTTTCCAGCTGAGGAAAAAAAAATCTTTATTTTTACACTTCCTCAAAAACAAAAAAAATGAGTATTTTACAAGTTTGGATTAATAGTTAGGCTTTTAATTAATCCACAAATGTAAACAATATTCATAAATAATACATTGAAAAGTAATGAAGAATATTACTAAAATTTCAATTCTTGCCGTTGGAAAGAGGTAGAATTAAAATGACCAAGATTCTAGAATTCTCCTTACTAGATTTTGTTATAAAATATTAGCTAATTATAAAGATGAAATTAGCATGAATGAAAGGACCATCCATCTATTCCTAAATTTATTTTAGTGTTAATTATGTGCACTGATTTTGCTGACCTTTGTTTTATAATAGAAAGATGGGGATTGAGGGAAAATTTCATGTGGGTAACAATTTGGGAAGAAGAATGGCAAGTAGCAATAGCAGATGCTCTCAAGTCTCTCAAGGGGATTTGAGAGATCACTCTCATGTATAATCAGTAATTTCTTCACAAAAGCTAATCCATGGTTAATAATATCATCACCATCATCATCATCATTAACACTTAAGAAAGGAGATGAGATAAATGAGTGCCAATGAAGTGGACTAGAGAGGATCTAGAAAAGCTTTGTGAAGAGGTAAGAATTTGACCTATGGGAAAGAAAAGGACTTAGAGAAATGGAAAGGAAGGCAGGCAGTGTTCCTTACCTGGACACTGGTGTGAGCAATAATATTAACAGAAAACATGTATTTCTCTATTTTAAGGAATATGTACAGTTTATTTCTCATAAATGTGCAAGACTACATTTAGGAATTGAGATGAGTAAAAACACTATATTTACATAAGTTCTTAATTCAATGTCCCAATTTGCATATCATTTGCACCTCATTATCCTACTTGTCAATCCATTCTGGACACCAGCCAGCAAAGTGGCACACTCAACCTTAAATTAGAGGAAGAAAAAAAATTGACTTTAATATAGCTATATTATATATATATTTTAGTGGTAGAATATGTGGATTTGGTTATGATTATGATTTGAATCATTTTGATATTTTATGAGCAATAGCGTTATCAAGCACATTATTCAAAATAATCTTTAGTTGAATTTTACATGGCAATGTAATCACACATTTATAAAGAATGGGTTTTAGGGAGGGAAATTACTCTTGGAGTCTAAATACATAGTCATTTTTTTTTTCTCTTTTGAGGAGTAATGTTTAAGATTAAAGTATCATAAGTCTAAAATATATTATGACCTATTTAAAATTAATGAGATTAATCATGATTAATAGATAATTATTTATACCATAGCAGTTAAGAATTTGAGTTTTGAATGAGATAGACCTAGATTCAGATTTTAGTTTTCCAATTTACTTGTGCTTGAACTTGGTGAACTTGGTTTTCCTCTTTAATAAGATGAGTATATTGAGCAATATATGTCCATTAGGGTTTGTTTTCTGTGAAAATTTATGTGATGATGTCTTTAATGGGCTTAGCACTGTGCATGACACAGAGTATGAGATCAGTGAATGATGTGTTTTTGTTTTTTGTTTTGTTTTGTTTTTTTGCATTCACTTTTGGATCTTAATAGCTTAGTGTCTGTTGTATAGTTCAGCTGTTGGTATCCTGAAAGCCTTGGCCATAGAAGAAATAGGATAGCAGTCTCACATATGCCACTAATTAATTTAGTTGGTCACTAGCATCCCTGGTCTAGTTCCCTAAACAATCCCTTCCAGTACTTTTGAGGTTACTCTTTCAGAAATCTTGCACAGTAGTATAACACTAGAAGTGTTTCAATTTAATTATTTTATTTATTATTGTTGCCATTTATTCTATTTATTTAAACAAAAACAAAAGCAATTCACCTATTTCTCTAACTCTGTACCTCTCTGCCTCTGGTCACCGCTAGTTTATTCTGTCTCTATGAGCTTGATTTTTCTTATTTCTTTATTTGTTTGTTTGTTTATATAAGATTCTATGTGTAAGAGAGATCATACAGTATTTGTCTTTTTCTGACTTGTTTTGCTTTGGCATAATGCCCTGAAGTTTTATGGGTGTATGTCACACTTCTTTATCCATTCATCTATCCATGAATGGATAGCGCTTAGGTTGTTTCCATATCTTGGCTACTATAAATAATGTTGCAAAAACATGGGAGTGCATGTATCTTTTTGGATTAGTGTTTTCATTTACTTTGAATAAGTATCTAGAAATGGAATTGCTGGATCCATGGTAGTTCTGTTGTTAATTTTTTGAAGAACCTCCATACTATTTTCTATAGTGGCTGCACCAATTTACATTCCTACTGACAGTGCACAAGAGTTTGCTTTTCTCTACATCCTAGCCAACACTTGCTATTCATAGTCTTTTTGATAATAGCCATTCTAACAGGTGTGAGGTGATATCTCATTGTGGTTTTGATTAGCTTCTCCTTGATGATTATTAATATGGAGCATCTCTTTATGTGCCTTTTGGCCATCTGTATGTCTTTGGAAAAAAATGTCTATTCTGATCTGCCCAAATTTTTTTAAATTTTTTTAATGTTTATTTATTTTTGAGAGAGAGAGAGAGAGAGAGAGAGAGAGAGAGAGAGAGAGGCAGTGTGAGAGCAGGGGAGGGGGAGAGAGAGAGGGAAACACAGAATCCGAAGCAGGCTCTGAGCTCTGAGCACATGGACTGTGAGATCATGATCTGAGCTGAAGTCAGACACTTAATCATCTGAGCCACCCAGGAACCCCTGATCTGCCCATTTTTTAATTAGATTGCCTTTTTTGTTTGTTTGTTTTTTTGCTGCTGAGGTGTATGAGATTTTTATGTTTCAGATATTAGCCCCTTATCAGATATATAATTTACAAGTGTTTTCTCCTATTCAGTAGATTGCCTTTTTATTTTCTTGATGGTTACGTTTGCTGTGCAGGCACTTTTTGGTTTCATGTAGTGCCTCTTGTTTATTTTTGCTTTGGTTGCTTTTAGCATTAGCTTCAAAAATCATCACCAAGACTTATATTAACAATCTTGGTGTGCTTGGGTAGGCTCAGTTGGTGAAACATCAACTCTTGATTTTGGCTCAGGTCATGATCTCGTGGCTCATGGGATTAAGCTCTATGCTGACAGTGCTGCTTGGGATTCTCTCTCTCTCTCTCTCTCTCTCTCTCTCTCTCTCTCTCTCTGTCACTGCCCTTCCCAGCTCAGGTGCACTCTCTCACAAAATAAATATATAAACATTAAAAAAGAATCTTACCCTATGTTTTCTTCTAGTAGTTTTATTGTTTCTGGTCTTATGTTCAAGTATTTTATTCAATTTGAGTTAATTTTTGTATATGGTATAAGAAAGTGGAACAATTTCATTCTTTTGCATGTGACCAATTTTCCCCACACCATTTATTGAAGAGACTGCCTTTTCTCCATTGTGTACTTTTGGTTCCTTTGTTGTGAATTAATTGACCATATATGGTTGGGTTTTTTCTGAGCTCACTATTCTGTTCCTCTGAGCTTTGTATATGTTTTCATGCTAATACAATACTGTTTTAATTTCTGTAACTTTGTAATATAGCTTGAAATCAGAGAGCATGATGCTCCCCACTTTGTTCTTTGTTAGTTGTTCCCACTTTACTCAGGATCTTTTATGTTTCCAAACACATTTTAGGACTGCTTTTTCTATTTCTGTGAAAAATGTCTTTGAAAATTGTAGTTCTTTCATTTGAACTCTTTGCATTTTTCTATAAGGGAGTTGGAAGTTAAGGTTTCATTGGTTACTGGATCAGCTCTTTTTTACTTATCTCTTTCAGTAAGGTTTTGTCAAACATTTGCCATATAATTTGATACATTTGTCACAGCTGCACCAAATTTTTAACATTTTTGATACATATTGCCGATGGCTCTCAAGAAATGTTGCATATTTCCATCAGTGGAATGTAAAAATGGGCAATATTTTAAAGTCTAATAGTTTTAAAAACTTTTGCTCTTGTGAAAAATGCCCTGGACTGAGGTATGATAGACATTTAATAGCTATTAAATCTAAGAACTGTGTGCATTGCAAATGCTCTGGGCATCTATTTCTCATCTTCACGGCAATGTATTTGAGTTACGTTAATGAGTATATCCACTTGATAGAAATTTATTAATATTCAAAGAAAGTATATATTTGGCAAACAATTAAAAGTTAAATACTAAAAACAATTTAAAATGCAAGTGCTATGTGTGTAAAACAGCTCTTTGTAGTTATGAAAAAAAACAGGTATGAGTTATTTATCACGCAAAGATGTAACACTTGATCTATCAAGATCTGAGTTCTAGACAGGGCACAGTCATTATAGAAGTACTAAGAAAGGGAAATTTAAGAGTAAGAGAGTAAGCATAAGATAATTATTCCAACCCTAACCAGCTCAAGTCCTCAGAAATCAGGAGTAATTGAATGCTTTTGCATTTAGTCACAGTAAGTAGGCATCATTTTTCTATAGATACCAACATTTTCTTTTTTTAAAGTTTTTTTTAATTTATTTATTCTTGAGAGAGAATATGAGAGTGTGAACTGGGGGGCAGCATAGAGAGAGAGAGAGAGAGAGAGAGAGAGAGAGAGAGAGAATCCCAAGCAGGCTCTACACTGTCCGTGCAGAGCCCAACACAGGACTAGAACTCACGAACCCTGAGATCACAACCTGAGCCAAAATCAAGAGACAGACACTTGACCAACTGAGTCACCCAGGTACCCCAAGATATGAGCCTTTTCTGGATGAAAGAGAATAGCTTTCCTAAACAGGAAGCAGAAGCACAAAAACAATCTCTGTAAGTTTCTGAGTGCATAGCTCACTCAGGTAGGTCCGCAGTGGGGATTTACAAACTTGCTTGCACTTGTCCTTGTACTTTTTCATTTCAGTCCTTCCAGTATGCTTGTTTGTTTTCCTTTTAGCTGAGTGTCCAGCCTTTTACCAGTATGACAATGCCACTTAACTGCCCCTGGTACCTGTCTTACATCCAGTTGTCCAGTTTTGATTGACTGATCATGCTTAGCCTAAGTCCAGAAAGTCTGGGTCCATATATCAATGCCCTCTCTGTCTTTTATTCTGGGTATATTTTCTTGGATTCTGGGTATGTAGCATGTCTTTTGACAGGATAACATTTATAAAACTAAAACAGAAGTATATAATACTTTGGAGTAAACCTACATGAAACAAAATTGCATTTCATCGCACATAATTCTAATAAATTGAAAAAAAACAATTACCAGTTTGTTGAAGGAAATGTAATGTGGTGGTTTGGATTCTGATCAGGCAGTTACAAAATTTCCAGTTAACAAACAAAACTATGATATTAGAACAAAAAAATTACCATAAACTTGACAAAGTTGGGAAATGTTAATAGGCAGTGTATTCAAATATGTAATCAGTAGGAGGGTGAAAATCAAAGGGTCATTGTTAAATATTTTGTGAATTCATTATAGACTAATCTGATTTTCATTTCTGATTGGTAGTTTAAAGGAAGTTATACATAATAAATATGAATGTGAACAATGCATTTAACATGGTAATTTGTGAACATTTGAAAGATTGTCCTCTTCAACTAAGTATATACAAAACTTTGGAAAGAACACATGAACTGCAGGGAGGGGAGAGGGGATATCTATAGTGTCTATTAGAGCAACAGAACTGATTCTGGCACCAGATAGGATGGTTACAGTCGACAGCCCTTGTAGCATTGTCACGATATCTTTGTGGATAAGATGCAGAAACACACTGGGTGCTGGTAAAGGACTGTGGTTTGAAGGACAGGTGATTGCTGATTAATGCATCATTGTCTACTAAGATAAGGTCTTGAACAATATGTTTCAGAGCTCTACTCCTTTAAAAATGTCCCATTCGACAGTTCTATTCATGGTTTCTTGGAACACACAAAAGTCATTTGTGGGTGATCAAGATTGGTAGTGAATACATTATATGCAAAATTTAGATTCTAAAGATCTTAACAAGTGTGAAGTCAATCTATGTGAAACAAACAAGAAGGAATCTGAATCAAACAAGAAGGAGTTTAATGGATAATACAAAATTCCACACTTAATCCGAAACACATTCAAAAGAAAAAAACAAAACAAATATCCTTTACAATGAAATTGAAATCAATGAAGTAATGACACTTTATGTAAAAAATTATTTTGAGGGCCTGGATAACTCTAAGATTGTTACAAATTAATATGACTTGTGACTACCACAAATAAATTAGGATGCATTGATGGAGACCTTGTGTACAGAAGAAGGCTATACTATAATCACAATTAAGGAATTTGGGATGCATTCTTAGAAATAGGGTGCATAGAACTAAAATATACTCATTTCTATTTTGTGTCCAGCTATTTGAATCACATTTTAAGGGATGGCAGACATAGTAAAGATTACATAGGATGATGAAAAACAGGTACTATATGGAATACTCCAATGAAATGGGTATTGAAGTACGTGTTAATTACTGTGTATGGGAGAAGTGGGTAAGTACCTGGCTTGAGGGATTAGTGAGTAGGACATAGTCAGTGACTCACTGGGCCCAAATATAAGATGATGCCAGGAGGAAAACTGTGTATTTGAAATCCATGCCCATCAAATGACAACTTTGCTCAAGAAATGTCTTTTAGTCACAGATGTTATCAGTTGAGACTAGACTGCCCAGAGGGAACAACATAATTAAAGTGACAATAGGTGAGTTGCTGCAGGGAAGCCAGGAATTATCAATAACATACCTTAAATGTCAGAAATAATTTTTCTGACAATTTCCAACTGTGGTAGATTACATATTGTTCCCAATTATCAGAAAAATCATCTCTGACATTTAAGGTACATCTCTCCCAGGGAGGCACTGCAGTCACATGGCAGCCGTTTGGGATATATAATCCTCCTTCAGGGAGAGCTACACGATTTGTAGTGCTTCCCTGTGAGGTGAGTGTCCTTTTCTTTAGGCTTGGCCATGTGACATGCTTTAGTCAATAGAATATAAGCAGAAGTGATATGAAAAGCTGGAAAGAAGTTTTAAGGGTTATTAAGGGGTTCAGCCACTTCATTTTTCCTTTTTCCGTGAGAATGAGAAAGGAACAGCTCAGAAACTTGGACTCCAGGAAACAGGAAATGCAGAACATTACTGAAGACTTGCTACAGATACCCAGCTAGAGCACAATGTGAGAACTAAATAAACTTTTTTTAGGTTAGGCCACTGAAATTTGGAGATTGCTTGTTCTTGAAACTTCCTTGGATAAATCTGATTGATGAAATAACACAGAAGCCATGGAAAGTATGTGTGATAGGGTACTGAGGTGAGGCTCTTGGAAAGGCCACATCAAACTTCTACGATGCTATTTGGCTGGTGAAGCTTAAATGAGAGGCTTGAAGCACTAGAGCTTTGTGAGGAGAAGGCCTCGGGGTAGACAGATAACTGCCTCTAACGGCCAAAAAAGCAAATTTAATCATTGAATCTAGGCAAGGAGGATCTGTGTAAAATGTTATTTCTCATAATTCACTATAGAGTATATTGATGACATGAAAGACTTAGTGTGTGTTTGCTAGTCAGGGTCACCATTCTCATTAATGATCTATGATTAAAAGTTGAAGGATCACAGTGAATTGACCCAATAACACAAAATGTGATGACCATATAGAAGGTAGAAAAATGACACTGCAAGGAAATTTGGGAAAATTGGAAGTAGGTTTTGTACAAACACAATTTGGTACTAACTGAAAGTTACTAAAAGTAATCCAAAGACCTGTGTATGAAGAAAGCTGATGCTTGACATAAGGTACTGTTGGCATTGTCCACTCCATTTTGTACTGCTATCCAGCTTTCTAGAATTGTCATCTCATAAACTTTAGGTGTCATGTACCCCAATTCTCCTACCCTGGCATATGTTTGCACACTATATTCATCTTTTTCTTAGCTTTTACCCTTACTATAATACCCACAGTCTCATAGACAAGCTATTAAATTGCCCTGTCCTCTTCATCAAATTCCTCACTCCCTCAATACTATTTATTTTAAGGAACTGGAGAGTGTTATGCTAAGTGAAATAAGTCATACGGAGAAAGACAAATACCATATGTTTTCACTCTTACGTGGATCCTGAGAAACTTAACAGAAGACCATGGGGGAGGGGAAGAAAAAAAAAAAGGTTAGAGAGGGAGGGAGCCAAAACATAAGAGACTCTTAGAACAAACTGAGGGTTGGTGGGGGGTGAGAGGGTGGGGAGGGTGGGTGATGGGTATTGAGGGCACCCATTGGGATGAGCACTGGGTGTTGTATGGAAACCAATTTAACAATAAATTTCATATTAAAAAAAAAAAAGAAATATTCAAGTGACCTGCTTATATGTAACTGGTAACTAGGGCTTATAGCATTGTGAAATAGACCACTGATGGTTGAATTTATGATAAAATTTCAGATAGTATGATAAAGTGAAATGAATTATTAAGAATAGTAGATATATGGTATCTGAGACCTGGTAAGTCTTTCAAATGTCATTTAAGCAAATTACAAAATTAACGTAATTTAGAGAATTATCTGGATAGTTGACTTCAGCAAAACTAGAAAAAGGTATGAACAATCAGATCAATCCTTAAAAAGGAGTAAAGATGAAGCACTACAATTAGAAAAAGTTCTTTAAGTTGGTTTCTTTTTTTTTTCTTCAGCACTTGATACATAGGCCATAAATATTCACTGTTATTGTTTTGTAATTCATGTAATTGTCTCTGATAGTTTCTACGTACTCTCTATTTTCATATACAAAGTTAATAGAATGTGATGAATTTTTGGTTTGGGATGGAATACATTCTTTTCATGGTCAATATACCCTTTGAAGACAGAGACACTTGATAAGTACAATTCAAGAAAGATTTTTTTTAATGCACGCTATATTCTCTTTGTGATGTGTTTAAGATCCTGAAAATTCACTCATGTTGTGATTGGAGAAAAATAAGTTTAAAAATAGTTAATGGTTTTATTTATGTTCTCTCTATTTGCTGTATATTGTCAAAATGAATGTGAGGTAGTGTAATAAATGTAACCAATTTCTTGAAGCTAATAAGTAATCCTGAGTGAATCTGAACTGATGCTATAGCCCATTAAGTTTCAAACTATGGTTATAATTTTCTTCAGCAGACCTAGATACAGGATATATTTTTTCATTATCATAAACCTGAAGAGCAGACTGAAAGTGGAAAGCTACAGAGGTTTGCATGGTTCTTACAAAGGCTCTTGTTAAAAGGCCAGAGTAGTGGATTAGAAAATCTAAACCTGCTTTATGGTTTTGATATCCTCCTTGACTATTAAATATGTAGGACTGTCAAGCATGAGACACTTATGGAAATAATTCAGGAAGGAACCAGGACTCAACAACAGTACAAACAACAGAAAATAAATGGTCTTTAAAGACTTAATAAATGTACATGTCTCTGTCACTAACTAGATGGTGTGAAACAGAACAGAAGGTACCCCTACCCAAGCAAAATATTTGGCTTTAATACCAAAGCACAAAAAAAGCACATCTGTGGTGTTAGCAATACCTTAAACTTTACTATTAAAAAAAATATTTGGATTGTAGCCACATTTAAAAGAGAAAACCAATATAAGTCAAGTGCCCTTTCTTTTCTGGTGCACAGCTTATAGAAATATGTTTATTTTGCATCCCTGTATTTGCATACATACCACTCTCCTTGTTTCTTTGATAAAAGTTTTATGGGCAATAAATTATAAATCATGCTTATGTATAATTTATCCCTTTAAATACATATTTTATTTTTTGGCTTTTTAAATGAAAACCGTCTTTAGCTTTGTATTTTTAAGAGATTCAAATTCAATACTTTAAGAAATTCATGAATAAGGCATGTTTCAACCTTAATTTGCATTTTTATAGTGTCTGCTGTAGAACAGTATAGATTTTGCTTTCTGAGTGTACTCTTTCAAGCAGACACGATTCCCTTAAGAATAAGCCTTGAGAAAATTCACTTGCCCTTCATAAAACATACATTTCATTATCTCCCTATAAATTGGACACTTCCCTAACATGGTTGTGCATTTGTGTCTACTCCCTGAATATTGTAATATCCTCTAGTTCACATACACACACTAATACAAACAGAAAATGACCATTTTATTGTGTTGCATTGAATGGCAAGTGGCCTGACATGAATTCAAAATGCATTCTACCTTCAAGAAGATAATCTTGAAATTGTACAGTCCTTTAAGTAAGAAAACCATGTGGGAGAAATTAATTTTCCTGAGCTATAATCACATTTTAGAATTGGTTTAATATGCTAATACATTGGTTAAAATAGCTAATATATTCTATAAGTTGAGAATATATTTAGAACATTGAACCAAAGAACTTTGGTTGATAAACTACAAGGGGATAGACCTCTCAATCTGTTAGAAAATGAAACTAAGGACTATAGTGATACCAATAGCATAGATAACATTCTCTTTTCTCTCTCTATTTATAGGCCATCTACACAGGCCTATTTTGTAGCAACCACTGGTGTTCATGAAGCTTTTGTTTTATTTTTTAAAGTTTGTTTATTTATTTATTATTTATTTATTTATTTATTGACAGGTGGGGGGAGGGGAGAAAATCCAAAGAAGGCTCCACACTGGCAGTGCAGGGTCTGATGTGGGGTCAAACTCACAAATGGTGAGATAATCACCTCAGTCGAAATGCAGTCACATGCTTAACCAACTGAGCCACCTAGGTGTCCCAAGCTTTTGTGTTATAATTAGGAGAGGATTTGCAATTTCCTTTCAGCTAGAGCTTTGAGTAAAAAAGAAAATTTAGGTATCACTTAGGGAACACCTTCTTATTGTACAAGAAGGAATCTCTAATGATCCCCTTTCTTTCACTCTTACTCTTTTCTAATGTCAGAATGCTCTACAGTCATCATCATCTTTTAACAATTTGTTCATTCCTCTTTCTTGCTTAAAGAATTCTCTAATTATTTCTATTATTGTTTTCCTAATTGTATCTCCTCCCCCCAAATAAGACATGATGAAATGCTATCCTAAGTATCTCAGAATGTGACTTTATTTGGAAATAGGGTCTTTACAGAGATAATCAAGTAAAACTGAGGTCATTAGGGTGGGCCCTAATCCAGTATGGCTGGTGTTCTTACAAAAAGGGGAATTTTGCACATAGAGAAATGCACAGAGAAGACCAAGTGAAGACACAGTGGGGTCAGTGGGGAATGCTATGTGAAGACAGAGGATGGGAATGATGTACCTATAAGCCAAGGAACATTTGTGGCTACCAGAAGCTGGGAGACAGACATGGAATAGCACTTTGCCAAGCACCTTCAGAGAGATTATGCCCTGCCCACATCTTGATATTGAACTTTTAGCCTTCTTGTCTTCTAGTCTCTCATAATGTGCTAAATACCTTTGTCATAAAAATTATCTCATTCACTAATTTAATGTATACCTTTCTCTGCAAGACTAAACCTTACTTGAGGGAAAGGGCTATGTTTATCTGGTTTATGCCTTAGCTCTAGTACTTATTAGCTGCCTGATAAATATGCACTGAACAAATAAACAACAGAATGGTAATGTGTTGTCTTTACCTTGCCCTGATCCTGTGTCTAGGTTTGTGTTCTCTTACAAGAGGCATGTATTAGCTTCCTAGGGCTGCCACACACACACAAAAATTGCCACATGTTTGGTGGCTTAAAACAATACAAATTTATTCTATCATAGTTCTGAAGGCCAGAAATCTAAACTCGTGTCTTGGCAGGGCAATGTTCACCCTGAAATCTCTGAGGTAGAACCTTTCCTTGCTTCTTCCAGGTTCTGCTGGATCATGGCATTCCTTGGTTTGTCATTAACTCCAACCCCTACTTCCTTCTTCACGTGGCTTTTTAATGGTGTCTGTCATTGCATTTAGGGTACATTCTAAATCTAGGACCATCTCCTCTAGATTAATTTAATCACATATGCAAAGACCCTTTTTTCCAAATAAGATCACATTCATAGGATAACTTGACTTTTTTTTTCCTGACAATTCTTCAACTCACTACACAGTGAGGCTGGTTGATTTTATAAGATTTTGAGACTGCGAGCTCAAACTTAGCTGTTTTGTGTTCTAGCTGAAACGTATTGCATGGAGGACAGGGAGTTATTTTCTCTACTGTTGCACAGAATTGTGGAATTTGGGAATCTGGTTATCTGGTACCCAGAGGACTGGTGGCTTTACTGGCAAGAGGACATTGGTAGGCACATTAGCATTCTTTTAGTGGCAGAAGCTACAGTGACACTGGTGATGCTTCTTCTAGCAGCTTCACAGGAAGAGGCTGTGGGCAAAGTTGGAGCAGGAAAAGAAGTTGCTTGGTGGACACCTAGGGAGACTGCAACCAAGCGCAGAGGTTTCTGGGAGCTTGCTGAAATAACTGCTTGAAGGGGAAAAGTGTTGACCATGGATCCCCTGGAATGGGGAATAAATGTCATAGTGAACCCATTTTTATTTTTATTTTTTGTCACAGGCTATAAGGCTAGGTGACATTTAGTTTACAGCTAAAAATTGAAAAGAGAGAGAGATTTCTTGATTATATAAAATAAAATACAAGGAATTTCCAAATAATTACATTAATGTAAAAAGGGTGAGATGTATAGTTGAAGTTCACAGAACAGTCCATTTAATTTTAGACTTAAAGTCACTATTTTCCTCATTAACATTACTGTAAAACAGAATCAATGAGTGATTTGAGACTCCCTTTCTTTGATTGAAATCTCCTAGTGAGCCTAATTAGTAATAGCAATACTAAAAAGCATAATCAATCTTGTATTTAGATAGAATAACTCCTTTGACTTGACTAACTGCCCAGTATGGTGCCCTAAATTTCCCTGGGTTAAATAGAAAATATCCCTGGAAAGGATCAATATTTTATACTAACAGTCACTTCCATTTGCCAGAAATGATTTTTTTTTTCCTGATACTTTCCAATATGATATTACACTGGGGCAATTGTCTTGTGTGTAAAAGACTTAGTGTGATATGATCAGGGAAAAAAACTCCACAAAGAACAAAGAACATGAAATCAGAATTTCTGTTTTGAGTCCTAAATAATCACATAATCTTGACATATTCTTTCTGATAAATCCAAAGGGCTCCTAGCTCTACTACTTTATGATTCTAAAGGGAAAATGTATGACAAGATCTGTGTGACTTTTGCAACAGCCCCTTTAGAGGGCAGATCTGTTTGTGGCACCGTGAGTGAGATTTTACATACCAAAGCATCAGCTGAAGCTTTTGGCAAGGTCCCTGGAATCTACAAGGGATAATTTTATAAAGACTTTCAAAGGAAACCAAAGTCAAATTAATCCAGTTTGTCTGGGGCTAACACCACCAGAGAGTCAGGTAGAGAGGCAGAGTAGAAGTTACAGAACTCATACAGAGAAGAAAATAAATCTGCTGGCTATTTATTTATTGTTTATTTGTTTTATTTATTTAGAGAGAGAGCATGCATGAGTATGGAGGGGTGGTGTAGAGAGAGAGGGGGGAGAGAGAGAGAGAGAGAGAGAGAGAGAGAGAGAGAGAGAGAGAGAATGAGCAGGGGAGGTGCAGAGAGAGAATCCCAAGCAAGCTGTGTGCTGTGGGAGCCCTATGCAGGGCTAGACCTCAAGGACCATAAGACCATGATATGAGCTGAAATAGAGTCCCATCCTCAACCAATGGAACCACTCAGATGCCCCTATTTATTTATTTTAAAAATTACTAGTTATATATTGAAAACTAGTATTTAGCTTGTGAAGAATCAATTTCTCAACACTTTCATTATCTCTTGCATATCATATCCATATGTAGATTATACACTATGTATAAGGTTGACACTTAATTCTCCTTCCTTCCTCCTTTTATTTCCTTTTTTACTTCCTCCTCCCCTCCTCTCTCCTCCCCTTTTCTCTCCTTTCCTTTCCTCTCCATTTTGAGGCTTTTGAATAAGAAACATGACTTTCTCCACATTTGGACTTGGGTTTAGTTGGGACTCCTCTCTAATATCAGAGGTGAGCTTTTCTTATTCACTTATGACAAGTACATATTTCAACTTATAACAATAAGAAAACCCATCCTAGGGTGAAAAAGGAACGAAAATGAAATAAAGGTAGCAATTTATTCAGAGAAATATTTTAAAAAAGCAAAGTTTGATCTTTCATGTGACTAGACTAAGCTAGCTAGTAAAATAAGAAATGTACTTATCAATATTTGCTATCAAAATCAGTTATCTTCTTTAAAACATGATTTTAGATAAGTTATATTCTTTCATTTCTTTTTGGCTGAAGCAGCAAATGAAAACTTGATTCATTTTGATAAGTCATTGCATAATTACTATGTTATAAAATATAAAAACATTTTTGGAATAGTAATTAAAACAAGAAGTTTTGAAGGTAATTAACAGAGAAAATGGAAATAAATCCATTTTGGAAACATACATGGCATGATAACAATGGTACTTGGTTATATTTAAGGCATCAATTGAATATATACATTTCATATTTTTAGAAGAACTAAATTCTAAATGAGTAATAACATTTTTTACTTTAACAATCATACTAAAAGGCAATGTTCTGGCTTTTAATTACTACCTGTCCCAAATGTAAAGATTTCTTCATATTTTTGGATCATGGCTTTACTGAATGGTATTTATGACCCTCGTGGAATCATATAAAATATGATGTAAAATGAAGTCTTTATTACCATAGTTGAAATATAGGTTTTGGTTGTATTTACTTGAATAACAAGCAAATTCTTTTTAATTTTCTTTTCATGTTTATTTTTAAGAGAGAAAGAGCGCGATCAAGGGAGGGGCAGAGAGAGAGAGAGAGAGAGAGAGAGACAGAATCCAAAGCAGGCTCCAGGCTCTGAGCTGTCAGCACAGAGCCCGATGTGAGGCTTGAACTCATGGACTGTAAGATCGTGACCTGAGCCGAAGTCAGACATTTAACCAACTGAGCCACCCAGGTACCCCAATAACAGGGAAATTCTTGATGACATATGTAAGAAATTCATTAGAAAGGAACACAGGTATCCAATAAACAAATGGAAACCTCTTTGGCTTCCTTACTAATGAATGAGATATGTTCAAATAACAAGATCTCATTTGTTAATAAATTAATAATTATTAACAATAATGGTGACTACTGGGGCCTGGGTGGCTCAGGTGGTTAAGCATCCAAATTCAGCTTAGGTCATAATCCTGTGATTCATGGGTTCAAGTACCACATCAGGCTGTGCTGACAGCTTGGAGACTGGAGCCTGCTTTAGATTCTGTGTCTCCCTCTGTCTCTGCTCCTACCCCACTCACATTCTCTCTCTCTCTCTCAAAAATAAACATTAAAAAAATAAAAAATAATGGTGACTAAATTGATGAAAACTCAAAAATTTTATAACCTTTCAAGAAGGTACTTTAGCAATAAGTAGCTTTGTGAGAGATATATATAACAATTTTACCTCTGGGATTTTATCATTATATAGAGATATTCAATATCTAGACAATAAATATAATAATAATAATTTTCATCGAATTTTTTAATGTTTGTTTACTTTATGAGAGAGAGAGAGAGAGGCAAATTGTGGGTAGGCAAGGGGCAAAGAGAGGGGGACACAGAATCTGAAGCAGTCTCCAGGCTCTGAGCTGTTAGCAGAGAGCCTGATGCCGGGCTGGAACCCAGGAAGTGCAAGATCATGACCTAAGCTGAATTCAGATGCTTAACTGACTGAGCCATCTAGGCACCCTAATAATAATTTCTTAAATTTCCTGTTATTACCATATTGCCAAACATTGACTAGCTTCTTTCCTTTAAAAACATGTTTATTTGAGAGAGAGAGAGAGAGAGAGAGAGAGGAGAATCCCAAGCAGATTCCATGCTATGAGCACAGGACCCAACTTGGGGCTAGATCCCAGGAACCATGAGATCATGACCTGAGCTGAAATCAAGAGTCCAATGCTTAACCAACTGACCACCCAGGCACCCTGACTAGCTCTTTTCCCGAGTCATTTCTTGAAATCTTGATAACACTCCAAGTCTTTTATAGTTTCTGTTTTGACATGTAAGGATCTGGGAAATTGCCACTCAATCCTAACAGCAAGTAAAAAGCTGAGCAAGTTGAAAATTAATACCTCTTCTTAGATTTGTCAGGAAATTGAGGTCACAGGGTCCCCCAAATTGGAATAACAGACAGGCAGAGACAGAGAATTACAACTCATCTGAGCAGAAGCGCAGGAGTAGAGACCTCCATGAGAGCCAGTGCCAGGATAGGAAAACCTGAACCATGGTTATCAAGTTTCTCGAGACTCTGTGTGGACAATTCTGGAAGTTGAGAACTCCAGAGGGACTCAATTTTAGTAGAGGACCCTCACACTTTTTGTGAAGTTCATCTCCAGGAGCTCAGTATCTCATGTTGAAAACTGAAGAAAAATCCCTTCATGTTTTTGTCAGGAAGAAGGGAAAAGTAGCCATTTTGAAATACATGTGAAATATTCTGTTCTTGACAAGTCCCGCCCTCAGGAGAATTTCTTTATGAGAGCCTAACCTGCTGGAGTCTATTGGAGTTATTGGAGTCTAACTTATCTGGGAGAGGGGCAATAGCCAACTCCAGCCTCCGCTAGTCATTCTGTCCCATGTAAGAAGGGAAAAAACTGAGAAGCACTAGTGAAGGTCATAGCCCAGGGGCACCTAGTCACTAAAGGACGGTTACCTAAACACAGGACTGTGGGATGCTTCCTCTCCTCTGACATCTCACCACCACATTGCTAAGGGTCTATTTGCCGCAGCATCTTTTACCGAGTATGCCATACCCAGCATTCAACAAAATTTATAATGCATACTAAAAGACAAAAAGCAGTTTGAAGAGAGAAAGCAGGCATCAGAACCAGACTCGGAGATAGCACGGATGTGGGAAATATCAGACTAAGGATGTAAAATAATTATGATCAATATGCTGAGGGGACTCATGAAAAAAGTAGACAATATTCAGGAACATATGGGCAATGTAAGCAGAGAGATGGACATTCCAATAAAAGAATCAAAAACAGTGCTAGAAATAAAAAAAAAATGCTATAACAGAAATGGAGAACACTGTTGGTGGGCCCTTTAGTAGATTAGACATGGCTTTAGGAGATGTCCAATCTCTGTCTGAAACCGAGACATAGAAAAGTGAAGATCACACAGCTCTCTAGTAGCAGATAGACTCTCATCCAGATTTGTTTGATGCCAACGTAAAATGCTCTCTCATTTTGCTGGCTTCACTTTCTTCTTTCTTTTTATGGTAGCATAATGGAGTTAGCAATTAATTATTAGATAGTAGAGGAATATATGCTAAAAAAGGAAAAAAAAATCCACTAAATTTTCAAGAAAAAAGCTCTAAAAAATATGTTCAGTTTGATCCAAGTTTATCAAATATTACTTTTCATATGTGTTTTTAAACATAAAAGGATTATACCCACATGCCTATTGATGTATATTTCTGAACATGGGAATTACAGGCACATTTTTTTTTCTTAATTTGTTAGGGCTTTTCTGAATTTGTGGATGTTTCAATAATGTATATATATGATTTGTGATACTAACAGCTAAAAAATATGTTGAAAATAATAATAAAAACAAAAATGAAGAGGAACAGAGTCCTCTTATATAACAGAGTTATATAAAATTATAACAGGGGCGCCTGGGTGGCTCAGTCGGTTGGGGGTCCGACTTCAGCTCAGGTCACCATCTCATGGTCTGTGAGTCCGTGAGTTCGAGCCCCGTGTCGGGCTCTGGGCTGATGGCTCGGAGCCTGGTGCCTGCTTCCGATTCTGTGTCTCCCTCTCTCTGCCCCTCCCCTGTTCATGCTCTGTCTCTCTCTGTCTCAAAAATAAATAAACGTTAAAAAAAATTTTTTTTAAAAAAATTATAACATAAACAATATCATGAGCAAGCAAGCACAGAAGAAAATGTTGAGAGATCTGTATTAAAACTTTTATCATTATGTAAATTGATTAATGATAACATTTTCCTTTAAGACTATTTATATCATTTTTTAGATTTTCAGATTTTGATATCAATAATGAATCATAAGAAAATTTGTTGCTATTCTCTACCTATATCTCCTTCTTACCCACTAATAATGATGGCTAATAGTATTTAAGGGGAGTTGTGTTCATGCAGGAGAAAGTGATACAACATTCTCAGTCACTACTTGAGTGTCTGCGGTTCACATGTTTCAAAAGTTTATGTCATCCAGGTAGAAAATATAATATATATGGAGAGTTGGAGGGTTTTATTTCTATTTTTTTCAAACTTGTCACCTTGGAAGAGAAAATAACTCTTTATTTTGTAACTCAGACAGGAGGCAAACAGCACATGGCATTGCTGACTGAGCTGCAAAATCAAAATTGACAAATCCTAGAGGAGAAGAAACTTACCATTGCAAAGTCAGGCATTGCCATGTGCACTTCCTGGGCTTTCCTGGTGTCCTCCTGCTGCTTCTCAGCAGCTCCCAGGGTCTGGCTGACAATAGTTTGGCTTCTTAGACGTTTGAAATGATGTTTGAAAATGAAAAAATGAAAAAAATGAAAAAATGAAAATAATGAAAATGAAAAAAAAATTTTATCATAAGGAAATAAAAGGGTTGGAACAGAGGACCAGTCGCTCTTGCTGCTCTTACTATGATGGAGGGTCAGAGAGAAAGGCTGATGCACAAAGTCAGTATGAGGTATGAGAAAAGAGTTAGATTTCTGTTTACTACCAATCTTCTTAACCTAAACATCATTCAAAAGTTAGTAGCAAAGACTCACTGATGACCTAGCGCCACTAAAATATTATGCACAGATATCACCGGTGGCAGTGAAATTCAGCAGAATGCTTTTGTGAAGTGTTTTGACAGAGGCTACTAAGAACCATGTATATGTTCATATACTTTGGTATGTTCATATACTTTGGTATACATATACAGTGCTTCTATGCAGATCCAAATACTCACATGGTGTTAGACACTGGGAAAATTGAAGCTAAGTAAACATACTTTGATTTAGGAATATTTGTTCGTTGGTTAATGAAAACATGGTGCATCAGTTTGATGGAGTGTTATGCAGTTATTAATAATTAGGCAGAATGGATAGAAACATAGAAAATGCTTAGAGAGCAATACAACCTTGGCAAAAGCATTATGTAGATATGTATGTATCCAGTGGTTTAAATTTTATGCAAAAGATGTATATTTAAAGGACAGGGATGTTAGTGATAGGCAAAATAATACTGATCATAGATGAAGGAGATTAAAGGTACTTATTGTGATAATAGTGAGTAACGTATGGAATCGTTGAATCATTTTATTGTACACCTGAAACTAATATGCTGTGTGTTAAATAAAATTAAAAAAAAAAAAAGACAACAGATGAACAAGTTTGAGCACAAAACCAAAGAAATAGTATTTAGAATTAAGTGAATGTCGAGTGCCTGTGTGGTTTAGTCGGTTAAAGGTTCAACTTTGGTGCCAGTCATAATCTCATGGTTTCTGGGTTCGGGCCCCGCATCAGCTCTGTGGCTCTATGCTGACAGTTCAGAGCCTGGAGCCTGCTTTAGATTCTGTGTCTCCCTCTCTCTGCCCCTTCCCTGCTCATGCTCTGTCTCTCTTTCAGAAATAAAATAAATATTATTTTTTTATAAAAAGAATTCAGTGAATGTTCATATTAATATTGTAAAGTTTAGAAAAATAAAAATGTACTATCGAAAAAAATAATGAATTAATAGAGTAATGACTAAATGTAAATCTTACTCCACTTTTTCTATTTTAAAAATTTTTACAATGCTATACTTTTTGTATATTAAGAAAATCATAAAATGATAGAACAGTTTATATCTAATTTTTGCTTGCTAATAAACTAGCATTTGGATTAATTTCCAGGAAGCATTTAAGAAATGAGTCATTCTATAATCTGATCTTTATAATTTATGCAATAATCAGCAATAAGGAAATATGCATGTAATAACTTCTAAGTTGTATTAGATTAACTGTTACTAATGTGATGTGCACAATTTGAGGTGAAAGGAAGAACTAAACACTGAAGCAAATAAGTTGCACAATTAAGCTGATGCTTGTCAACATTTCTCAAGATTTCTTAAGTTAGTATAGAACTGGAAAATGGAAATGACTGTATGGGACACTGTGGCACATAGAGGGAGAGGTACTCACTAGATAGAACTTAGAGGGTAGGGCTGAAGAAAGCTTCATTTTCTGGGGTTGCACCAAACCCACCTCTGTTTCAAGTGTCCCAGAGTAGTAATAGTTAAACCTGCTTGAAATATATTGAAAAGTTCTGCTTTGAAAAAACTTTTTGTTTTTTAATATTTGTTTTTGAGAGCGAGAGACAGAGCGTGAAAGGGGAGGGGCAGAGAGAGAAGTAGACACAGAATCCAAAGTAGACTCAGGGTTCTGAGCTGTCAGCCCAGAGCCTGACTTGGAGCTCAAACCCATGAACCATGAGATCATGACCTGTTGTTCAACTGACTGAGTCACCCAGGTGCCCCAAGAAATTCTGCTTGCAAACATGGTGCACGAAATAGAATAAAATGACAAAAGTAAATTTGATGAGAAAATGTGTGTGTGAATGTGTGTGTATGTGTGAGACAGAGAAAAAAGGAGGGAAGCAGGGGGAGAGAGGGAGTGGGGAGGACAGAAAGGAGGGAGAGAGAGAGACTGAGAGAGAGATAGATTCCGGACCCTTGTGTGTGCTTGCTTGCATTTACGAGGGATTGGGTGAATGGAGGCTCATAGAAATTCATTTCTGCTGTGACGTACCACTACTGTTTAAATTTCATTTCAATAGATAATTATGTTAAGACTAGCCTCCCAACCCATGGGCAAATCTGTAAAGAGTATACTGATCTGACCTATGAAGTTGAAAGCAAAGAAATAGGCAGCCTCTAATTACTTAGGTAACACATTTACAGGCTTATCATCTCTTTTTTTCCCTATTCATTCCTTAATAAAGTTGTCTGCAGGTAAGAAAAAGCTGCTGAGATTCATATCTTGTATAGTCATAGGTGAGTTTATGACCCTTTGCTTATTAGTGAACAGAGATTTATTGAAGGAAAATGTATGATAGGGAATCTCCAAATGTAGAAAATGATGATTTTTCTAACTACAGCAACCGAACTTGAAACACTTTAAAGAGAAGTAAAGCAGTACAGCAGTGTTTTTAAATCTATAGAAGCATCAGACCAAAATGTAACTTATTTGATATTTTTGTATAAATTTAAAAGAGAATAATTATGGATATCTGAGAATATCAGATATTAATTTTAGATGTTTTAAGCATAAATATAATGCCCCCCCCCCTTTTTCTCTGTTTATTTGATTGCTAAATTAAAAATAATACTTAAAAGATCTGGTGCAGCCTAACAGATGCTGGAAAGTTTATTGACCACTAATTTTTATTAATTTCCTCAGCATGTAAATTGTTATTCAGGAGTATTTAAGCCTTTTAACATCCGTGAGTTAGAAAAGTATTGCCATGAATCTCCTACTATAATCAAGATTAATCATTTTCAAACTGTTTTCTTTAGAGCTGTGTATCTCAGAGAGTCTGCATACTTTTAATCTGGTTTTTATTTTTATATATACTGTAGCTATTAGGAATTATGATAAAAGTAACGTGTATTCTTCAGTATTTGCAATTAAAAACTACTGATACATTGTTTTATCTGCACGGAAAATTGTGTCTTGCCAATCTTCCCTTATTGAACAATGTTCTGCAATTATTATGAAAGTAGAACAGGGGTACCTGGGTGGCTCATCCGTTGAGTATCCAACTTTGGCTCACGTCATGATCTTGCAGTTTGTGAGTTGGCGCCTGGTGTTGGGCTTGCTGCTGTCAGCACAGAGCCAGCTTCATATCCTGTCTCCCTCTCTCTCTCTCTGCCTTTTCCCGGCTTGCGCTATCAAAAGAATAAATGAACATTAAAAACATTAAGAAAAAGAAAGTAGTACAAACAGTTTTAAATTCCAATTGGTCATCAGATTTCCTAAATTCTGTGTAATGGAAATAAAACTCAAAGTTACATTGGATGCTAGAATAGTGATATGACTGTCATTGTCATTCATAACCTGCAATTCTAAATGTCTGTGTTCACTAAAATCATCTCATGGTTCTCATTGGTTAAAATTGCAATAAATACATATAAATTTGATTGTATGGAATAAATTTATACTAATAAAGTAATTCTTAGGCTTTTTGTTTCTTACAGCGTGGGAGTTTATTGTAAGATTTCATTTATATAAATGATTTCTGTGATTAACTAGACCCGACAAGTCATATAAATGCTTTGGGGAACACATTTGTATTGCAGATCTTCTCACTGCAAACCTCCCTTTTGAAAATTCTCACTACATAGGTATGAGAACATCTCCAAAATACACTTTACTAATATAGGAATGTTTTATTATTTGGTGTGACAAGAAAGCACTTGCCTTTAATCTGTAAGGACTGCCATTGGCTGACATTTTCCAGCCACAGTGTGTTTGAGATCCCTTTGGGCATTTGCACCAGGCAGCGCAGAGGTCCCCACTGGGTTGGTTGGGAGTTTTTCAGATCTGCCCAATTCTATTTCTCCCTTTTTACACTCCAAAGACATGCCCTCTCCCTCCCACCTCAAACCTACTATATTTATCTCTGCATCTGCCTTTCTGAGGGATCTGAAAAGCCTCATTTAGGTCAATGTTTATGTATACATTTTTATTAGTTACATATGTAAAAGTTACTGAACAAATTAACGTATAAGCAGGACTGTTGGGAGACAAGAGTGTTTCTGTGAGTTCCTGTTCTTGAGACAGCGATTTTAAGATTATTCAACACTTTAGGTGTGACTTTTCACATTTTATCCTCTGAAATAAGATGAAACATATCAAGTATATAAAGTTATCTTTAATAAAATTTTTTTAACATTTATTTATTTTTGAAACACAGAGAGATCGAGAGAGAGAGAGAGACAGAGAGAGCGAGCACAAGTGGGGTAGGGGCAGAGAGAAGGAAAAACAGGATCTGAAGCAGGCTCCAGGCTCTGAGCTGTCAGCACAGAGCCCGACACGGGGCTCGAACTCACAAACTGTGAGATCATGACCTGAGCTGAAATCAGATGCTCAACCGACTGAGCCACCAAGGCTCCCCAAGAATATAAATTTATCTTGATCAGTCAGCTCTTTTAGGCTAGTTGTAGTTACTGTGTTTGGAAGTATAAAGACGTTAAAAGGTAACTTCAAAATTTTTGATACATTTTATTTTTTTAAGTTTTTATTTGAATTCCAGTTAGTTAACAGGCAGTGTAATACTAGTTTCAGGTGTAGAATTTAGTGATTCATCACTTACATACAACACCTGGTGCTCTCTCTCTAGCTTCATCCATGTCATCGCAAATGGCAAGATGTCATTCTTTTTGATGGCTGAGTCATATTCCATATACCACATCTTTTTTATCCATTTATCAGTTGATGGACGCTTGGGCTCTTTCCATAATTTGGATATTGATTATAATGCTACTATAAGTATCAGGGCGCATGCATCCCTTCAAACCAGTATTTTTGCATCCTTTGGATAAATACCTAGTAGTGCAATTGCTGGATCATAGGGTAGTTCCATTTTTAACTTTTGAAAACCTAAAAAAAAAAAAAAAAAAGAAAAAGAAAAGAACACTGTTTTCCAGAGTGACTACACCAGTTTGCATTCCTACCAGCAGTGTAAGAGGGTTCCCCTTTCTCTGCGTTTTCACCAATCCCTGTTATTTCTGTGATACATTTTAATACAATATATCACGATTCAATAACATACATTTTTCTTTACAAAAAATATGTAAAACTAGGTGAAATGAACAAAAAATATAACTTGTGCAATGGGGAATTCAGCTACTGTGGGATAAAGTTAATGGAAGGTTTTTAATATTCTTATTTATTTTTAATTTTTATTTATTTGATATATTCTGCACTTCAAATAGTTTGACATATTTCATAGATAGCTCCTATATTGTACTGTTCTTCAGTCAAAGCATTGTATTGCTTAGAAAATACCTTTTCTTTTATAATCTATATCTCATAGTTTTAGACAACTAAGTAGACATTCAATTAGACTAATCTAATTAGATTCAACTGGTTATATCTGGAATCTTATGTATGTCATAATTGTGTGCCTATAATTATATGATTTAGAGAGTAAATTCAAGGCCTTCTTAATGCAAATTGGGTCTGTGTAGGTGGGTGAGGATTGTCCTTTCCAGTTCTCCAAGCTTAAACTTGGACACATTTTACATTCTCCTGTCATTTTGTGGCTACTACTTTAAGGTAATCAGGATCAGGTTAATCAGGATGCATTCCTTGTCCCTATACCTTTATTTAATGTAAGGATATAATAAAAATGATTACTTGCATAGTGACTTAGTTTGCATAGGATCCAAATTTCTAACTTCAAATCCATGTCTGTGGCTATAAGCACAAACATCATTTTGTGGGTTTTTAATCTTCACTTTTTGTTTGTTTGTTTGTTTGTTTGTTTGTTTTTGGTGAAAATCAGGTATCTATCAAAACAAAGAAACAAACAAACAAAAATTCAAAAACTTAGCATGGATGTTCTATGAAGAAAACCCTCAACGAATCAAGTGGATTAAATTTTATGATATTAAGTCTTGAGTCACTGCACCTGTTTTCACATAAATATTTTACACTATCTTATGTACAATTTGAAAACAAAATGTTTTTAAATGCATAGAAAACTTTACTATATTTGAGAAAAAATTATGATATATTGGCTATAAAAATACAAAATTAAAAAAAAATGCTTATCCAGTCACTGAGGGAAAATTCCTATAAAGTTTGTAATCTTGTTTTTGCTAAATGACCTATTGAAAATCACATATCCATATTCTTTGTTGTGGCATTAAATAAAATCTTACTTTTTCCTGTTTTCATGATGTAGTTCTCTAGGTAGCTGGAAAAACACACTGCCCATTCAGCAATTATACAATTCTCTCCTGGTGTAACAAATGTATTCTTTGTGTCTTTATTCTTAGGATTATTATACTGAGTTAAGAGGATTAATCTACTGGTGGAACTCTATTATTCTCTACATTAGGTCAGGAAAAAAAAAAGATTAGTTTTGTGGAGAAAAATTACAAGGCAGTAGTCACATTTGATATTTTTTTCTGTTGTTTTAATTAAGCTATATTCTGGATTCTAAAGAATAAATATATTAGTAATGAAATTATTTTGGAAGTTGGAGTAAGCCCTGATATCTGGAACTAGCTATGTAAGTGACCTTATTCAAAACATTTAATCTTCATGTACCTTCTTTTCTTCATTCATGTTTCTTTACACATCTTAAATCTTCATTTCTTCTCTGTGTTGTATGGCATTAATTAATCTTCTATGTGACCTTCCAACCTCCAGGCATTCTTCCTCCAGTCTGTTCTCCACACAGGCACCAAAATCATCTCTCTAAAATGCAAATTTTTTCATGTTTGCCCTATGAGTAGAAATGTCAGCAGTGTTTCATTGCCAAAAGTGTCATCTATACCTCGAAACCCTACCTGCTTCTATGGTTACCTCCTGATTCTCTTTCTATACTTCAGATTGTGTCACATTCAACCACTTGCTGTTTCTCAATCCTATCATTTCAGGACCCCACCATTTTCTGTAGATTTGTCCATCTGCTTTAAGCATTCTTCATGTCATCAGCCCTTAGATATTTTCTATGTATCCAGCAACTCCCACGTTAATAATTCCTTAAGAAATATTCCCTGAATGACACAAATTCTTGTTTTCTTGCTTTATGTCCCTTTCATGTTATATAATGGTCATTTCATCATGTCTACTAAACTAATAGACTGTGAGCAATATGCATGTCTTATTATACAATCTTTGTAACACAATAGAGCATCCACTATGGCAATGGAAAGGCTTGTAGTCCTTAGTACTGCTTCTTTGATCTTGGACACATTACTACGCCATCTTAAAAATAGGATAATAATTCCTTGGTTGGAAGGAACATACATGTATGTCATTATTGAGCTCACATACCAGGTCAGGTAAGCATTTTTAGACTTTTTAACTGCAATAGCTTTTACAGTTATATTATGGCCTTGCAGTAGAGTTGCATTGATAGGGCTTTTTTTTTTTTTTTTTCCCTTGATGTACACATGTGCAGCTCACTTTATTAGTTAAGGTCTAATTTTTACCCTAAGTGCCTTTTGTGTTCAGAACTCTTTTCACTGGACTAGTATTTACCCCAAAATGGTTCATGGCAGAGAAGAAAAACTTTAAAAAATTTACGAGTTCTGCTTCTATCAGCAATATTACCCCTTGTTACCAATGGCTTACATATTTCCATTTCTCGCATTCCATAAAGCTTTTCTCTGTTGTGAAAGGATAAATATATGCCTCTTAAAATTATATGACATGACCAATTTATACCGTCTATCATTTCTAGAAACAAATGTAATAATTTTTAAAACTCCTTTTTACTGGTTATGTTATGAAATCAAATAAATCTTTAAAAACCCATTCGGGAAATATATATATTTCCCCCAGAAAAGCAATGGGCATATTATATGCAGTTAATAAAAGATAAATAAAATGACACAGGTACTGCTAATTATAATTTCAGTATACTTGATACCCCGCTCAGCGTTTGACAAATTCCAGGTGTTCTAATAAATAATCAAGAGATTAAGTGAATGAGTAAGGGAGTTAAATGAAGGAATTAAATCGAATTAATGGCTGTAAACTGTGGTTGTTCATCAGAGTCACCTTTAAAACAATTTTTAGAAGGTGAATGCCTGCTTCTAAGTAATGATCTACTACCAGAACATGAATGTGAGGCTAAGACATTTGTATTTTTAAAAGTTCCTGATGTCTCTGCACAGCAATGTAAATGTACTTAATGCCACTGAACTGTAAATTTAAACATGGTTAAGATGGAAAAAGTTTGTGTTATGTATATATTACTACCATAGAAAATAAAGAAAAATAATCTATGATGTTTATTCACTATGGCCATGATTCTTAATGGTGGAATACCCTCTGGGGAAACATGAAAAGCGTCAGTCTCAAGAGTTGGAAGATCACATATAGATTGAAAAAATAATAGAGTCTGCACAAATGCTGAACGTTTTTACAGTGTGTTGTTTTCCTTCGTCCATAAGGTAATGACATAAAATGCCTACCTCTTTCTCTGACTTAGTCAGCTTCTATGTCAGATTATTTTATCCCTCTGAGTTTTCTTTTTTTATCTGAATCTAGTTAAAACTCTGAGTCTTAAGAGCCGACACCTGGTTAAATAATGTCCAATCCCAATGTCAAAGGACAACCCAATGCCGAAGGGAGGCATAGAGGGAATGAATGGTATCCATACACAGCCAATTAACAAGTACAACTGGATAAATGCTGTCATTAGTCACTTCAGATATCTTAGTTTGACTCCTCCATAAGTAAACCATGGTCTCCAGAGAAATTCATTCTCTGCGGTATGCTGTCACGAAACAGTACACAAAAGTTTGGAACATGCCTCTATCGATTTTTAGATATTTTAAATTGATTGTATTGGTTTTGATACAGTGTGACTTCTAAATATGATTATTTCTTTCTGCTCTGTCCACCAGTGATATTCCTAATTGCTTTAGTAGTAGTGTTTCTGAATCTAGTTGTATTTAAGCAAGTGGTACAAAACTTTCATTAAAAGAAAAAATAACATAGAGAAATCATTCTCCAACTTTGCTGTGCAGGAGAAACACTCAAGGTGTATGTTAAAAATGAAAATTTCTAAGCCAAACCTCAAGAGATGATTTTATAATTCTCTAAGGGGTATGCATTTTTAGTAAAACAAATGACATAAATGGTTTAGGCAAACACTAAAACCCATGTAACCACCCCACCACCATACCACCACCCCAGTACACTAATATTAGATTTGGGTAGGCCCATGGAAGAAGATATGTTACTTGTTTTCCCTCACTTGACAGTTAGATATTTTTCTTAAATATAAGTACATGAGCAGATGATTTAATAAGTAAATGCTATACCATTCTTAGTATTCTAATGCTTTTCTTATTTATACTAATAAGTGTTTATGTAGCAAGTACTATTTTTCCCTTGTAACTAGTATTTTTACTTTATTTTTTTTAACTCTTTTTAAATAGTTTTGTTTTAAAGTTATATTCATGATGGGGCACTTGGGTGGCTCAGTTGGTTAAGCGTCTGACTTAGGCTCAGGTCATGATCTCACAGTTCACGAGTTCAAGCCCCTCTGTGCTGATAGCTCAGAGCCTGGAGCCTGCTTTGGATTCTGTGTCTCCCTCTCTCTCTGCCCCTCCCCTGCTCACGCTCTGTCTCTCTCTCTCTCTCAACGATAAATAAACATTAAAAAAAATTAAAAAAAATGAAGTTATATTCATGAGATCATATTGCAAATAATAAAAAAAAAACCTACAAAATATGTTGTTTGTGGTGGGAAAAAGACAAATTTTACCTGTTATATTAATATACATGTGTATGTGTGTTCATGCATTTATGAGTATGTATGTATTTATGTATCTGTATAAATTCTATATAAATTATTGATTATAATGAAAAAGTATTTTTGAGTTTCTGTGATGTTGCTAATACTTTTTTAGAATTTTATTTATAACTTATGATAAATTACTTTTGAAGTGTGTTTTTCTGCTTTCATGCACTTACACAAAAGTTGTTAAAACCAAACCATGCCAGTTATAAATATTTATAAAGCAACATCACATAATGAATTTAAAACCACCTGTCACTTTCTCACATCTCTGTAGATAGTGACTAATATGAACTAAATGGAAACTGCCATTTTACTGATTCTTCAATTTCATCGTTTATGATAAGAAGTGAACAGAGATGGAGATGTGTTCATAAAAGTAACTCAGAGGCTACCCATGTCTTTGACTTCGATTATATTTAATTCACCTCAACTATGCCAGATGCTTTCCTCACTATTCTGCAGATTATGAAGTTATTTTGAAAGTAGCTCTTCTTCAAAAGAACTATGAACAATCAAAAGAGTATTCACTGCCATCCATTCAAAATGTTACAGCCATGTGATAACAAAGGCAATTTAGGACACATATTTGTAAATCAACAGGCAAAAATGCTTACACTTAAAAAAGGAGTGGGAATTTAGGTGGAAAGAGGCAATATCAAATCAGGCTGCAAGATTGGCAGCAAGAGATGGATCCTTACTTGCTTTTTCTTCAATCCTCTTTTAACTGCCCTGGCGTTTGAAAAGCAGGAATCTGAATTAAACCCCCAGGCTGTTTCTTAAATTAATGGAGAAATTCCCCCCTCCTATTTCTCCTACCATTTTGAACTTCCCTTGGAGGCCCACTCTGAGGTACACCCTGATTCAGTGGAACTAAACTATGAATTAAAAAGGCATAGTCACCTAATTTCTCCTCCTAGCATGAAAATTAACCAGCAGTGCCTTGGTGTAGAGAAATCAGAGCTTTTGGTTTTGCAATACTCAGGACAAGTGCAGTCATCTTCCATGACTGACCTTTGCTTAGTGTTTCAGTGAACTGTTGTCTGTTCTTCCTTATCGATAATTACTTGATTTTCTGTTTTTACCACTTTGATTATTGGCTTATAATGAATTCACTTCAATGGAAAAAACTCTTTATCAAAGACCTTTTTCCAAATGTGACCTTGAACCAATGCCTCTTAAACCTGATTTGATTGTATTCTATTTATATTGAAACTGAAGAAATTGTTGAATTGTCCTTAAAGTTGAGGCTGGATAGACTCTGTGGACTCTGGTTGAGACCTCTGATTGCCTCCCAATCCCTACCCCAATGCTGGGGCACTGTTTAAGATCCTAGAATTATGGAACAGTCCTGGGGTAGATGAAGAATGCTATTAAAGCATGAATAAGATTAAATTTGGTCATTAGATACAAAGAATGGTTGCATAGACTCAGAAATTAATTTCCATTATAGAAAAATAAGACAAATGCTATGCCTAGCCTCTGATTTGAGCTGCATACCTGCAACCTGCAGTACATGTTATAAATTAACGTGGATCTTTTATACTTCAGTGATTTTCTTCATCTACAATTTAGCAATATTAACTGCTGAACTAAACCAATGTGGCTTCTGAAAAGACCACACGGAACAAAACGCAAATTAAAAGATATGAGGACTTGAAAGAAAGGACTAAGTAAGGGTGTATAACAAATATCTCTCTATTGTACTGTATTGGAAAACATTTTGCAGTGGAGTGACTAGCCATTAGCTTTGTATCATTTTCACGTTCTAGAGAATGAGGAATTAATTATAATTTTTAAATTTTTTTTAATGTTTATTTTTGAGAGAGAGAGAGAGAGTGAGTGAGCATGAGTGGGGGAGGGGCAGAGAGAGAGGGAGACACAGAATCCGAAGCAGGCTCCAGGCTCTGAGCTGTCAGCACAGAGCCCGACGCTGGGTTCGAACTCACAAACTGTGAGATCATGACCTGAGCTGAAGTTGGACGCTTAACTGACTGAACCATCCAGGTGCCTCAAGAATGAGGAATTAATTTTAAACCATTCTTTGATCATAACCAAATCAAGTATTACATTTTGGCTTTCCTTTTTGAATACTGACAATCCCCAACTTAACAACGGTTGACTTAAGATTCTTAGGATTTATGATTGTGTGGAAGTGATATGCATTTGCTAGAAACCATACTTCCAATTTCGAATTTGGATCTTTTCCTGGGCCAGCGATAGGCCATATGATGCTCTCACCTGACACTGGGCAAGGGCAGCCAGCCACAGCTCCCAGTCAGCCACGTGATCATGAGGGTAAACAACAGTATGCTTATAACCCCATACAACCATTCCATTTTCCACTTTCAGTAAATTACATAAGACATTCAAGACTTTACTATAAACCAACCTTTGTGTTAGACGATTTTATCTGACTGGTGGCTAATGTAAGTGCTCTGAGCATGTTAAGGTAGGCTAGGCTCATCTATGATGTTCAGTGGGTTAGGTACATTAAATGCATTTTCAACTTAAGATATTTTCAATTTAGGATGGGTTTATTGGGACACAACTCCATCAGTCAAGAAAGATCTGTATACTAATATGCTGGCATATGAGGGCTGGGACAAATAGAAGGAGAGTGAGGGCCCTGTGGTATGAACTTTAAGGGAATACTGACTTTCAGGGTCACACAAGTACTGACTCTGCACTTGTGTGGCCCGAGAGTGAGTGCCTCCTTACATTTTGCATCCTACGTTTCTTATTCCCTTCACCCGAGTCTCAGCCCTTCGACTATGTTTGTGTTATTATTAGACTACATGTAATGTAAAAGCACATTTGCTTTTGAAATGAGGCTAATATATTAATGTTTAGCATTAGAACACCTTGCTCATAAAAACAAATGGCTATAGAGCTGTTCATCTTTCACTCTTATTATATGAGTGTCTTATGAGTTGGAATTTTGGATGCTACATTGTCTTGACTTATGATGTAATTAGTCCAGCAGAGATTTTCTACAGAAAATTAGTATTTGAAGATCTGCTTTTCCCTGGCTTTTTATTATTATTATTTTTTTTTATCTTTTACAAAGACTTAAAATGCTTGATAGAATACTTTTTAAAGCACAGTGAGGGTTTCAACGTCATAAAGACTCCCCTAAAGCCTGAAACATCTCTGGTGCTTAGTATACTGATTTGTGCCACACAGGAAATTTCTGTTCCAGCAAACTTATTTCAGGATGCATAAACTGTGAAGGCTTAATTCTACCTTTAAAAACCAAAATAAATGCACTAAGACAATATTATTCTGAGTTGAAAAATCATTAAAAACAAAACAAAACTCCATATCTGGTAAAGGTCAAGGCAAGGAAATTTCCTGGAGCACTTTAGCATAATGAGGGAAATCCTTCTATCTTTAGACTTCTTGATGGGGCTGACTTATTCGCTAGGCACAGAGTTATTAGGGACAACAAAATACATTTTAGTTTATTTTAAAATCAGAAGCAAAACCAAAACCAATTAGGCCATATAATATTTATGTTTGTGTTAATATACTTATAAAATAGAGTTATTAATATTTTTTAATAAAAAAAATAAGACCATAAACACAACAGCTCCTAAGGCCAATGACAATCGTAGTGTGGCTTTGTTCATTGGCACCGGAAGAGATTTACTTCCCGGTCAGAAGCATCTCGTTTCACATGCCCATCTGACTGGGCCAAGTGCCACCACAGTTTGAATTTGAGCACAGTTTAAAAGTGAAGTGGAAGCTTAGGCAACAAAAAACCCCCAAATAAGTAGACAAGTCAAAAATTACAGCAAATATCTATTTCATATAGTGGTTAAACCTAAATCCTGAAAATAGGTCTATTTTGTGTCAAAGTTTAAGGAATCATTATTGGTTGGAAACTGCCAGTTCCTCTCAATATTAGGCCTGTGCTTCTGGGAAAAGCACAGTCACCTTCTGGGGTTTACAGTTTCAACACATATGAATTTTGAGGAGGACACAATTCATTCCACAACATGAGGTAGTAAAAATAGATTAAGCATACTGTTCTAACTACATATATGTTTAATTATTATTGCAGGTTTTAATATTTAATATGTGGTATGCCTTAATATGAACTATATAGTTAGAGCAGTGGAAGGTGTTAAGGGCATAGGATTATGCCATTTAAAGTCAGAGGAAATTCAAGCCACTGTGACAAATAGCATGATAAAAAACATTCATTTTTTACTGTGACCCAATAATAGCATTTCCTATAAAGCAGTGTTTCTAATATTGTGATCCATGTATCACTTACATCAAAATCACTGGGGATGCTAGTTTTTGGCTCTACCCTTAGCCACTAAAGCAGAATCTCTAGAGGTAGGGACCAAAATTACCTGAATTTTTATGAAGCATTTCAAGTAATGCTGGCAATAATGATTTGAGAACTGCTCTGTAACCAAATAGTATTTATTCTCTTTTAATTTTTAATTTAATGGATGCTATAGACTGAAAAATTTTATCCCCCTAGAATTCATAGATTTATTAAGAACCTAATTCCTAATGTGATGGTCTAATTCCCAATGTGATGGTATTAGAAGGTCGGACCTTTAGAAAGTGACTAGGTCATAGGGCAGAGCCCTCATGAATAAGATTAGCGCCCTTATAAATGAGACTCCAGATAGCTAGCTTGCACCTTTCACTGTGTGAGTACACAGTGAGAAGATGGCAGTCTATGAACTACAGAGTGGGCTCTCATCACTCATTATGTCTGTACCATAATCTTAGACTTACCAGCCTCCAGAACTGTGAGAAATAAATTACTGTTGTTTATAAGCCACCTAGATTATGGTATTCTTTTTTTTTTTTTTTGACAGAGAGAGAGAGGGGGAAAGTGCATGTGAGTGGGGGACAAAGGTAGAGGGAGAAAGGGAGAGAATCTTAGGCAGGCTCCACACTCAGTTGGAGTCTAAAGCGGGGCTTGATTTCACGACCCTGGGATCATGACCTGAGTAGAAATCAAGACTTGGACGCTCAACTGACTGACCCACGCTGGTGCCCCAGTGGTATTCTGTTCTATCAGCCCAAACTGACTACGACAGTGGCTTTCAGATTCACAGAATTGGAATAATGATAATCAGCCATCACATCTGTTTATAATTGCTCCATTGGCTCATCTATCTATCTATCTATCTAATCTATCTATATCTATCATCTAAAATACATTGCATGCTCTTGAACTCACCAACCAAATCAAGAACTAACATAGTGACAGCAATTGATATCTGCTTATATGTTCTCTCCTATCCCATGCCCCTATCCCTCTACAAGGGCCATTATCTGAGTTAGCATATATCATTCTCTTGCATATATATACGAGAAAATATGTACAGACAGATGTATGTATGCATAAATGTATGCCTTTCTACATACAACCATATATACTGGGGCACCTGGGTGGCTCAGTTGGTTAAGCGTCCAACTTTGGCTCAGGTCATGATCTCACAGGTTTGTGAGTTCAAGCCCCACATCAGGCTCTGTGCTGACAGCTCGGAGCCTGGAGCCTGCTTCAGATTCTGTGTTTCCCTCTCTCTCTGCCCCTGCCCCCACTTGTGCTCTGTCCTCTGTCTCTATCAAAAATAAATAAATGTAAAAATAAAAAAATTTATATGCAACCGTATATATATGTGTGTGTGTGTGTGTGTATACACCTTTAACTGTTTAAAACTTTCTTTTTTTAAAAAAGGGTATCAGAATGTTCATAGTCTTCTAGGATTTGCTCATCTCCTTTTCCACAATACCAACATTGTATTGAATTTCATTATTCTAAATTTTTGCAAATAACTTTGTTATCTGTTCATCTTCACTGTTATATTTGTCCAGTTTCACTGTTATAAGATGATATTGAATTAATATATCATAATTTGTTATTCATTCTCTTCTTCATTTGGGTTAATTTGTAGCATTGCCTTTCACAATTAGACTTGCTAGTAATATTCATGCATATACATCCAAGTATACATATGTGGGGGGTATTCTTGGATATATACCTCAAAGTGAAAATGTTGAATAGTAGGATATGAGACTGACAACTTCAGGTAATATTGCCAAATTATTTTCCAGTTATTTTGGTTATTTAAATTCTGATCAATAATGTTGAAGCTAAACACTGTAGTACAAAGTATTATTGCAGTTCCTAATTTTTGTCAATCAAACAGATATGAAACAGTTTCATTGTGGTATAGATTTGCATTTCCCTAATCACAAAGAGATTGAACATCTCTTTACATGTTTCCTGGTTATCTGTGTTTCATCTGTTCTGAAATGTCTGTTCATGTCTTTTGCCTATTTTTCTAGTATGTTGTTGTCTTTTTCTTATTGATTTTTAGAAGAGTTTCTTTCCTTTTAATTTACCCTTTATCCTATCCCCTTGTATTACTGCCAGTATCTTCTATCAGCTTTTACTTTATATTTCCTCTTAATTTAAGGTACCTTTTGAAAAAGTGGAATTCTTAATTTAATTAGTCAATTTTATCAATCATGTCTTATGTAATCAGCACCTTTTCTGTCTTCTTTGAGAAAGTCTTCTTTATCCCAAGGTCAGAAACATATTAATTTATATTTTATACTCAAAGGTTAAGCTTTGTTTTTGATATTTATGCTCTTGACCTACCTGGACAAAGTGTGTAAACTATGAGATAGGCATCTAATTTACCATAATTTTTTATATAGAGATGATCATTTTTCTTCAGTTTCATTAATTGATTTTTTTAAACAACTAGTCTTGCATGCCACCAGAGTCACATATCAAGTTCCCATGTATTATGGGAACTCTAAACTCTCTCTAAACTCTTTATTATACTTTATCTGATAGCTTGTAAATCCCCAATACAAGACTATACTACCATATTTATTATAGCTTCATAATAAGACACAATATCTGGTAGAGTAAGTCTTCATTTTATTGTTTTCTGCAAAAAATTCTTGGCTATTATTGACCCCTTAATCTTTCATATAAATTTTAAAGTCTGCCTGTCAGATTTCAGAAGAAACCTTGTTGGTATAAAGTGCCAAAAGAAAAAAACAAACAAACAACTATTCAACCTGTGCATTCACCAGGGTCACAAAGAAAAGAAAACAAAAATATGATTCTGGCCTCTGAAGCTACTCTATCAGCATCACAATATTTACACATACTTCATTTAGAAAATAAATCCTTAAATAGTATTTACTTTGAGGGTTAAAATTTACATTTGCTTATGGCCTTAAAGGAAAAAAAAATTGTAATTTAAAGTTTATATTTTCTCCTCTATTCATGGTTTGCAGAGTGTGAGTATTTAAAATGATGCTATTTCAGCTTCATTTTTATAGCTATAATGGACTATTTTCTTGAATATGTCTTCATGCCTTTTTATTTTATAGATGTTCAAGTAACAAAGACTATAGTTTGGTTATAAGATGATTTATTTATTATTAATTGAAAATAAATGAATCTTCTTCCATAAATGTTAAAATTTTATTATTTAGCTAAATCTCAATTGGTTTAACATTCACACTCCTCTTGATGATAACAGAATGTTACCTATAACACCACCTTGATTGTTGTAAGGGAAATAGTTTCAAATATAAAATATAACTTGGAGGCACCCACAATATGGCATTCATAATATGACTCCATTCTCTCATTGCTTCATATATTCACTGGTTGCAAGTTAGGTAGCATGTAAATCTGAAGCAGCACTTTATGGAATAGAAATCTAGTGATCAAAGGGAGTTTGCGTAGTTTCTTAAAGTGCATTATTTATTCACGGTCCATAGCTTAGATAGTGGTACAATTTGGCTTAGTGCATATGTATGTAACTTCATTGTACATCTTTAAACAAAGAGTTTTTTTGTTTTTTTTTTTTTTTTTTTTTCCGGTTAAAATTTGCTCAAGGACATAGAATGTGAGGACATTTAGTATTCTGGTACAGTGCACTCTGTTCTGCTAATCCTTTTTATGCTGAGAAGCTGGAATGTGAAAAGGTTGTAAAACAAGGAAACAAACTCAAATGGTTATTTCTTGTGTTAGTCTAATCTCATCATAATACAGCACCAATAAGCATGGTGGCTAAGATAATAAGAGTGCAACCACTCTACTTGTGTCTTAAATTCACTAAGACATCAATTTTAATTTGCATTAAATGAAAAAGTATTTATAAAGCACAAAATAAAAGAATTAAAATAATGCAACTCATTCTTCTGACCACGTTCTTTGCAGTGAGTTTTTGTTTGGGTTTAAGCTTTTACTTTGGACTAAAATCAGTTAGAAAAAATTGGATTCTAGGACTCGAGATCTCCTCCTTGAATAATCTGTAAACAGAAAGGAGGGAGAAAAGCAAACTTCATAACTGAGAAAAATTAAAATCCTCCCTGTAAATGAGGTTTACACAACATCAGACCACAAACGAACAACAAGTGAGATCAAAGTATGAGTCTTCAAGCACACAGGGCATACTGCAGGACAAATGATGTCTCCAATATAGGTGAGATCAATTTCATGCACAATTTATCAGTGCTGTCATGGATGGTCTGTCTGTTTTAAGACAGAATCTAGGTGAATTGAGTTATTTACCTACCACAGTACCAAGTGGTCTTTTAGAGGAATGTTTCCTAAACCTTCCTGTTTCCTAGGGTACTTATTCAAAATACAGATTACCTTGCCCTACCTGAGATCTACCAATTCAGAAATATGGTGTAGGAATTTTGGAATCTGTATTCATTGTTAGTTAAGTTCAGAATTCTGCTCTGGAGAAAGGTAATGGAGGAACCAACATAGTGCTAGTCATATATGTGCTTGCGTGTGTGTGTGTGTGTGTGTGTGTGTGTGTGTGTAGTACTACTTTATAGAAAGTAACACTTTGGTTTTTAAATATCTCACTAAAAATGCACAAACCTGCAGGAATGATCTAGTTAATATTCATTTGACTTCAGTGATTTTCCTACAAGTGTAATGATGGCTCTGGCTTTTTCTTTTTCTTTTCTTTCGTTATTTTTTTGTCATAAAAACATCTATGTTGGAATGAGCATAGGCCTTCTCATTAGCTAAACAGAATGTATGAAAGTCTCTATAGATCAAGCAAGTTCTAAAATTTTATCTCCTTCTGATAAGTGGAAAAGGATAATTTAAAATATAGTTTTTTACTTATCTCAATTAAAATAGCCAACATGAAGGAAATTTCCCATGTTTGATTTTCTCTATTAGTAAATAAAATAAAATTATTTAAAGCAACAACCAAAACATGGCGCATGCCATTCAATAACTTCAGAATGTGTTCTTAGACATAAACATTTTATAAAGAGGATTTCAATTTAATTGTATATGTAACAATTACACAAACACATTTCCCCCTGAAAATTAGCATATTTCGCCTATGTAGCATTGCTGTTTAGGAACATTTACTCTCTGGAAGGTGGTGTATGTTTTACAGCAAGCTATCCATTTTTTCCAGAAGGAAGATGGGTTCAAAGAGATTTAGCAACTTGCTTGGAGGCACACATCAGTCAATGGAAAAGTCAGAAGTAGGGGAACGATTCCTCACTGACCGCCTGGCCTCTCATGGAAATGTATTTTTGCCGTTGCTCTTTCTGAGACAACGTAGCCCTAGAGAAATCCACATTTCTTGCTTTGTTGTCCACAGTAGCCCTTCCTTTCAGCATCGTAGGTGTCAAAACTGCTTTTGAGGATGATTAGTCAAAATAAATGCATTCCCCCTACATTTTAATCTTCGTAGAGCTTTTCCACGGGAGCCATTGTGAGGGGCAGATGCTCCACAGCACAAGCCTCATCTTTTCCTCCTCCTGTGACCACCTGCTTCCTGCCTCAGCACTTGGATCCACCTCACAGCCCAGCTGCTTCCTCTGTTCTGGGCCCCATGGCTCCCTCAGTCATGGCGCAAGTGCTGTGTGAGCAGTGACCCTTGTGGCTTCCCTGTCATCGTCCAGCTGCCTTCAGCCTGAGCACTGACTTTAACAGATTCCCCTCACATTTCTGCTGTCAGCCTGACGCCAGACTTCACAACTTCCCCGGTCCATTTTGCTGGCCTCCTGCCTCTGTGAGGAGATTCGGAGATTCTCAAACACGCCCCATCTGCCCACTGATGCCTCCCAATTTAATGGCTTCCCACCTCCTTGGACTGTGCCCACTCTCATCTCTAAGGAAAGATACAATTCTCCTCTGAAGAGGAGGAAATGAAGTGTAGAGGGCTTCTCCAAAATACAGTTGACAATGTTGTTCAACTAAGCCTCAAATTAATTTGAATTTTGTGAAAATAAGCATTAAAAATATGCCTACATCATACTTAAGTCAGATGCAAAGGTTATCTCGCAGCAGGCTTAGAAGACAAGCATAATAAAAGACAGGTAGCATAATTGCAGTAGAAAAAGCACTACTGTAAGAACTGAAATATGCCAGAGTACTGGTTCTCTAATTTCTCCCTAACTTTAGCAACATTTCTGGCCTTGGGAAGTCGCTTTGCTGATCCAGGTCTCAAATGCCTCATTAATAAAATGTAAATTGTAAAATTTTGTCTGCCTAAGGATCATGGCCTTCGCCAGGTAAAGGTTTAAATTAAATTCATTATGAAAGCAAGATAAAAATATTTAACATTTAACAAAATTTGACATTTAATTCTGTTGAAAAGATAACATTTTATGTTATAGTAGGGATGTGAAAACAATATTTTGAAAATATATGAAATAAGAAGCAAATCTCTTTTAATAAGATTGTTGGAGTTTTTTTGTGTGGGTACATAGAGAAATATGCATTCTTTCCTTCTCTCTCCCTCTCCTATGCACAAAATTGTGTACTTCTAATTACCCCCTTGCTTTTTCACTTATATTTTATATCATAATTTTAATTTTATTGCAAGTATAGTCTCATTTTATTTCAGTTTATATCTTAGTTGTAAATAGTTATATTATGTTCTATTAACAATTCTCTTTGGATTTAAATTTTTGGTTTTCATCAAGTTACAATCATAGAAATTCATCAAGTACTCATTACATTGTAAGTTCTGGTAAAATTATTTTCCATACAGTATCTCATTTGATGGACATTTAATATTTTAATATCCTGTTTTATTTCCAAAGTACTTAAATAAAGTAGCTTACAAGAAATGTAAAATAACATGATGAAAATAGCACCTGGGAAAATCGCTGTGATAGGAAACTAAGCATAGAAAAAGTAAACTAAAGCAAGAAGTATGAAATGCATGCATGAAGTTTTATACAACCATTAGAGATGTGCATCAAATTAGATTTGGGGGCTTTAACAGCCAAATAGCAGGGAGGGAGTGTTGGTTAGCATGAAGGTAGAATTAGTTATTCAAGTCCTCGTATTACAAAATGAAATCAAACCAAATCCCTGAAAGTGAGCAGCTTCCTGGTATGGAGATGAAGCTTGGACAATAAAGATGTTTGTTCATATACTTTTACTATGATTTTTAAAGTTAAAAATATGAACATATGTACAACTCTTGGTACATATTATCACATTTCTTTCCCAGAGCAGCCCCGGGCATTGTCACACAAGTTGTCCAGTGCAATAGGTGGAAACATCTCCTCTTTGTTTCATTAATTTCTATTTCTTTGATTTTTTTAAGATTGAATATATTTTTTCTCAATCTGTTTGCCTCTTATGAGCAAATATCTCCTAGTTTGTTAATATCCAGCTCATTAGATTGAGTTTTCCACAACTGGACATTTGTATCTCATTATATTATGATGGATTATGGCGGGATCGGATCCCTCTTTGTATGTAACATTTTTGGCAGAAATATCACCTCAATTTTGATATGTTCTTGTTTTTATTTTTTAAAGACTTCTCTCTCTCTCTTTTAAATGTTTATTTATTTTTGAGAGGGAGAGAGAGAGAGAGAGCGAGCGAGCATGAGCAGGGAAGGGATGAGAGAGAGGGAGACACAGAATCCAAAGCAGGCTCCAGGCTCTGTGCTGTCAGCACAGAGCCCAACGTGGGGCTTGAATTCACAAAGAGAAATCATGACCTGAGCCGAAGTTGAATGCTCAATCGACTCAGCCACCCAGGTGCACTTGCTCTTGTTTTTACTATATTACTTAAAGTTGAAGAAAAAATAGATAACAGGATGAAAATGCACTTTGTCATTTTATTTAGGCCAACCAGATCTCCTGTAAGCTTGAAAACTAGAAATACTTGGACTAGATATAGAATTAATACTTTTTGTTAATTATATTTTCAATCAAAGATACATATTTTCTCTCATCCTATGACAATAAATCTTTGCTGTAATCCACTATTAAAAAAGCTACTATCTAATTTTCCTGATACGTTTTCCTGTTGTCAGCTCATTCAGGAACATCATTGGATCTATGATTCAAGAACTCATTCTGTGAACACACTATTCTTATCACCTGCTTTTCTGTGTTGTGTTGCTTCCAAAAGAATTTAAATCCTCTGCAAGAAAGGGTGGGTGATGTTTTTTAAGAGTTATGTTTTATGAGTTATGCTAACATTTATTTTATAAACAAAGCAGCATGTTTTCAAGGACTGCTTTTAATCAGATCGCTATCTTAGCATGTGGCCTATTTAACCTAGAGCCTTCTGTGATGATGCATTTTTGAATGTTTCCAAGAAATGTTGGACATAGTTCTCTCAGACAGGCAACCTGCTCATATTCCATCACGTTGACTGAGTCTGCCCCAGACACGCGGCGAGCGTACTTGGACTGCTGACATCAGGAGAAAATCATCACTGCCGCATGTTGTGATGCTTTCCCTGGAAACACATATTTATAAATATCCTATTCTGTATTTTCTATACAGAGGTAACAGTACAGAAAAACAAGCACATGCTTGTTTAAAGCCTAGGCCTTTAGAAGATTGCTACCTGATTTTTAGCTACAGAACTTGATGGGGATGGAGAATGTCGATAAGCCTGGGGGATAGAGCAAAACAACAAAGAAAAGAATTTGAATTCCTTAGTCTGAAGAGAAGGTTGGAAGGTTAAAGACTTTCTTATTAATGGAATTCAAGTTATATAGAAGTTTTGTAATTGAGTCAAAATGAATTAACCTTTTTCAAAGGCAATTTTGATTTCTGTTCTAGTGTCTTTAAATAAGAGAAAGTGGGGGAGGTGTGGAGAAGGACAGGATGATAGAATGTCCATGAGCGTGGAAACTTTCCTGGGGTTTCCTTTATCTCACCTCCTGATAGTGCTCTCAGGACTCCCCTATCTAATTTTTCCCCTTTCCTTTCCATCTCTCCTTTTGCCATTTCCGTCCAGAATGAAACATTGTTCTGACAAAACTGTCCCGTGTGCACACTGCAAGGAGATTGGTACCACTGCCTTCTGATGTTAGAATGAGAGAGATCAGCTTGTCAGAAGTTACCAAGCAGGATTTTAATTTGGTGTAAAGCAGACATTTCTGACAGTGATGGTTGTTAGACACAGAGCTCCTGGGCAAGGTGGCTATGCATTCTTCTCCCTGCATCAGGGTAGCCAGCTTTACCAGTAGAGAGAAAGTTGACATGAAAAGCAAGAGATGCCCCCAAATGCTTTTCAAACTTTTCACTCCAGTTTATAGTATCCAAACAATATAAACTTATTTTTTTCTTTTTCTTTTTAGAGACAGAAAAGGAGTGAGAGCAGGGGAGAGGGGCAGAGGGAGAGACAGAGAATCTCAAGCAGGTTCCATGCTCAGCATGGAGCCCGATGCAGGGCTTGATCCTACAGCCCTGGGATCATAACCTGAGCCAAATAAAAAGTGGGACATTTAACCTACTGAGCCGCCCAGGTGTCCTTAACATTTCTTAATCTAGACTATTTGTAATGCTCTATTAACTCTAGAAAATATTGTGCTGTATGATTTTCACCAATTTTGGTCTTAGACTTTTTGTTTTAGTTTAAAATCAATCCTGGGGGATGGATTCATTATTGCTATTGATCAAGATTATAATCCAGGGGCACCCAGGTGGCTCAGTCTGTTAAATATATCAGTCTTGATTTTGGCTCAGGTCATGATCTCACGGCTTATGTGTTTGAGTCCCACATCAGGTTCTGCACTGACAGCGTGGAGCCTGCTTGGAATTGTCTCTCTCACTCTCTCTCTGGTCCTCCTCCCTGCTCGTACTTTCTCTCTCTCTCAAAATAAAAACAAAATAAAACAAAATAGAAGATTATAATCTAAGTAATCAAAATATACTTAAAAAGTAATAGAGGTTTTGTTTGTTTTTAGAAAACAAATGCAAGTCTATGCTTCTATATTTTCTTAGTTGTCAGATCAAAGTTGACTTCACTTTAAGATTTTTATTGATAATCAGTACTATGTGATTACTAATCATACTTCACATAGTGAAGTAGTCTAGATTTAAAACATGTAGAGGGGTGCCTGGGTGGCTTGGTCGGTTAAGCATCCGACTTCGGCTCAGGTCATGATCTCGCAGTCCGTGAGTTTGAGCCCCGCATCGGGCTCTGTGCTGACAGCTCAGAGCCTGGAGCCTGTTTCAGATTCTGTGTCTCCTTCTCTCTGTGACTTTCCCCCGTTCATGCTCTGTCTCTCTCTGTCTCAAAAATAAATAAATGTTTAAAAAAAATAAAATAAAACAGGTAGAAATTATGTCTAATACGCATACTATTGGATGTTTTTTTATGTTTCCAATGCCTACTCATAAAACTATACAATATTTACTGTTGTTTCTCCAAAAACCATAATGTAAATCTGTTAATCAAGTAAAACTAAGTTTAGTAGATATGTGGTATTGAATGAGAATATCATCTTGACAAAGTCTTAGTGTCTTGGTCAGGTATAAGAAGATATTCTCATCAACAGTGCAAAAAAGTTCCCCTTTCTCCACATTGTCACCAATACCTATTGTTTCTTGTGTTCTTTTAGCTGTTCTGACAGGTGAGAGGTGCTATCTCTTTGTAGTTTTGATTTGCATTTCCCTTGTGATAAGTGATGTTGAGCATATTTTCATGTATGTATTGACCATCTGTATATCTTCTTTAGAATGTCTATGAAATGACATTTAGAATGAAATGTCTATTCATATCTTCTCATTTTAATCAGATTATTCATTTTTGCATGTTGAGCTTTATAAGTTCTTTATATATTTTGGATATGAACCCTTTATCAGCTATGTAATTTGCAAGTATCTTCTTCCATTCCATAGGTTGCCTTTTAGTTTTGTTGATTGTTTCCTTTTCTGTGCAGAAGATGTAGTCCCAATAGTTTATTTTTGCTTTTGTATCCCTTGCCTCCAGAGACATATCTAGAAAAAAGTTGGTATAGCTGATGTCAAGGAAGTTACTGCCCGTGTTCTCTTCTAGGGGTACATGTGAAACTAATATTATACTGTATGTAAACTAACTGGAATTTCAACAAAACTTTTTCAAAAAGAAGTTATTTATAGAGATTCAAGCCTGGGCTGGGTTATTTTAAGGCAAGTCTTGCAAGGTTGAGAACTAGTAGGAATTGTCCAAAGTTTAGGGTGTAAGAGGTTTGGATTGGTAGATACTGGAAAGTGAGAGTCTTCATAAGAAATTGATGACCAAACTGTTAGTTTTGTTAAGTAAATTATTTTGTTTTGAGAGAGAGAGAGAATGCATGAGTGGTGGAGGACAGAGAGAGAGAGACAGAGAGAGAGAATCCCAAGTGGATACCACCACTGTCAGCATTGAGCCTGACGTGGGGCTTGAACTCGGGAACCTATGAGATCATGACCTGAGCCAAAATCAAGAGTTGGACACTTAACTGACTCAGACTCAGCCACGCAGTCACCCCTTGATAATTAAATTCTTTAATTGGTACAGTCATACCTTGAGGTAGCAGGTATTTTATGGAGCAAGAAGCTAAGTTATTTTGCTTGGTCTCAGCATTGTTTAACGTAGAGACAGGAAAGTATACCTGGTCCAGCATTAACACAGGGAAGAGAATTATGTCTATTTTATTTTATTTTTGATTTTATATCAAATCTCTCAAATCAGTAGCAACAAAATACAGTGCTAAAATTGTTATTATATATTAAAAACAGATGAAAGCTTAATTTTGAGATTCCTCATTTTTCCTTCATAATGAAAGAACAAATTAGCTTTTATTTTCCTATTTTATTTATCTAATATTTGTGATTCTATTGAGGTTTCTAGCTAATATGAGATATTAAATCATAGTGTAATTTTTAATACATGAATTCTATGTTTAATTGTGCTGAAGCAAAACTCTAACCTTTTTGAAGTTGTACATCCCAAGCTGATTTTAAGAATATTCATTAAGACCATGATTTGAAATAAGGATAAAGCTAGGCAATGAAACGTGCTGATAGAAAATTTACTAGAAAAATTTCTTATTAAAATAATGTATCTTTCATGTTACTGGAAAGAGGAAAGAATGTAAAATAATACTTATAAATCTAAAATACTGACGTCTTGATTGACATAATACTTTGTATAGAGCATTATGAACCACAAATATTTTGAATTAGTATTGAAATATTTTAATATTAATAGAAAAAAGAAATAAAACCTTTAATGTCTGTTCAACAATAATGGAATGAATCAACGTGTGACTAAGCAGACATATAGCCATTACAGTAATGTTTATGATAACTTTCTGGATTATGAAAAAGTGTGTATAGGATAATTTAAGTATAATAAAATCAGCAAAAAATCACATTTTCAGTACATATACTCTTGCGGCAGACGTTATGAGTTGCTTGCTTAATATCCACCTTATTCCCCTGCCCCCTTTTTTTTTTTTTGCACTGATTCGTTTGAGGGGAGAATGCCCAGCTAAATACTATCCTGCCCCAAATCCCTTTAAGGCAAGGTTGACCAGATGATATTCTGCTGTGATTTGTGGGAAACTTCTTTACCAACATAAGCATTATCTCATGCTCTTTGATGCTTCCTTCTTTCTGGGTGGAATAGTTATCCTGTTGGTATCAGGTTGCTATGAAGATAAAGCTGCATGTTAAGGATGGAGGAAGAGAGAGAAAGGACGTTGTCCCTGGAGGCACTGTAGCAGCTCTGGACTGCCTATCTCTACATAGCTTGTTACATCAGGACAAAGAAAACAATAGCCAAAGCTTGGGGAAATATTAGAAACAACTTTTCTTGTTAAGCTAATCGGTTTACACTGCATGCTACTGAACACAATCCCTAACTGATGTAGATCTCAATTCTGCAAATAAACAAACACATAAATGGAGGAAAGACATCAAATATTAATTGTAATTTATGTGTAGTGATTGTATACAATTTTAAAACTGTAATTCCCTTTGTGCTACACATTTTTAAGCATGTACGAAAAGATATTTTATTAGAAATACATCATTTTATGTATGTATATTAAAAATAAATATATTTTTATGTAAAGTGTAGGTTTATAAAGTGACAAAGTTAATATATCTACATATTTTCCTGACACAGATGAGATATACATAAAAGAGACGTAGAGAATGTGATGTCTTATTTGCCAAAGAAAAAGTCTATTAGGAAACAAATATGGTTTTTGGACATACTGAGAGTCTGCCCAAACAAGTCTAACAAATGTATAAATAAAGAAGATTCAACAAATTTAGGCAGAGAAACTAGGAACCCTCTTTATTTCTTTCATAGGCTGTTTAGAAATTGAATTCAATAGAGAGGCTTGTAGCAACAAGCCTTATGTTTAGCAACACCTAAGGACAATTAATAAATGCTCCTAAATATGTGTTAGTGTGGTGGCAAGGTGAATGGAAAGGGAGTGATTACATTGATCAGCCCTTCACAGAAGTGATTCACGAAATAGGCCAAAGCATTATTAGTGGTTCTTTGAAAGGTGCTCTTTATTTGGCTCATGATTGGTCTCTTGTAGTGTTAATATTTTTGAAATGAAACCTGCTTTTGTTTTGTTATGAAATAATCATTTTAATGAGAGGCTCTGCTAGTTATTGCACTCCTTCTGGTGAGTATTTATTTATATTCCCACGTCTCAGCTCCCCCAACCCCTCCCTGTGATAATTTAGGAGTAAGACAAATGAATGGATTTGTTCTGCTCAAGTCGTTTTTATGTCAAAAATGTTTGAGAACCATACATAGTTCCTAAAGTGTAAGATATTCAAGATTGAGGTAAGAGAAGTTCATATAAACTTTACCTATGGAGATTTATTTTCTTTTGTTCCATAAGTGATTCAACACCACTGGCTGGACCTCTGTGTATATCACATCACTCCATTAGCATTACAGGAGGTTGAAACAATCAAATTGAACAGTTCTTTCTGTAAGTGTTTAAAGTCATCCTAGTGGGAGGGAAAATGGTTTATCTACAAGTTAGAGCTGGAAGAGTGCTCACTTAGTCTACTCCCTTTACTTTATGGAGGAGGAAATCTAGCACCTTTTGAGTCCCAAACTGAAATGCTCTCATTTTCCCCAAGTTTCAATCTCTTTCTCACCTTAGGACCTGAACACATCTGTTGCCTTTTGCTAACATACATCCCAGTTTACTGGATAACTCACTTTCTCTAGGAAGCTGTCCTTGAACCCTGCCCTCCTACAAACGTGGATTAGGTTTCTTTCTTTGTTCTCTCAGAGAAACCTGTACACTATTTCTTTTGTCAGTTACCACGTTGGTTCATAATTGCTGTTTTGCTTTTCTCTGTGAACATCTAGATTGTAAACCTAACCGGGGAAGATTAGGGACTCAGCTTTCTTCTGTTCATCATGGCCCCAGTGCATAGCAAAATAGCTTGCAAATAGTAGTACTCAAATATTTATATATTGAATGAATGACTTGCTAAAAGTTAATCAAATGTGTGTGTAATTTTATGGTCGGCATAAAATATCCCAAAACCTACATATAAAATACAAAAAAATATTTTGAGAATATTAAATTATAGGTGAAAAAAGCCATAACAAAACAAAACAATAGCTCAAATTTTAAACTCTTGTTTTAATTTAGCAAGAAATTAAACTTGTTTTAATTTAGCAAGAAATAGGGGCTACTTTTGATTCCATGTAGCTAGAAAAACAGTATTAATATTATTCTAAACTGTAAAATTTGGAGATGCCTGGATGGCTCAGTTGGTTAAGCATCTGACTCCTGATTTCAGTTCAGGTCATGATCTCAGGGTCATGAAATCAAACCTCATGTCAGGCTCTGTGCTGAGCGTGGAACCTGCTTGACATTCTCTCTCTCCCTCTCACTGCCCCTCCTCTGCTCACTCTCATGCTCTCTCTTGTTATCTCTCAAATATAAGAAAATACATATTAATTAAAAAAAACCCTAAAACTTAAATTTTTCAAGAACCATTGTGGTTCTGTGTGGTAACAGTTTACATTTGTCCAGAAAAATGGATAAATTATTATACTTACACATAGCTGCAGTGAGGATAAATGAACTATATACCACATGCAACAATATGAATGAATCTCATGAAAACAATAGTGAAAGAAGCACAAAACTAGAAGGTGTAGGTCTATTATCCCACTTATGTTGTATTTGAAAGTAGGTAAAACTAATTTATGATGTTGGAAGTCAGAAAAACCGTTATCCTTTGTAGAAGTAGTGACAGGAAGGAAGGATGAGGGGATTTCTGTGGTGCTGATCCTGTTTGGCTTCTTGTTATCATTTCATAGGTATTCATCTTGTATGAATTCATGGTGATATACAATTACAGTCTGTTCACCTCTTCTGCCCACCTTAATTACAATAAAAGTACATACATGTGCCTCTGCCTCCACATACCCCAAATCTTTCCAATTTTAGGGCCAATGTAGTAGAACTGACCAATAGCATAACAAGTTATAATTCAACATATACACATCAGTTTATGCTCATTGCCATTATTGTATCATCCAGCTAAATATTTTCTTTTTCCCTCTATAGTTTGTTCTAGGTCATGTAAGTTAAAGCTTTGTAAAGATTAACCAAAGATGATTACAGCTGATGAATATTAAAATTACATGTGAAAGCATCCATGGATTTCATGTTGCTACAGCTTTACCCAATGTTAAATGTCTTATTTACCAATCTTATTATTTCCATGTAAAATATAGATTTTCAACATATATAGACCATATTGAGTAATGATTACAACATCAATCGTTTTCATATTTTTGCTTTATAAAATTAGAGTATACCCCAAATTCATTTGATGCCTTTGATGCTTGGCCCTCAAATTCCTTGATCCTCCTGAGTTTGCCTATGATTATGCATAGTACACTGTAGACTGACAGCTTCCCACCCTTGTCACTCTTTGAATATAGAATTTCTACAATTTTATAGGAATTTTGAAGGAGTTAACCATAACTGAGGGCAACACTTGGTGCCCAGGGGGTGGGAATCTATAGAGAAATTCTTCAGTCTCTCTAGCTACCTGTAGGACTATTGCACTGTGGTTTGGAGTTCCAATTGATGTACATGGTATTGGCTTTCTACATACCATACCTGTTCCCCACAAATATTTCTCCATTTTCTCCTTGTGTTTTCCTGCATCACTTCCTAGACTACCTGCATCAAAGTTCTTGCCTTAGAACCTTCTTTGGGGGACCCACAAGGATGCTCTTCTATGTTAGCATGTACTTATCACTATTTTTTAAAAATATGATTTGTTTTCCTTCTATTATCTTCTGAATTTCATGGGCATAGAGTTTCAGTAGACATGGAAATCATAAGACAGCGTTCCATTCCACCTCCTTTCAGCACTTTTATGTAAGTACAACCAGATACTATAAATAGAATAGGAAAATTTGAGCAGTACTTCCTCTTAATTTTTTCTCACTCTTCTTCAAGGGTAAGTGTCCTAAAATAAATTAGTAGTGACTTTCCTCAGTGTTAAGGATATATTGCAGGGAGTCTGTAGTTACAGTGTCAGGGATGATGCTATAATATATTATTAGCCATTACCTCTCCACACAAATGTTTCCAACCTCATTCAAGGCTCTTGATAGGAGGACTGTCCAACAGTGAATTCACAAGGAAGCCTCCCATTTCTCCCTTCTGCTTTTCAGCTTGTTTAAGTCTTGTGTTTGAAAATCACTGTATTAGTCCACTGAGGCTATCATACCAGAATACCACAGACTGGGTGGATTAAACAACAGAAATTTATTTTCTTACAATTCTAGAGGCTAGAAGTCCAAGATCAAGATGTCAGTAGGATTAGTTTCTCTTGAGGCCTTTCTTAGCTTGCAGATAGCTTCTTTCTTGCTGTGGCCTCACATGGCCTTTCCTCTGTATACACATTGCTGGTGTCTCTGTGTGTCCTAATCTCTTATAAGGACACCAATAATACTGGTTTGGGCCTCAATTTAGTTACCCTTTTAAAAGATTTTGTAAACAGAGTCCCATTCTAAATACCAGGAGGGTAGAGCTTCAGCATAAGGATTTAGGGGAGTCATAATTCAGCCCATCAGAGCCACCTTGGTTCTAGAAAACATAATGGTGGAATTCAGTGAAAGAAAGCAAGGAAGAAAACTGACCATTGATGTGGCTAAGCATAGAGAAATGAAATAGAGTGTTCTGCCCAGGCTAGATATGCATATTGTAGAGGAGAGGGATAAAAAACAGAAGTCCAGATCAATAATAAGGAATGTGACTTTTCTGGAGTTAGATGTCACCTCTGCTATTTTTTTTCTGCCACAAATTATACTGATACAATCAAGAAGGACACAAGGACACAGTCCTCTACATTACAAAAGTACTCATCAGTTTTTTGGACTGGTATGGGAGAAAGAATATAAGGTGTAGATACATACTCTTGAGAGATTTTGAGTTCCATATCTATCAGCAACCAGTTCTGGTATTGTACCTGCTACTTAATCTCATGATTCTTTATGCAGGAACTGAGGATAATATCTCTTTTAAAGAATTCACGTGGGACAATGCATATAAATTGCCAAGCATGTAATAGACTTTAATAGATGCTCAATTTTTATCTGCATGTTCACGTTATTTTACAAATCCTGAGAAAATAGTTTATGTCATGCAAGTTTTGAAATGGTGAAGAAGGCTGAAACAATGGAAATTTTTAGTGGTCAGGGGCATGAGAATACTTAGGAGTTTAAGAATAGAAAATATTCCTATAAAAAGGGTACATAGGTAGAGACTGAGTAGAAATTTTTATTTTTTCCCACTATTCTTTACTAGTGAGTTGGGTTATGTGGAAGGGCACTGGTAGAAATGACATTGTTTATGAAAGCCAGTAATAGAAGCTAATCGGGCACCAAAAGATTAACCAAAAGAATTTATGCTCATCCTCAGAGAACATTAGCTTTCAACCACTCTATATTGCCATTCTGACATTATATAGGAAACTAGAAGGCCAAAAACGAGCATCTTTTTATGGGGCTTTGTACTTGTTTGTTGATGCTTTTAGTTGCTTCCTCTTTGTACTTTTCTAGGCATTTGCCTAATGGATTTGGGGATATTGACAATTGTAGAGCCATGGATTTGAGCCATGCAGAGTAAATACCTAAATGTTTGTTTGTTCTGTGCACACACTAAGAAAGCAAACGTGGGTATCTTTTAAAATTATGAACAGCCACCATAGAACTAGTCAGGTTAAAGCAGAGTCTAAATCATCCTCTAAGATAGCAGAACAAATAGGCACAGAGCTTACTGGTGGTTAGCCATTTTGCACCGACTACAGCCATATAATTCCCCAAATATTGTTCCTTCAGTTTTGTGTGCATTCTAAGCATGTCACCCTTTCCTATCCTGGAAATACCTTAAACAGTATAATTTAACGAGTAAATAAACCTCTGAAAATTTGTATTTTTCACAAGTTTTATTGTTAATTGCCCAATACCTTCCAATTTAGGGCATACTAAATAATGTTCAAAAGCTGAATGGCTTTCTCTCCATTTCTTTTGCTTGTGCCTCATTAAATTATAGTGTAGGAGAAACTACGACATAATAAAGGCACACAAAGATGTATTGGAATATCATAAGGAAGAAAGATGAGATGTCAACTATAAAAGGCTGGGGAAGATGATAACAATGACAATATAGATAGGAAAACAAGTGAAAAGAGAGATTATCCCACTATTTGGGCTCCATTTCTTTGTGATCGCTTCCAACTTCTTTCAAAGTAACTTGCTTCAGAATAGTATATTTACCTTTGAGGATATATTCATGCATGACTTCTGCCTGGAAGTTTTGTGCTTTTATTTAACCAGGCACTTTTTGTTTAGATCATATTCAGCCATTGTTCATTTGAAAAAAAAAAAAAAAACTTGTGCATGTACACTAAAAGTCATGGCACATAACTCTAATGATTTTATAAACAAGCTCTCTCCACCTCAACAGGATAATCACTGTTCTATTTACAATGGGGAAAGCAAAAAGAACCCTTCAAATTAATAAAAAGACTTCATATTTAGAAAAGGCTCTGAGACTTTGCATTTTGCATTAATAGTTCTTGGCCAAAGGAATTAATTATTTAATAAACCAGTAATATTTATTAGTATCACTAACACCAACAACATACACTTCTCCATAAAAATACAATCATAATCTGGACTTTTATATTTCTGTGTTCAGAGTGCATAAATTTGACCTTCTAAAGGCCAAAAATATTCTTATGATTCACCCTTTAAGAATGAACAAGTAGTATAAATTTGACATGCAGTGAGTTAATTTAAAAGCGTACTTTATTAATAACAACAAAAACAAAACCAGTTAAAGTATTTGCAAAAACATGGATGGATCTAGAGAGTATTATGCTAAGTGAAATAAATCAGGGAAAGACAAAAACCATAGAATTTCTCTCATGTGGAATTTAAGAAACATAATGAGCAAAGGGGAAAAAAGAGAGAGAAAGAGAGACAGAGAGAGAAACCAGGAAGTAGATTCAACTATAGAGAAAAAAACCTGATGATTAACAGAGGAGAGTTGGGTTGAGCGATGGGGAAGTAGGTGAAGGGGACTGAGAGTACACTTACCATGATGAGCACTGGGTAACATATAGAATTGTTGAGTCACCATATTGTACACCTGAAACTAATATAACACTATGTTAACTATACTGGAATTAAAATGTAAAAGAATGGGTAAAGAATCTGAATAGAATAGACATTTTTCCAAAGAAGACATACAAATGGTGAACGGTGACATAAAAATGTATTCAACATCACTAATTATCAGAGAAATGCAAATCAAAACCACAATGAAATGTCACCCCAGGCTTGTTCGAATTTCTGTCATCAAAATGATAGGATAAGAAGTGCTAGCAAGATGTAGAGAAAAGAAAACCTTTGTACACTGTTGGTGGGAATATAATTTGGTACAACCACTATGGAAAACATTAAGAAAGTTCCTCGAAAAATTAAAAATGGAACTACTGTATGATCTAGCTTTTCCACTTTTGGGAATTTATCTGCAGAATATGCAAATATCAATTCAAAAGGATATATGCACCTTATGTTCATTGCAGCATTATTTACAATAGTCAAGATATGAGAGCAACCTGTGTCAATCTATGGATAAATGAATAAAACATTTTGCTATATGTATACAATAGACTACTAGTCAGCCATAAAAAGGAATGGAATCTTGCCATTTATGACAACATGGATGGATCTTGATGTTATTATCCTGAGGGATACAAGTAAACGGAGAAAGACAAATACCATATGATTTCATTTATTTACAGAATCTAAAAAGCAAAACACAACAAAACAAACTTAGAGTTACAGAGAACAGGTTGATAGTTACCAGAGAGGGAGAGGGCATTGGGGTCAGGCAGAATGGGTGAAATGGCTCAATTATATGATGATGGAAGGTAACTAGACTTATGTTGGTCATCACTTTGTAATGTCTACAAAAATCAAATTACAGTGTTGTACACCTGAAACATATTATATACCAATTTTACCTTGTTTTTTTTTTTTTTTTTTTTAAAGCATGCCTTTATTCCTGAAATAATTTTATAGGTCAGACTTAGGTATAACATCCCATTTTCTATATACCACCTTCTCATCTCTCTAATCTATCTTTTATATATTAATAAAATGCATTATTTTCATGAAATCTGATTTGAATATTGACACACCTGTTCTGATTTTTTTCTGATGGCTGCACATCAAAAAACATGCATGAGGGATGTTAATCTGTATTTTTTGTTTTGAAAATTTTCCTTACCCATTAATGGCAGTGCTTTTAACTATACTGGATGCTTCAGAGACTAGTGACAAAATGCTTGACAGCTGTTAGAGTCAAGCGGACCATATTTCTCTTTTCAGAAAGAAACCTGAACACCAGGGATTCTCCTACTGCTACTGTCTTTTGGTGATTTAAGTGGCCTGCCATCACAAGAGAAAGCTGACATTGTTGAAGCGGTGGCCCTTTCATGCTTTTTCATTTAATTTTTTTTTGACAACTAATGTTCAGAGTTCCTTTTTTATTGTTTAGGTGAGGCTCTATAAACAGCAGAAGAATCATGAGATTTAAGGAGAGTTTTGATTATTTCTTCCATCGGTCTGCTTCTTCTAAACCAAGGATGTTTAGCGAAGGACGATTAGAATTTAAAGTAAAACTCTCTTTTTAAAGTTTCCTTTAAAATTAATTATTTACAGTATATATGAAATATATTTGTTTTATACCTTAATCACTTAAGAAGTCAGGCATGAATATATTTTATCAGTTTATTGGCTTAGAGACGTTTGTGGGAAAACAGTAAGATTAGCCAATCAGGTCAGGAATCAAGATAGTAAAAAGTGATTTTTCTCATTTATTTTTTGTTTTCCTTCCTGACATAAATATGAAGAGGAGAGATAATCACACAAAACTTGCACTTTGTGTTTTTGTGTTTGTTTTTAATTATACACATAGTTACTTTAGAGCCAAGCAGTTCTATTATGAGCCAAGTAGCACCTTAGGCCATGAGACAGTCTAATTAAATATACACAATTTATACTTGTAGTTTCTCTTTTTCCACCTCCCTAAATGTACGAATTGCCTAAGTATATGCCCTTAAACCCTTATCTCTCCTCTTGATACTCTCTCTGTTTGCAATCCAATCCACTCCTACATATTCTACAATACTTTGAGCTGTCATCGGGCCTCCACCTCCCGATTCCCCTCACTGGTTTCCAGGCAGGCAAGCAGGTGGTTTCTCAGAAACAGCTGAGTAGGAGATTGCTACATGTGGCTGGGCCCCAGGTTCCAAAAAGAGTTCCTTTGCGAAGAGCACACTGGATATGTGTCATTGCCAATGTTACAAAACACCCCATTATCTTTCAACCTGTCTTTTGCATGATATATAAAAATCTCCAGATATCTCAGTGATGCTTATGCCCCAAAGAAGGTGCTGTGTAAGCAAAAATATCAAGAAGGTGAGAACTTTTACAAAGAGAAAAGGCAATAAAAATGGCTTTACAATTTTTCAAAAGCATCAAAGCTATCCCTCGGCCCAAGGCTCCCTCCATTCTGTGTTCTCTATCACAAATGGTATTTATCCTGACAAATTGGAGTCCTAAAGCATTTCACTCTCACTAAAATCTGTAAGATCTCAAAAAATGAATACCTTTGTAAAGCACGTTATTTGACCACAGCTTTGCCACTGTCACAGAGTACTTCTGACTCACACAATCATAAATATTGCATATCATGAAGTCTTAAACTAGAATTTACCCTTCTTTAGTGGGTTAGAATTATAGTTCTTTAGCAAAAGGGAGTCAAACCAAGTTATGTCATAATAAAAAAAATACATGAATGAATCATTTTGCTGTTTAAAAAAATGTAGTGAACAGAAATGAAAAAGATGTAAGGTTTGGGGACACATCAAATGAAGGATAAATTCCAGTATTAGGCTTTATATTGCACTTTTTGCCTTTTGTGGTGTGTGTGTGTGTGTGTGTGTGTGTGTGTGTGTGGAGAGACAGAGAGAGAGAGAGAGAGAGAGAGAGAGAGAGAGAGATTTTTTTTTTTTTGAGAGAGAGAGAGCATGAGTGGGGGAGAGGGAGAGAGAGAAGGGGACAGAGGATCCAAAGTGGGCTCTGAGCTGACACCATAAAGCCTGACATGGGGATAGAACCACAACCGTAAGATCATGATCTGAGCCAAGGTTGTAGGTGTAACCGACTGACTCACCCAGGAGCCCTGGCATGTTATATTTTTTTATATAACTGCATTGTCATCTCCCATCCCACCTCTTCTTACAAGGTGATTTGCTATTTCTCTCACTGACACTTGAGGTCTGTATTTTCTCACCTTGCATCTAGGTGAAGAATTATGATTTCTCTGACCAATAGAATACTGAAAGAGTATTATCATGTGACTTCTGAATCTAGGTAATAAAAAGAATAGAGACCCACATGATTCTCCCCTGATAAACTTGCCTTGGAAGCCAATCATCAGTGCTGTGAGGAAGCCCAAGCTAGCCCATGAGGAAAAATCACAGAGCATCATGAAGGCCCCCAGCCAACAGCCACCATAATCTACCAAACACGAGTGGACAGACCTCAAGATTACTTCTGTCCCCAGCTTTTCATTCTTCCTGGTGAGGACCCAGGCAGTGTGGAACAAAGACATCCCTCCATGTCCTGTCTGAATTCCTAAGAATTCATGATCACAGAAAGTTGTTCTCTGCCATTGCATTTTTAGTTAATTTGTTATACAGATACAGTGATTGGTGCACCTGCCTCCTCTTAAGTGAAAAAGCATTAAAAGTGATATGAGAGTCAAGTTATTGGTTGATTTTGCCATTAGACTGACTAAATGCACAATTGGAATCATGTGCTAGATCTTGTTATTCTATATGTACATTTTTTTAAATAATCTTTTAAACTGAATAAAACAAAACAAAACTTAATGAAAACTCATATGATTGTGTGTGTATGTGTGTGTGTGTGTGTGTGTGTGTGTGTGTGTGTGTGTATGTACAGTCGCATTTCTATCTGTTCTCTAGTTCCGTGACCCATACTGTATATAATCTTGGATCTTTTTGTCTCTCCATACACTTTGGGTTTTCATTGTCACAATAAGCCACTCTTGGTCATATGGAAAAGCATCAGCTGTTTCCTAAGGTTGTGCACAAAATGTGGTACTCTCTGAGAAGCTATTCTCTGGGAGTATCTGCTTTAAAACTCCCTGAAACTCTCTAAATTCTACTTTGTATTAATCTGCTCTGTGGCACTGGTGGAGAATATGTAGGGTTTAGCACATTTTCAATTTTTTAATATACTCTCTGATTTAATTTCCATCTATAAGACATTATGGTGAAAAAGTATTTGAAATGTTTAATTTGCTCAAATTGAATATTGGGAAAGAATCAAATAACTACAGTTAAGATAATTAAGGAGAGAATGCAAAGATTCAGTCTTGTAGTGGAATGTAGTTTTATGGTAGAGTTATAGAGAAAAATAGTGTAATTGTTAATGTTTATTTTAAACAAATTGAAGATGATTTGACATTTGAACTTTAAATGCTTATAGCATGATCCCAAATGGTTCTCTAAAGAGATTTTTTTCCTCTACAAATGGATTTCCATTCAAGACTATATTCATTGACTGTCTTTTAATGAGCTAAGTAGCAATAACAACAAGTGCTTTTTATTTATTTATATATTTTTTGAGGAATAAATGTCTGTGGGCTAACATGGTCCCCTAAATATCTTAATATTTTTTCTGTCACAGTTAGTAAAATATCATACCATCAAAGGGGCAGTAATCCAAGTAAACACATTTTACATGTTATTAGGAGCCAGATCTGAAGTTAAATGCTCTAAAGATCACTTATTGGAGGAATGGTGCCATAATTAGGAATGGGAAGAAATTTTTCTTAATGACCAATTTTCTAAAAACACAATTCTTTTGACATAATATGTTTTAAAATTAAATTAAGAGTCAGAGAAATAAGAACATTTTAGTGAATTTTCAGAACTTGCACTAGGATAAAATTAAACCATATTGAAAATTTTTAAAACATCTATTATACATTTATATATGTATGTGTACATATGTATGTGTGTGTATACATATATATACATATATATACATTTATATATATATTCTCACATGTACAATATTTTGAAGGATATCCTCAATGTTTTTCACCAATTTTAAACAATGTATTAAAGAAAATAACTCATAATAGCTCCATAGGAGTTTGAATATTTCTGGGGTTTGCAATAAACACAGATGTATTTATTGCAATGATTAGATATTTAAATAAATGCAGTTAAGTTATTTGAATTTCTGATTACACATTCAAACTGTATGAAAACACAAACTGTATAAAAAGCATATCCCCTCTTATATTTTCTTATACATTTTTATTTTTTTAAATGTTTATTTATTTTGAGAGAGGGAGAGCTCACATGCATATGCACGTGAGCTGGGGAGGGTCAGAGAGAAAGGAAGAGAGAGAATCCTAAGCAGGCTCCATGCTCAGTGCAGAGCCCAACACAGGCTCAAACTCATAACTGTGAGATCATGATCTGAGCTGAAATCAAGAGTTGGACACTTAATACACTGAGCCACCCAGGCGCCCCTATATTATACATTTTTTCATTCAGTGGTCTCTGAACAGAGATTCCTGAGACTCTGAATTGTCATGTAGACAGACTTACTCAATTTTTCTCCATGTGAAACTAATTCTTCATAGAAATCTGAAAATATTTTCTTTGTCTAACCCATGTAATCTTGTATCTTACTTTAAAAAAATCTTCCTAGGAAATGCCTAGGTTTTTTTCTTTCTGTTTTTAAAAATTGTTTTAATATAATTATTGGGTCATCTTGAATATCATGAGTGATTTAAAGGAAACAGTTAAATCCTGGGATAAATGAATGTCTCATCCAACTGTTGGATCCCAAGAGTCTAAGGAAGAAAAAACAAATCAGAAAAGAATTTACATTATTATTCAATGGGAAGTAATGCAAATTGAGATCCATTTAATTTAAAATACTTTTATGTAAAAGATAAACTGAGAGATGAAAGAGTAATTTTATAAACACTGATGACAAATGGTGCTGTAATTAGAAAGAACACGTGTATCAAAGAATGTTCCTTCTCTAGTTCATTTTGAATGTGTTCATGACACTGGAACCACGCATTAAATACTGGATGAAGAAGTAAATAATAGCATGAAGAATAAAGTGAGGCTGTGTATAGGTAGACATTTTTTTCTTTTTTTCTATTTATTCATTCTTCTTGGTAACTTAATTTTAAAAGAACTTGGAACAGGTAATGAAAAAAGGAGAACGGATAATATATATGCATATTTGTATTAATACATTTAAGTTGATAAATTAAAAGATATCTCCTCTTTTAAGTAGGGTCCCATTAACAGAAAGAACAACTATGAGTCATATTTAGTGAGAAACTTATTATAGCTATTTGTCCTTAGTTGCAGGGGGCGCTGGTAAAGCCGTCCAATTCAGGCTTTTCTGCTTCTTGTGTTGAAGAAGTCAATAGGGCCAGTGCAGGAAAGAAAAGATGGATATGAAGTGGAGTTGATCCTTGGGTAACAGACTAGAATTTGGGAGAAGAGACTGACATGCAAAAGGATGACGTGGAACCTGTGTGCCTCTCTCTCACCTCCTGCCGACTGGAAGATGTGCAAAGTATGCTAGTGCTCTTTATCATCATACATGGCCCAGGGCTTGCAGAGGGTGGCAGAGGAAATGTAGCAAGAACTGACAGACCTGCCAGCCCAGGACAAACAGGATGAGCTTGCACTGATGGCAATGTTCAGAAGCAGCAGCATTACTCGACCCTGTATTAATGGGTATGATAAAATGGGTATGACAGTCCTCTCCAAGGCAACAAAGATTGGTTTAGGGGCGGAGTGGAAAACTTATTACAATAGTCTCTTGTCCTTCAATACTTAACACAACTGGACAAAGTCTTTTTCCTTAACATTTAATTTCAAGAGGATGGGAGGCATAATTAGGAAAAAGGAAGCTAAAAAAAGACTCCCGTGGAAAACAACAATGAAAAGAAGTGTTGAGAAAGCATTGACACCAACCCTTAAATATCAACATGGTGACTGCTTCACTTCTGCCTTCCAAGTCTCGTGCAATTTCTATAATGGCCAGTCCTAAGACACAGCACTTAGGCACTGTACTTATGAATTTTGAAGTTCCATATTTCCAATGTTTCTGTGCCACAGTGGAAATAGCATATCCTTTGGGGACTTAGTTTCAAACACATGTCTGTACTCTGAGCTAGTGGTCTGACATTGAGCAGGTTGCGTAATGTTCTCAATCACAAAATACAAATTCCACTGTGGTCTCCCTTCACTGTTGTGAAGTTTAAATGAGGTGCCACAAGTGAAAGGACACGGTGTGGAGTGACATCAGGCTGAACAGGTGCTCACAGCTACAATGTGTGTCTTGTGCTATGCGATACTACACATAGCCCTTTAATAACATTTAAATGGTAGAAGGACTTCTGAATATTTCTAAGTTTAGAAACCATTTCAACTTTACAGTGGTGGAAACTTGTTTTTAGAGAAATTAGATAATTCATCCTAGTTGGTCAGTGGCAGAGTTCTAGGCAACCTTCAGATATCTAAAATCTCAATCCGGTTTTTTACAGTGATATAATCTGTTTCTCACAAGAGTATGGATCACTATTTTTGTTTATTTACTTTTTTACTTTTTATTAAGTTTATCTATGTTTGAGAGAGAGAGAGAGTGAGTAATGGGCATAGAGAGGGATAGAGATGGAATCCCAAGCAGTCTCTGCACTGTCAGCGCAAAGCCACACATGGGAACTCAAACTCCCAAACCATGAGATCATGACCTGAGCTGAAATCAAAAGTTGGATGCTTAACCGACTGAGCTCCCCAGACGCCTCTTATTTTTTATTTAAAAACATTTTTTTTGGATCGCTGCTTTTAATTAAATCAAATGGTTTATTTTTTTCTAGTACTTGAAGAAAGTATTTCCTTTGGATGTCCGACCAGTCACCAAAAAATAAGGATGTCTGACCAGCAGCTGGTCTGGTGTTGAGAGTCCAAGATTTGAAATCAGACCTGGATTCCTGTGATCCGGGTTTCACAGTTCACTGATCTATAATATCTTCCAAATTACTTCCCCTTGTTAAGCGTCAATTCACTTAGTAAAATGTGTTCAAAATAGTGAGATGAAGAAGGTCAGCATTTAAGGCAGTGGCACACATGGAGTTCTAAGTAAATGTAGCTATTACTCTTGTTTTACTCCTGTAGAGTTTTAACATGAACATGCTAATGGCAACAAAACAGACTTGCTTGATGAGAACCCAGGGAGCAAAGTTGTGTGTGAGTTGGTTTAAAGGAGTAATTTATGCAGAAAGTCATGTCCTCTGTGAATTACCTACACTAGAGATACAACAGCTAAATTCAGGGAGGCAGTAGTGCAAGACATTTGAAAGCCAGTGGAGCACAAGGCTGGACGAAAGATACATTGTTATGTGAAAGGCGGGCTGCAGAGGATATCAGTTGAGAAATTATTATTCAAACTGAATGACCCATATGATATTGCATTGTATTATCCTGAGGAAGTCTTGCTAAAGTAGATTTTGTTATAGGACTCTGCAAAATTATTACTACCCACTAGAAGATGCCGAATTTTTACAAGGATAGCATTCCTTCACAGTGATCAGATGATCTCAAACTTATACTGAAGAAGATTTACTGAATGAAAGAAATTTGTCTATTAGTTTTGCCTAAGATTTCTCAAGGGCAGTTATGCTAGATTCGATTTTATCATACTCCTTAATGATACTAATAACTTCTTTTTGCCTGCACTTGCTTTTTTTTTTTTTTATCAGAGAAAGGGAAATAGCAATATCTAAATCTAAAATGGTCTAAAACTCCCTAAATGCCAAGCTTTCTGATTGTATTCAACAATTTCTAATACTACAGATTATCAAATCATACTTATACACTCTAATACTATCTACAGCTACAAATTAGTGTCAGGAGAATTATCTACTTACAGATTGCAATGGCCTTACTGTTGTCATTATTATCTCATGTTATGTAAAAGACTTTGAATTTGGGGAGGTAAATTCACTTTCCCCAGGGTCCTTGGAAGAGGAGAAGAATTAAAATCCAGGGATGCTTGGCCCAAACCTCACCCACCTGACACACCTCAACACGACACTCATTTTTAAAAAATTTTTTTTAATGTTTATTTTGGGGGGGGGGAGGGAGAGAATGAGCAGGGGAGGGGCAGAGAGAGAGGGAGACACAGAACTGGAAGCCGGTTCCAGGCTCTGAGTGGGTCAGCACAGAGCCTGATGTAGGGCTCAAACCTACGAACTGCAAGATCATTACCTGATCTAAAGTAGGATGCTTAACCAACTGAGCCACCCAGGCGTCCCAATACACCACTCATTTTTAAATGTCTTTCAATTGTTAGGATTTTCTGATTGACTTTCCCTTTTCTTTCCAGACTAAAAGTTTCAGTTCAGAGCTTGTCAGCATTGTTTATCTTGCTTAATTCCCCCTTTCCTATGGGTAGTGATCAAAGTCATCCACAATTACTAGAGAGTACATCAATTTCGTGTCCAGAAAGTAATAGTGGCTTCTAGAGTGACTGTATGCCTCAGTTTTCCAGAGAGCATCTTTGGCTATGTTTGTTGTCTCATTGTACTCTCTTTACTAGGATTTTTCCTGAATTGTTCATTTTTAAACAATGTGTTACTAGTTTTAACTATTGCATTACAATAATCTGAGGGGCACCTGGATGGCTCAGTCAGTTAAGCGTCTAACTTCAGCTCAGGTCATGATCTTATGGTTCATTAGCTCGAGCCCCACGTCAGGGTCCAGTTCAGAGACTGGAGACTGCTTCTGATTCTGTGTCTCCCTCTCTCTCTCTTCGTCCCCTGCTTGATCTCTCTCTCTCAAAAATAAATAAAGTTAAAAACAAAATTTCAAATTAAAAAAAAATAACCTGAGATAGGTTTGTGAGACCTTCCCCGGGACCTTGTAGCCTTGGGCATAATATCACTTAGTAGTTTGTGATATTTGTATGCAATGAGCAGAATTCTCTTTCCAACACATGATTTAATCTGAAAAAGTAACTCTCTCTTTTCCTGACTATATTTACTCTACTGAACTAAACTCTTTCTTTCAAGACAGCCTCTTGCAAGCACTTGAACTGAAGGAAATGTGCTTACATGGGACAAGTAGGGATCGCTAACTTGGTCTGGTTTGTGGCAGTGTGGAGAGAAATGGATGCTTCTGCAGGCCCCCTGGCTGCTTGTGTACCAGCTAGTTCGTATGAACCATACCTGGGACTGCACATGCAAAAAGTCCCAAGGCCAACAGTGAGTGGGATCACTGGAAAATTTGGTAAATGCCAGGTTAGGTGCACATGAAATATGTATGAAAAATAAAAGCTAAGCAGTCATGTTATATAGAAAGATATCCACTTACACTCACTGCTGAGGAATAAATCTACAACAATTAATTTTAATGTTTTCTAATGCTTTTTATATTGTAATAAACCTATTTGCCATCAGTAAGTAATAAGAGAAATGAAAGTGAATTTTTACACTGTGAGAGTAAGGAATCTTTGATGATGAAAAAGTAATGTGCGCAAAATATATCTCAAAATTTATGATCCAATATAAGGAGCACAGTGGCCACATGAGAATCAGAAGACACAAATCTGTTAAAGAAATAAAAATTTCGGCTACAAAAATCAGTTATTTTAGAAGAATGTGCCTGAAGATGACGATTTAACACATGCAGCTGAAGAAGTTGTGTTTACTCATCACTCTGTGAAACAAATTTCATTTAGTCCAGGGATGTGGTTCTAAGTTATTTTTGTTAATTGATGATGCCAAGTTTTCTTCTTCATATTCAACTGAAGCTATAACTGTTACTTAGTTGACTCCATTAGCAGAAGACAGCACTGGAAGAGAAATAAGTAATGAAGGATTTATCTCAATGTACCCTGATGTTACAAAAAGGATATGAGTGTTAATTCCAATCAGAGGTCATGGCAGCTATGAGGTACATTGCTCAGCAATCCCTTCAAGAAAATGTGGTGTAAGGAGTGTAGTTTAATCTAAGCTTCCCCAGATCCACTGTGACATTCCTGACAGAGCCATGCTTCTTCCAACTGCTTCCATCCATTGTCTGAGCATGGTGGTGGTACCAGGGCCACATAATGCCTGTTCAATGCAGGACAACTGTTGGACAATCTTTGCTCAGTGACTCCCCATTGGCCTGGATGAGACTCTCAGAACTGGACTGAAGTGCAGATTGAAATACTTTCTACCCGGTCCTGCTGCCTTCACACTTTCTATTCACAAGTGTCAGATATATATTACAGTCCGAAGGCTCTCCCTGCTTTCTCTTGTCCTCTGTCCAGTGTCCTTTGCCAAGGATCCCTCCATAATTTTCTTGCTCATCAATCTTATCTTGGCTTCTATTTTTCTTTCTTTCTTTTAAAGTTTTTTTTAATGTTAATTTATTTTGAGAGAGAGAGAGAGAGAGAGCACAAGAGGGGGAGAAGCAGAGAGACAGGGAGACACAGAATCCTCAGCAGGGTCCAGTCTCTGAGCTGTCAGCACAGAGCCCGATGCAGGGCTCAAACTCATGAACCTCAAGATCATGACCTGAGCTGGAGTTGGACACTTAACTGACTGAGCCACCCAGGCACCCCTTGGCTTCCACTTTTCAAAGGCATTGAACTGACACAGAAGTAGTATCTACCAATGAAAATAGAAGCTGTGACTATCAAAGAAAAATTTTTATACATACACAGAATAACTGAGCAATAATGTGTGGAAAGCTGATTTTTTAAAAGGAAAGCCACTTTCAGTGTGACAGTATATATATTCTTTGCTCAGGGCTTACTATAATTTCAGAATTATTTGATCCCTTGAAATTCTGTGACTTTGCTTTACAAGATATCTGCTTGATGGAAAAATATTTTGATGGTTTCTATTTTGTTACGATCAACATATGCTCTATATAAAAATGAGATTAAGTTGATAAATCCAATGATTTTTAGCCTCTGAAATTGGTAAAATATACAAAAAATTATTGATAAAGATAATTTATTTGACAAATTGTGTCTTACAAAAGTATTTGTCAAAGAACCATACGTTTAATGGCTGCAAAAAGTGCCTATGATAATACTTGGGCTGAAATATTTGTACATTTCAACCTGGAAATTAGAATCTAGGACATCCTACATTTAACAAAGCTTGATCTGAGCTTTCTAGGTACTTTGATGATCTCTGAAAATTTAATTAAAAAACTGAATATGACCAGATAATATTGAAAAACTATACTTTCAGAAATATGTAGTGGCCGAATATAAGAATATGATTAAAATGGGTGATTATGCAGTAACCTCCTGCTTATAATTGACTAGAGATTTGGGAATCAAGCTGACTCTCCTTTTTCTCTCATCCAAACTGAGAAAATCTTACCAGATCAATTTTCAATATATATTTCAAATCCAACAACTCAGCCCATATACCATAAACACACTAATCCAAACACCATCATGTCTTATCTGGACTACTGCAGTCAACTCCTGATTTCCTAGCTTCCAATCCTCTCATATAGCCTAGTTTCAATACAATCCTTTACAAATTAACGTCTGATCATTTTTAGTTTTCTGCTCAAAACCTTCCAATGGCTTCCCATATCGTAATAAATTCCATAGTCCTTCAATGATCTATAAGGCCTTGCATGATCTCCCCAACACCAACTTCTTAATATCACCTTTTATTACTTCCGGACTCTATTTTTCACTGTATGCAGGTGCACTGGCCTCTGTAATATTCCTTAAACATTCCAAGCACACTCTCCTGGGCCTTGAATCTCAGTCCTTTTAAGTAAAAATGCTTCCCCTACAAGATTAATCAGAGAATTCCCCACTAACCATCCAATTTAAATAAGTATCTATTTGTTCCTTTGTATTCCTTTACCCTATTTTTATCCTCACAAATTATTCCACCATCTAATATACACATATGTCTTATATATTTATTTTCTAGTCCTCTCTTTGTAGAATGTAAATTTCAAAAAGTTTGAATCACTGTTTTGTTCACTGCTGTATCACCACAACTTTGATCAGGGTCTGGTCCATAGGGACATCCAATAAATATTAATTGAATAAACGAGTGACTGAATGATAGTTCCAATCTTGTACTCCAAAGATTGCTCCAGTTTCCTGCATTTGTAATTGCCCTTTATGCATGCATCAAAATGTTATGGATATAAGTAGGTGGTGGGAGACAATTCTCAACTGGTTTCTTGTTCTTCTGCGTATCTTGTGAGCAGAACCGCTGACTACCTTTGCTCTGGATAAACTTTCCAAGGATGTTTGTAAATAGCCTTGAAATACAGAAGCCCTATCTCCCTCTAAGGGAGAGAGCAGATTTATTTCCTGACAGAGTAATAAAGATAATCTCTTCAGGACAAAATTTGGGCAAGCTCTCTGTTCATAATAAAAGATTGGAATTCCATAAATTTAGAATTCCTTGCCTTTAACATAATCCACTTCATGTGCATCATCACCTGGCCCTCAGTGTAGCTATTGCAGTTTGGACAACTGAGGCTGATACTGACGATGTGACTACTGCTATTGATATGAGTAATCAAGTACTTAGTCTCTGATTCAGGAGTGTGGGGTGGGTCTCTTTCCACTACCCATGAAACAGAGGCAGGCTCATTTGTGAGCTTGCAGACAGATTCAAATCTCAAGCTTTAACAATTCTTCATAATAGGCTGAGGTCACTATTAGCAGTAATTGCTTTCTATTTTAGAACTATTAAGATTATATCCTTAATTATTGGCCTCTAAACATATTTTGAGTACTAATCATTATGGCCCACATACCTGTGCTAGAACCTCTGGGGAGATATAAGTTGAGAAAAATGCAATTTCTGTCTTCATAGAGAAATGTATATATTTTAGACAATTTATGCACGCATATGTATTACAATTTGGCCTCCAACAAAAGAAAGATTAGGACTGAGCAATGGTCAAGAAGAATTCTTGAGGACATGAAAGTGAACTAGGCCTGCAGGAATGAATCAATGTGACCAGAAGGAGAAGAGGGAAGAAAAAGGTCTTTTCATTACACTAACAAGAAAATCAGAGAATAGTAAGCAGTCTTGTTTTACTAAAGCTGAGTGTGCATGTCAAAGAGCTCTGAGAATCTATAAAGAACTAGAATCAAAGAATTATATAATTTTAAGTTAGAAATCAGACTTATATTGTAAAAGATCCTAAATGCATTTTTATAGAATGGGGAATGGATACTAGAAACTGTGTGTGTGTGTGTGTGTGTGTGTGTGTGTGTGTGTGTGTTTATGTGTATGCATTTTTTTCCAGCCAAATTTGTTTTTTCTCTTCTTCTTTCTTTATTGTCTTCTTTTTTAAGTAGAGGTGACAAAACCAGCTCTGTTTATTGAGAGAGCACAGGTGGTCCTTTGGGAGAAGGGAGAAAATCTAGAGGCAGTTGTGTTTTGCAATAATTATGTGAAAGTGATCATTCAGATTCAAGGGAGATTTTAGTTGTCGAATAAGGCACATGTGGTTAATAATTTGGTCTCCATGACATAAAGAAGAGGATGAGCTGAAGATGATTTGGAGGCTTTCAACATGAGAAGCTGAATGGGTGCTTAGGACATTAACATGACAGTAAATATAATAAAAGCAGCATGTTTTTGAAGAGAAGGTAATGAGTTTATTTGTGGACCTATAGAGTTACAGATGTTACCAAGTACCCAGGGAGCAATATTGAGTAGACCTTTGGAAATGGGATTCTGGAGCTCAGATGAAAGTTGAGAGTTAGAAATATAAACTATAAAATTGGGTTATCATAGACTAATGCTTTCATTTTTAGTATCTGTAATAATTTTGAATCTTTTCTTATTTTTGTTACTACTTCTTAAGATGAATAATACTTTGTTTTATAGTCATTTTATTTTCTAATAATTAAAATGTTGGTAAATATTTTTTGAGATTATCCTTTGGCTGAATGTCATAGATTTTTATGTGTCATATTCTCATTGTCATTTTAGCTACTTATTTATTGTTATTATTATTATTATTATTACTAGAGTTACTTAGATTGATGCCTTTAAATGTCTGGCATTAGATATTTTGGACTGAGAAACTTAACAGAAGACCATGGGAGAAGGGAAAGATATCTATCTCTATCTCTATCTCTATCTCTATCTCTATCTCTATCTCTATCT